>NC_092238.1:40435649-40505649 GCF_036320965.1 Panulirus ornatus | reverse complement strand
GCTTAGCAGTAGCCCTCCTACCTGCCATGCAGGGGTCCCGGATTCGGTCCTGGGTGTTGGAGGTTTGTATGTTGTATATATATATATATATATATATATATATATATATATATATATATATATATATATATATATATATATATATATATATATATGTATATCTTTCTTTCAAACTATTCGCCATTTCCCGCGTTAGCAAGGTAGCCTTAAGAACAGAGGACTGGGCCTCTGAGGGAATATCCTCACCTGGCCCCCTTCTCTGTTCCTCTTTTGGAAAATTAAAAAAAAAAAAAAAAGAGGGGGAGGATTTCCAGCCCCCCGCTCCCTCCCCTTCTAGTCGCCTTCTACGACACGCAGGAAATACGTGGGAAGTATTCTTTCTCCTCTATCCCAAGGGGTAATATATACATATACACACATGTATATACATACACGTCCACACACGCAAATATACATACCTATACTTCTCAACGTATACATATATATATATATATATACACACACAGACATATACATATATACACATGTACATAATTCATACTGTCTGCCTTTATTCATTCCCATCGCCACCCCGCCAGAGACATGAAATAACAACCCCCTCCCTCCATCATGTGCGCGAGGTAGCGCTAGGAATAGACAACAAAGGCCACATTCGTTCACACTCAGTCTCTAGCTGTCATGTAATAATGCACCGAAACCACAGCTCCCTTTCCACACCCACGCCCCACAGAACGTTCCATTGTTTACCCCAGACGCTTCACATGCCCTGGTTCAATCCATTGACAGCACGTCGACCCCTGTATATCACATCGTTCCAATTCACTCTGTTCCTTGAACGCCTTTCACCCTCCTGCATGTTCAGGTCCCGATCACTCAAAACATTTTTCACTCCATCTTTCCACCTCCAATTTGGTCTCCAACTTCTTCTTGTTCCCTCCACCTCTGACACATATATCCTCTTGGTCAATCTTTCCTCATTCATTCTCTCCATATGACCAAACCATTCCAAAACACCATCTTCTGCTCTCTCAACCACACTCTTTTTATTACCACACATCTCTCATACCCTTACATTACTTACTCGATCAAAGCACCTCACACCACATATTGTCCTCAAACATCTCATTTCCAGCACATCCACCCTCCTGCGCACAACGTTATCCATAGCCGACGCCTCGCAACCATATAACATTGTTGGAACCAATATTCCTTCAAACATGCCCGTTTTGGCTTTCCGAGATAATGTTCTCGACTTCCACACATTCTTCAACGCTCCAGAAAATTTTTCCCCCCCCCCGCAACACTTGATTCATTTCCGCTTCCATGGTTCCATCCCCTCCAAACCCCTCCCAATATCTAAAACACTCACTTCCTCCATTTTTTCCATTCAAATTACCCCCCAATTGACTTATCCCCCAACCCCCTGACCCCAAAACCTTACCCCTTTTTAACAAAAAACCCCCAGCTTTCTTCTTTCACACACTTTACCCCAAAAGTCACCACTTTGCAGTTCCAATGAATCACCCCCGCTGATCATCACGAACAAAACTGTCTCTTCCCCGCCTTTATCCCCAACAGATTTATATTGCCCCTCAAAGGTTTTTGTTAATCGGCGCGAAAAATGCAAAAAATTTTTAAACCCCCCCCCCCAAGAATTTAATTTTTTAAGCGAATTTGGTTAACCTTGACGGTCCCCCTTTTTAAATGTTAATCATTTTTTTAAGCATTCCCTGGGGTTTTAAACCCTTTTTAAACTTTATATTTTTAAATTTCTTTTTTATTGCCCTTTTTTGGTTTTTTTTTAATTTTTTGGGGTTAAAAACCATTTTTTCCCCCCCTTTTTTTCCCCTTTTTCCCCTTACCTCGACAAAGAACCCACCCCACAACCCCAAATTAAAAAAAATATAAAAATTAAATATAAATTTTGTTTTAAAAACCCCCTTTTGGGATAGGATTAAATTCTTCCCCCCGTTTTTCCCCCCTTGGGGAAAATTTAAAAGGGCCCGGCCCGCTAAACCTCCCTTTTTCCCCCCTTTTTTTTTTTAAATTTTCCCCCCAAAAACCCCCCCAACCCAGGAAAATTAAAAAAAAAATCCCTCTTTTTTTTTAACCTTACCCCCTAACGAGAAATGGCGAATGGGAAAAAAAATTTTTTTTAAAAAAATATATTTTTTAAAATTTTATTATTAAAACCCCATATAAAAAAAAAAATTAAAAAAATAAAAAATTATAAACTCATTCCTTTTGAAAACTGCAAAGTGGTGACTGAGTTTGGTAAGTGTGAAAGAAGAAAGTTAGAGTAAATGTGATAGAGCAAGGTTATTGTACAGTAGGTTAGGTCAAGTAGTTGGGAGGTAATTTTGAATGTGAAAAACTGGGAAGTAAAGTGTTTTAGATTCGGGAGGGGAATCTGGCAGCGGATGGAACCATGGAAGCGGAAGTGGATCATAGGGGGAGGGGGCGAAAATCTGGGAGCCTTGAAGAATGTGTGGAAGTCGAGAACATTATCTCGGAAAGCAAAAATGGGTATGTTTGAAGGAATAGTGGTTCCAACAATGTTGTATGGTTGCGAGGCGTGGCTATGGATAGAGTTGTGCGCAGGAGGATGGATGTGCTGGAAATGAGATGTTTGAGGACAATGTGTGGTGTGAGGTGGTTGTGATCGAGTAAGTAACGTAAGGGTAAGAGAGATGTGTGGAAATAAAAAGAGCGTGGTTGAGAGAGCATAAGAGGGTGTTTTGAAATGGTTTGGGCACATGGAGAGAATGAGTTAGGGAAGATTGACCAAGAGGATATATGTGTCGGAGGTGGAGGGAACGAGGAGAAGTGGGAGACCAAATTGGAGGTGGAAAGATGGAGTGAAAAAGATTTTGTGTGATCGGGGCCTGAACATGCAGGAGGGTGAAAGGAGGGCAAGGAATAGAGTGAATTGGATCGAAGTGGTATACCGGGGTTGACGTGCTGTCAGTGGGTTGAATCAGGGCATGTAAAGCATCTGGGGTAAACCATGGAAAGCTGTGTAGGTATGTATATTTGCGTGTATGGACGTATGTATATACATGTGTATGGGGGTGGGTTGAGCCATTTCTTTCGTCTGTTTCCTTGCGCTACCTCGCAAACGCGGGAGACAGCGACAAAGCAAAAAAAAAAATATATATATATATATATGTATTATCCCTGGGGATAGGGGATTAAGAATACTTCCCACGTATCCCCTGCGTGTCGTAGAAGGCGACTAAAAGGGGCGGGAGCGGGGGGCTGGAAATCCTCCCCTCTCTTTTTTTTTAATTTTCCAAAAGAAGGAACAGAGGGGGCCAGGTAAGGATATTCGAAAAAAGGCCAAGTCCTCTGTTCTTAACTCTACCTCGCTAACGCGGGAAATGGCGAATAGTTTAAAAGAATATATATATATATATATATATATATATATATATATATATATATATATATATATATATATATATATATATATATATATATATGTATATATATATATATTGGGAGGTGAGTTTGAATGGAGAAAAACTGGAGGAAGTGAAGTGTTTTAGATATCTGGGAGTGGATCTGGCAGCGGATGGAACCATGGAAGCGGAAGTGGATCATAGGGTGGGGGAGGGGGCGAAAATTCTGGGGGCCTTGAAGAATGTGTGGAAGTCGAGAACATTATCTCGGAAAGCAAAAATGGGTATGTTTGAAGGAATAGTGGTTCCAACAATGTTGTATGGTTGCGAGGCGTGGGCTATGGATAGAGTTGTGCGTAGGAGGATGGATGTGCTGGAAATGAGATGTTTGAGGACAATGTGTGGTGTGAGGTGGTTTGATCGAGTGAGTAACGTAAGGGTAAGAGAGATGTGTGGAAATAAAAAGAGCGTGGTTGAGAGAGCAGAAGAGGGTGTTTTGAAGTGCTTTGGGCACATGGAGAGGATGAGTGAGGAAAGATTGACCAAGAGCATATATGTGTCGGAGGTGGAGGGAGCAAGGAGAAGAGGGAGACCAAATTGGAGGTGGAAAGATGGAGTGAAAATTTATTTGTGTGATCGGGGCCTGAACATGCAGGAGGGTGAAAGGAGGGCAAGGAATAGAGTGAATTGGATCGAAGTGGTATACCGGGGTTGACGTGCTGTCAGTGGATTGAATCAAGGCATGTGAAGCGTCTGGGGTAAACCATGGAAAGCTGTGTAGGTATGTATATTTGCGTGTGTGGACGTATGTATATACATGTGTATGGGGGGGGTTGGGCCATTTCTTTCGTCTGTTTCCTTGCGCTACCTCGCAAACGCGGGAGACAGCGACAAAGTAAAAAAAAAAAAAAAAAAAAAATATATATATATATATATATATATATATATATATATACATATATATATATATATATATATATATATATATATATATATATATATATATATATATTCTTTTTTTTCTTTCTTTCTTTTACACTATTCGCCATTTCCCGCGTTAGCGAGGTAGCGTTAAGAACAGAGAACTGGTCCTTTGAGGGAATATCCCCACCTGGCCCCCTTCTCTGTCCCATCTTTTGGAAAATTAAAAAAAAACGAGAGGGGAGGATTTCCAGCCCCCCGCTCCCTTCCCTTTTAGTCGCCTTCAACGACATATATATATATATATATATGTATTTCTTTCTTTCATACTATTCGCCATTTCCCGCGTTAGCGAGGTAGCGTTAAGAACAGAGGACTGAACCTTTGAGGGAATATCCTCATCTGGCTCCGTTCTCTGTTCCTTCTTTGAGAAAAACAAAAAAAAAACAAGAGGGGAGGCTTTCCAGCCCCCCCGCTCCCTTCCCTCTTAGTCGCCTTCTACGACACGCAGGGAATACGTGGGAAGTATTTTTTCTCCCCTATCCCCAGGGATATATATATATATACATATATATATATATATATATATATATATATATATATATATATATATATATATATATATATATATATATAGCATATAATATTTTTCACTCGTACGCAACTCAACACAGAGAATGACATGCTATACACAACAGCAATTCTTGCAGTGCCGTCGAACCCTGGTAGAGGGAGTAGATACAAAAGGGAGTCCAACACTGTCCATTTACAACACAAAGGATATAATTCCAACACCCCTTCAACAGCTACAAAACGCCCATTCACTGGAACTGACACAACATCCAGGCCAGACCTTCCAGTGGTCAAAAGGTTCGTAAGCCAGTTGTACTCTCTTGCACAAACGTCTCGTTGGGTCAGTGAGTGTAGTTCTTTTTTTGTATATGAATTCACGTCATTAAGTATATGTTTGTGGCTTTATATTTGTGTGTGTGTGTGTGTGTGTATATATATATATATATATATATATATATATATATATATATTATATATATATATATATATATATATATATATATATATATATATATATATATATCTATGTATCTATTATACTTCGTCGCTGTCTCCCGCGTTAGCGAGGTAGCGCAAGGAGAGACGAAAGAATGGCCCAACCCACTCAGATACACATGTATATACGTACACGTCACACACGCACATATAGATATCTATATATCTCAGCGTATACATATATATACGTACACAGACATGTACATATATATACATACACAGACATATACATATATATACATACACAGACATATACATATATACACATGTACATAATTCATACTGTCTGCCCTTATTCATTCCAGTTGCCACCCCGCCACACATGAAATGAAAACCCCCTCCCCCCACATGTGCGCGGGGTAGTACTAGGAATAGACAACAAAGGCCACATTCGTTCGCACCCAGTCTCTAGCTGCCATATATAATGCACTGAAACCACAGCTCCCTTTCTACATTTAGGGCCAACAAAAGTTTCCATGGTTTACGCCAGACGCTTCACATGCCCTGGTTCAATCCATTGACAGCACGTCGACCCCGGTATACCACATCGTTCCAATGCACTTTATTCCTTGCACGCCTTTCACTCTACCGCATGTTCAGGCCCCGGTCACTCAAAATCATTTTCACTCCATCTTTCCACCTCCAATTTGGTCTCCCACTTCTCCTCATTCCCTCCACCTCTGACACATATATCCTCTTTGTCAATCTTTCCTCACTCATTCTCTCCATATGACCAAACCATTTCAAAACACCCTCTTCTGCTCTCTCCACCACAAATCTTTTTATTACCACACATCTCTCTTACCCTAATATTACTTACTCGATCAAACCACCTCACACCACATATTGTCCTCAAACATCTCATTTCCAGCACATCCACCCTCCTGTGCACACCTTTATCTTTAGCCCACGCCTCACAACACTATAACATTGTTGGAATTCACTATTCCTTCAAACATACCCATTTTTGCTTTCCAAGATAACGTTCTCGACTTCCACACATTTTTCAACGCTCTCAGAACTTTCGCCCCCTCCCCCATCCTATGATTCACTTCCGCTTCCATGGTTCCATCCGCTGCCAAATCCACTCCCAGATATCTATAACACTTCACTTCCTCCAGTTTTTCTCCATTCAAACTTACCTCCCAGTTGACTTGTCCCTCAACCCTAATGTAAGTAATAACCTTGCTTTTATTCATATTTACTCTCAGCTTTCTTCTTTCACATACTTTATCAAACTCAGTCACCAGCTTCTGCAGTTTCTCACCCAAATCAGCCACCAGCGCTGTATCATCAGCGAACAACAACTGACTCACTTCCCAAGCTCTCTCATCCCCAACAGACTGCATACTTGCCCCTCTTTCCAAAACCCTTGCATTTACCACCCTAACAACCCCATCCATAAACAAATCAAACAACCATGGAGACATCACGCACCCCTGTCGCAAACCAACATTCACTGAGAACCAATCACTTTCCTTTCTTCCTACACGTACATATGTCTTACATCCTCGATAAAGACTTTTCAGTGCTTCTAACAACTTACCTCCCACACCATATATTCTTAATACCTTCCACAGAGCATGTCTATCACCTCTATCATATGCCTTCTCCAGTTCCATAAATGCTACATACAAATCCATTTGCTTTTCTAAGTATTTCTCACATGCATTTTTCAAAGCAAACACCTGATCCACACATCTACCACTTCTGAAACCACACTACTCTTCCCCAATCTGATGCTCTGCACATGCCTTCACCCTCTCAATCAATACCCTCCCATATAATTTCTCACGAATACTCAACAAACTTGTACCACTATAATTTGAGCACTCACTCTTATCCCCTTTGCCTTTGTATAATGACACTATGCAAGCATTCCGCCTGTCCTCAGGTATCTCACAATGAGTCATACATACATTAACTAACCTTACCAACTAGTCAACAATACAGTCACCCCCCTTTTTTAATAAATTCCACTGCAATACCATCCAAACCCGCTGCCTTGCCGGCTTTCATCTTCCGCAAAGCTTTTACTACCTCTTCTTTGTTTAACAAATCATTCTCCCTAACCCTCTCACTTTGCACACCACCTCGACGAAAACACCCTATATCTGCCACTCTATCATCAAACACGTTCAACAAACCTTGAAAATACTCACTCCATCTCCTTCTCACATCACCACTACTTGTTATCACTTCCCCATTAGCCCATTTCAATGTTGTTCCCATTTGTTCCCTTGTCTTACACACTTTATTTACTTCCTTCCAAAATACCTTTTATTCTACCTAGAATTTAATGATACTCTCACCCCAACTCTCATTTGCCATCTTTGTCACCTAATGCACCTTTCTCTTGACGTCCTGCCACTTTCTTTTATACATTTCCCAGTCATTTGCCTCATTTCCCCTGCAAAAATCGTCCAAATGCCTCTCTCTTCTCTTTCACTAATAATCTTACTTCTTCCTCCCAACACTCACTACCCTTTCTGATTTGCTCACCTCCCACGCTTCTCATGCCAGAAGCATCTTTTGCACACCATCACTGCCTCCCTAAATACATCCCATTCCTTCCCCCACTCCCCTTACGTCCTTTGTTCTCACCTTTTTCCATTCTGTACTCAGTCTCTCCTGGTACTTCTTCACACAAGTCTCCTTCCCAAGCTCACTTACTCTCACCACTCTTTTCACTCCAACATTCTCTCTTCTTTTCTGAAAACCTCTACAAATCTTCACCTTCGCCCCCACATGATAATGGTCAGACATCCCTCCAGTTGCACCTCTAAGCACATTAACATCCAAAAGTCTCGCTCTCGCGCGCCTATCAATTAACACGTAATTCAATAACGCTCTCTGGCCATCTTTCCTAATTACATACGTATACTTTTGTATATCTCTTTTTTTAAACCAGGTATTCCCAATCACCAGTCCTTTTTCAGCACATAAATCTACAAGCTCTTCTCCATTACAATTTACAATACCGAACACCCAATATACACCAATTATTCCCTCAACTGCCACATTACTCAGCTTTGCATTCAAATATATATACCCGCAGTGTATCGAGACAGAATTCCCCAGAACTTTTTTAAAGGGGAAGTAAATGTTTATAGTTGTGTTACTGGAGTGATAGTTTTCATACATGGTGCTCTGACAAGAAAATAGTGAAATTGGAAAAGAATGTAGCTTAGACATTAAAGCTTATTCTTTCATTGAAATGTGAACAAAGGGAGCATTTTTTCAAAGTGATAGAGATGGAAAGCAAAAAGGCGTTTTTCATGAATGTACAGGAAAAGTTGAGGTCCAGATAAACTTTTGGTCTGTCAAGGCTTTATTATGGCGGATGACCAACTACCTACCCTCATGTATCCAAGATATGGTTGTACTTTGTGTAATGAAGACAATTGAGAAACATCATAAGCCAATATTCCAGTTTCATGATAAGAGAAGTGGACCACGCAGTCTGATACAGTGGTTAAATTGATGAAAACCACTATTGACGTTTGTGTAAATAAATTATACATTTCCCTTTTCCATAGTCAGAGGTTGAACAATTATGTGACATTCATTTTTCATTTCATTTCAAGCTAGAAGTTTCAGTTTTCTAAATTATTTCTTACATTTTTCATATGTGTGTGTATATATATATATATATATATATATATATATATATTATCCCTGGGGATAGGGGTGAAAGAATACTTCCCACGCATTCCTCACGTGTCGTAGAAGGCGACTAGAGGGGACGGGAGCGGGGGGCCAGAAATCCTCCCCTAATTGTAATTTAACTTTCTAAAAAATGGGAAACACAAGTCACGCGGGGAGTGCTCATCCTCCTCGTAGACTCAGGTTGGGGTGTCTAAATGTGTGTGGATGTAACCAAGATGTGAAAAAAGGAGAGATAGGTAGTATGTTTGAGGAAAGGAACCTGGATGTTTTGGCTTTGAGTGAAACGAAGCTCAAGGGTAAAGGGGAAGAGTGGTTTGGGAATGTCTTGGGAGTAAAGTCAGGGGTTAGTGAGAGGACAAGAGCAAGGGAAGGAGTAGCAGTACTCCTGAAACAGGAGTTGTGCGAGTATGTGATAAAATGTAAGTAAGTGAATTCTCGATTAATATGGGTAAAACTGAAAGTTGATGGAGAGAGATGGGTGATTATTGGTGCATATGCACCTGGGCATGAGAAGAAAGATCATGAGAGGCAAGTGTTTTGGGAGCAGCTGAATGAGTGTGTTAGTGGTTTTGATGCACAAGACCGGGTTATAGTGATGGGTGATGTGAATGCAAAGGTGAGTAATGTGGCAGTTGAGGGAATAATTGGTATACATGGGGTGTTCAGTGTTGTAAATGGAAATGGTGAAGAGCTTGTAGATTTATGTGCTGAAAAAGGACTGGTAATTGGGAATACCTGGTTTAAAAAGAGAGATATACATAAGTATACGTATGTAAGTAGGAGAGATGGCCAGAGAGCGTTATTGGATTACGTGTTAATTGACAGGCGCGCGAAAGAGAGACTTTTGGATGTTAATGTGCTGAGAGGTGCAACTGGAGGGATGTCTGATCATTATCTTGTGGAGGCTAAGGTGAAGATTTGTATGGGTTTTCAGAAAAGAAGAGTGAATGTTGGGGTGAAGAGGGTGGTGAGAGTAAGTGAGCTTGGGAAGGAGACTTGTGTGAGGAAGTACCAGGAGAGACTGAGTACAGAATGGAAAAAGATGAGAACAATGGAAGTAAGGGGAGTGGGGGAGGAATGGGATGTATTTAGGGAATCAGTGATGGAGAGCGCAAAAGATGCTTGTGCCATGAGAAGCGTGGGGGGTGTGTTGATCAGAAAGGGTAGTGAGTGGTGGGATGAAGAAGTAAGATTATTAGTGAAAGAGAAGAGAGAGGCATTTGGACGATTTTTGCAGGGAAAAAATGCAATTGAGTGGGACATGTATAAAAGAAAGAGACTGGAGGTCAAGAGAAAGGTGCAAGAGGTGAAAAAGAGGGCAAATGAGAGTTGGGGTGAGAGAGTATCATTAAGTTTTAGGGAGAATAAAAAGATGTTCTGGAAGGAGATAAATAAAGTGCGTAAGACAAGGGAGCAAATGGGAACTTCAGTGAAGGGCGCTAATGGGGAGGTGATAACAAGTAGTGGTGATGTGAGAAGGAGATAGAGTGAGTATTTTGAAGGTTTGTTGAATGTGTTTGATGATAGAGTGGCAGATATAGGGTGTTTTGGTCGAGGTGGTGTGCAAAGTGAGGGGGTTAGGGAAAATGATTTGGTAAACAGAGAAGAGGTAGTAAAAGCTTTGCGGAAGATGAAAGCCGGCAAGGCAGCAGGTTTGGATGGTATTGCAGTGGAATATAATTTATATATATATATATATATATATATATATATATATATATATATATATATATATATATATATATATATATATATACATATCAAATATATTTCAATCTTGTATATAGAATAGTTGTCTGATATCCTTATATGTGTAGTCCTGTATGTACCTAAAACACTAATTTTGTGGGACAGAATCCTTTGCTTTCGAAAGCTTTTGAGGTACGAGTGTGTTTGAGGTGAGGGTTGGGTGAAATGACCTGGGAGCGCTTCGTAGTTAAATAAGTTGGTGGAAGTTGATCACGGCAGGGAGGATGAGTCGTGGGCGAAGCGCCGGAGGATGGAGGGATACCACGAATCACAACTTAAGAGTAACTTCGAGAAACATGAGTTGTAAACTGAAACGAAGATCTGAGAGGAACTAAGAAGACGGAAGTCTAGCTCCCTCCCTGCTACTGACAGATGATGATGATGAGAAGCCTGCACACAGTCTATTAATAACGTAGTTACCTTTACTCACAAGGTCATCTGGATCTAATTAGGCTAGTACTGTACGAGGCATGTACGATGATGATGAGCTTCTAAAGTTGTGGGAACTATCCTGTGAGAGTTGATAGCCAATAGATGTTTTGGTTGCAAGCTTGTGATATTCAAAGGGCCATCGTAGCCTCATTGAATATTCTCTTTTCTGATTCTCTGCTTGTGAGAATAGCATTCACTTGAGAATCATGGAGCCTGAGAATGTATGCTAAGTACGTTGTGTCATTTTTTGGTATTTTGCAAATGGTAGACGCGCTCTCTGCCTGGAGGGAAGAGAGAGGGAGAGAGAGAGAGAGAGAGAGAGAGAGAGAGAGAGAGAGAGAGAGAGAGAGAGAGAGAGAGAGAGAGAGAGAGAGAGAGAAACTCAGAGAGTTATGCACAAAGCTTCGACATTAAAGGGCAGGAGCTGCCACATCCAGCCAGCCTGATCTGGAAATGATGATTGGCAGGGCGACAGAGGAGTAATGTGCAGGTGCCGACTTGTATTTGACGGACGCCTGTTCAGCGGAAGATGATAAATACATATGTTTTTGTTTCTTGTTAGATATGTTACAAGTTTTAGATGGAAGTTGACAATGCATGCAAGCGATCACGATGGTTTTATATACGATTCAGGGGCATCTTGGTCGGTGAGATGAACTACGAGTTCTGTCTACCATTTCCTTTCCCTTCTTACAGAAAAGTTATGATCCGATTTAGCTAAGGTAAGACTATCTTTCTTTAAGCATATCATTTGTATTACATTTTATCTATTATTTCTGGGATTTTGTGATTTTACACAACCTTGTGCTCCAGGCTTGTGCTGGTTACTATATTGAACTTTATGTTTCTCTGTACACTGGTTTACGTCATTCCATCACAAGTGATGCAGTTTCTGATCGTGGAGTGTGTGGTGTGTTGACCTCACCTTTTACATTCCACCACAGTGTCTGATTGGATCTAGAATTAATGCTGAGGATATTTGATATTTCAGTGACACACACACACACACACACACACACACACACACACACACACACACACACACACACTAAAACGCGCGCGCGCGCTATTCAGCATGTGTCAACCAAGTTCGTAACCTGGTCGTGGCAGGCAGTCGACCTACACCAAACCCAAGTGTTCACCCTCCCCTCGGGGTTGGTCGATGAATAGGTACCTAGCACAGGGTGTGTGTAGGTGTGTGCTTATCTGCTTACATAAGAGCGAAGACATGATGCATATATTCAAGTATCGGGACAACACGAGCGTAAAAACTCTTTCCATAACACAAAAAATAGTGATCTAATAGTAATTACACACACACACACACACACACACACACACACACACACACACACACACGCACACGCAAACACACACACACATACACACACTTACACACACACACTTACACACACATACACACACACACACACACACACACACACACACACATATACACACGCACACATACATTCAAACAAAACAAAGCAAAAAATATCCAAACCTGCTAACTAGCGAGTCAGTTGCTTATACTGGTTTGTGACAACCCTGAACTGGATACATAAATCCAGGTCCCGTCAAAAGCTTCAGAGTCAACCTTGCCAAGCGACTTAAAAATGTTGTGCACATTCAAAAATACGACATCATCATCATCACACATAAAGCATTATGAAATCATCAGATCTGCGACATCACTTCACACAGACAATGGTAGAGGTCTCTTTGAGCATGCCATTGAGCTCCTGAATGCAGGGAAGTAAAGAAGTGAAAGAAGAGGTGTCAAAGAACACTGGGGCCCTAACGGATACTTCATAAACAGATGGTGCTTGTGATCTAGCATTCACTGTGAGGTGACGATGCGTCATTCCACCTACGCACCGAACCATATGGTGAAATGTGTCTGTTGGGTCATATAAAATTTTATTGTTTATATGAAATTGCAGTGGATATGGTTGGGGGCGAGAGGCGGCGTGGGAGGGGTATGTGTGTGTGTGTGTGTGCGTGTGGTGGGGGGAGGGGGAAAACCTAAGGGATAGCGGAGGAGGGAGGCTTGTCGTGCAGGGGAGAGGGGAGGTAGAATGTGAGTGCTGGAGACACGATAATGATGGAGGAAGAGTGGGAAGAGGAACTGGGTGAGAAAGATAATGGACGTGTGTTTAAGAGAGAGAGAGAGAGAGAGAGAGAGAGAGAGAGAGAGAGAGAGAGAGAGAGAGAGAGAGAGAGAGAGAGAATGCTGACGAGAGGAGATGGGAGTAAAATAGCGATGGAGAGAGATAACGGGAGTGAACTGAGGGCATAGTAAGGGTGATGGGCTGTGTAACAAAAGAAGGAACCAGTGAAGAAGAAAAAACGAAAGACTGGGAACAGAGAGGAACGACAAGATATGAAAGAGATTCCATGTAACGAAGAAGAATCATGAAAGAAATGTACAGGAAAAACGAAGGAAAATGTTCTCAAGCGAGAAAAGAACGTCTTGGAAAAAAGAATTACATATACGATACAGAGATGACTTGAGCAGAAATTTGATTGGTGAGAAGTAAGATGAAGTTAGTTGAAAGACGAGGACAGAGAAATTTAATTGAAAGACGAGGACAGAGAAATTTAATTGAAAGACGAGGACATAGAAATTTAATTGAAAGACGAGGACAGAGAAATTTAATTGAAAGACGAGGACAGAGAAATTTAATTGAAAGACGAGGACAGAGAAATTTAATTGAAAGACGAGGACAGAGAAATTTAATTGAAAGACGAGGACAGAGAAATTTAATTGAAAGACGAGGACAGAGAAATTTGACTGAAAGAAGAGGACAGAGAAATTTAATTGAACGACGTGGGCTGAGAAATTTTCAGACAAAAATGAATACAGTATATATATTGTTGGCAGCCAGAGAGCAAATGAGGCCATTTCTTCGTTACCTCGCTAACGCGGAAGATGGTGAACATGTATGAAGGAAATATATCGCTGGGAAAGGAAAGTTTGAAAAATGGATGCATTTAACAAGACCTGATACTGATAGTTTCTCCCTGTATCCAATAGGTTATGTATTGAGTAAAGAATAAAGTGATGTAGTGTGTGTGTGTGTGTGTGTGTGTGTGTGTGTGTGTGTGTGGTAATGAGGCTAAATCAGTAGGACAAATGAATCCATTATAAGCAATGAAGATAATAGGAATACGTAAAAGACAGAAAAAAAAGATAAACTTGGTGCTAAATTCTCGTAAAGGAAACTAGTCCTTGTAGTATAGCCAGTGACACAGTAAAGTCATTGCATACAAAAGCTTAGAGAGGCTTGAGGGTGTGCGTCTCACAGTCGATTGAATGCATCTAGTCATCTCGTCTTAAGCTCTATCACGAGCCTAATAAACTTGAGCATCAAATGAGAAGCAAAGGTGTGAAAGAAGAGGATGAACACTGATGGCATTTACGAGGTTGACGTGTCTCATTGAATGAGAAGAGTAATGCGTAACTGAAGAAACACGAACACGCCAGAATAAATCACAAGTCAAGAGTATAATGAATCGCAGAGTATTGCTATCAGAACGTCAGTTCTACCCAACATTACATGCCACAATCTGGCCCGTCCTAACTCGGCCTAACCAACCTTGGCGATAGCTAACGAAGCACGACATTGAGCTAATAACGACTAACACGGCACTCAGCGCGTCCTCACACCTCAGCATAAAACCCACACCACACCGTGAAACCACTGAGTACCGACTGTGGCAACCTGAGACGACCACCTCTACAGTTCAACATCACCCAGAACAGCCTGACATCACACAGAACAGCCTGACATCACAAAGAACAGCCTGACATCACACAGAACAACCTGGCATCACACAGAACAGCCTGACATCACACAGAACAACCTGACATTACACAGAACAGCCTGACATCACACAGAACAGCCTGACATCACACAGAACAGCCTGACATCACACAGAACAGCCTGACATCGCCCAGAACAGCCTGATATCACAAAGAACAGCCTAACATCATACAGAACAGCCTGACATCACACAGAACAGCCTGACATCACCCACAACAGCCTGACATCACACAGAATAGCCTGACATCACACAGAACAGCCTAACATCACATAGAACAGCCTGACATGACATAGAAGAGCCTGAAATCACATAGAAGAGCCTGCAATTACTCAAAACTGCCTGACATCACACAGAACAGCCTGGCATCACATAGAAGAGTCTGCCATTACTCAAAACTGCCTGACATCACACAGAACAGCCTGACATCACTCAGAACAGCCTGACATCACATAGAAGAGCCTACCATTACTCAAAACAGCCTGACATCACACAGAACAGCCTGACATTACTCAGAATAGCCTGGCATCATATAGAAGAGCCTGCCATTACTCAAAACAACCTGACATCACATAGAAGAGCCTGTCATTACTCAAACTTGCCTGACATCACACAGAACAGCTTTTTATTTCTGTATTCAAACCTGTCTATAGTCATCCAGGCCAGCTTAGCATCGATGATATCAGCTCCAGGACATACAAAGAAGGCGGTTGATTACCGAATCAAACCAACACCAACGAAACTATTCTAACACAACACAGAGCATCTGACTTCCTCTTAGAGTATCTTATCACCATCTAAAAAAAGCAAACACTGCTTAGACCTTCTTGATACCACTTAAAGCACCCATACACCTCCCAGAACATCCTAGCACCACTCAGAAAGCCGAACTCTACTGAAATCACCCTGACACCACCCAGAACAACTGAACATCACTTAGACAATCTTAACCCCACCTAAAACCGCCTAACACCACTGAAGTCATTCTAACCCTCCTTTAGCAACGACACTGCTCAGAAATTTCTGACACTACCTTAAACAAACTTGCGGCCCTTAGCGTACTCACATTTCACCGAAAACAACCTAACATGTCTCACAGCTTAACCTAACCTAACCTAACCTAACCTAACCTAACACCACACAACACAGCCTAACATCACCCCCACACCACCCCAACACCACCCCAAAGAAAACATATCTCCATCCGGCTTATTCTAAAGCCACCAAACACAACGGAGTCAACCAGAAACAAACAACTTAACGCCACGCAGCGTAACTCAACGCCACCCAACGCAGGGTGACAAGACTTAAGCTTTCGAACCTCATTCACCATGACAGCACATCCTCCCTCATGGCATATCGCCACTCACCACAACATGACGCCACCTAGCAGTTCAGGATGCCATCCGACAGAACAGATCATCATTTAGTGACGGAAAAAGAAAGAAGAAAATGGAAAAGAATAGTCACTTCTCTGCAATGCCACTCAGCACAGCATAATCAATAGAATATTACTTAAAACTGTGCAACGTCATCCAGCAGGACAAAATAGTATTAAATACTGTAAAAGACAACCATCATAGGAACATACGACCGTCAGGACGTAGCAGAATCCACTCAGGACGATAGAACGTCACCGAATACGGCAAAATAACATTCATCAAGGAAGCTCTTAGAACGGCAGAACGCTAAACAGAATATCACACCTTCATCCGTATCAGCAGAGCAGTTCCCATAAGAGCATAAGGTAAATCTTCACGTCGTAATACTTGGATTAGACGCTCCATACACTAAGCTCACGTCTGAAGAACAATAGACCACACCATCTCAGCAGATGAACGCTTGTGCTCAGCAGCTCCAAGCACACCGCACGCTCTCATTACGTACAGCATCACGGAGAAGCATCAGGTGGGCTGGGGCTCCTTGTGTAAAGCCACGCATCTCCAACCATCTCCACCACCACCACCACCTCCTCCATGAGGCAGAGGAATCACAACAAAGCGTAACACAGATTACACTCAATATGAAGTGTTATGCAAGCTTGATTCCAGCCAATATCGGCGCACACCTCACTGCCGATAGGAGGCCGAAATAGCCATTACCGGAAGTATCAGATTTTGGATAATGTTGTTGCCGGAGCCGCGCTATAAACACGGAAAAGCAGAGGGTCGTAGTCTGTGAGCGGGCGCGCACCAAGATGCTTTCCTGATATCATGGTTCCTCTCAGGGCGAGACGGTGATCCTTGTTAAACTACGAACAGCCTGTAATTAACGTGCCCTCTCTGCCGGAGTATTACGCTGGCATGATAAACCAACTGTTATTTTACAGGTAATTTGTAAATCTCATTTGGCAAAGTGGTTGGTATGTTCGAGGATGAGGAGGATCCGGGAATAGAGTATTGATCAAGACATTATATGAAGGAGGCCAGACGCGGTCGTGATTAGGAATTGGTAAGAATATAACAGGAAAGTGTTGATGAAGGTATGATAAGGGGGCTGGAGAAAGAATTTAGCTTATGAAAAAAAAAAAAAACTAAGGGAAGAATCAGCTTACTTGTTTACCAGACCTGGGGACAAAGGTAAGACAAGGTAGTGCTAAAGACGTAATAAGGGCAGGCTAGGACAGAGTGGTGATGCAAGAGATTGTACGTGATAAGACAGGACATCATTGTGATACAGACTTTAAAGGGCAGGGTAGGAAACAGTCACTGACCTAGGTCGAGCAAGTAATTTACGCCGTTGCTGCATGACACCTTCATCCCAAGGAGAGAGAGAGAGAGAGAGAGAGAGAGAGAGAGAGAGAGAAAGAGAGAGAAAGAGAGAGAGAGAGAGAGGTGAAGGTAGAGAGCAAATGACAGAAAGGGAGCGAATAACGCAGGGGAAGAAGCAGTGTTAAGTAGTAAAAGATAACGGATAAACACAGGTAAATTAAGAAACTCATGACATTCATAACGTTTAGACGGTCTTGTAGCTACCCACAACCCACGAGACATCAACAACAGTCCCTCAACAATATCACTGCCACGAAAGAAAGAAAAGAAAAGGTGCACGAAGTCCGTCCTTGTGGTAAGAGTGTGGGCAAGATGTAGAAGGCTTCCGTCTAGTTTCACTACTCGCATATTTCACGTCGTCTTGAGTCACGCGGCTTCGCATCCCACGGATAATGGCTGCCAGGTTTAAAGGACGAAAATATATCCGAAGAGGATCTTTCTCTATTCATATAAAATTTGTGGTTTGTAGTAATGGTTCCCTGGTGGGTAAGGGAACCGGAGGTAGGACGTACAAAGGTGTGTACATTTAGTATAATTGAATAAAGTTCCCATGAAAGGCCTATATGTCTCTCAGAAGACCATCAGGAAGGCAGAAGAAAAGTTTAACCATTACACAGAGAGCCTGGAGATTGTTGGCGGGTCCGTCTGCCGCGGAGCTGATCCTTTCTGATGGTGCTGGGGTAGTGTGTCAGTCTGAGCTCCTGGCGGGCTCTGGTGCTGAACAAGGAGTAAGGTGCTCGGCTGCAGTTTTGCACTGTGAGGGACCGATGAAGGTGGTGCATGATAGCTATGTGTTGGAAGACTATTGTGATAGACTGTGGGTAGGTGGTTGAGGTTGTGGTTCACTCTCAGCTGGTTTTTGGCGTTGCACGCTGGGTAGGTGATGGAACCGATTATATTATGTAACTTAGTGGTTGATAGCCGTATTATGTCAGAGTAAACGATAAGAGGCGTTGCTGCACTCTACGTGGTGGAGAAGAGTGTATAGATAGAATGATGGAGGAAGTATATCAGGTGTAGTTGCACTGTACTCTGAGTAGGTGCTAAGGAACAGCCTGTAGCCTTGAAGAGGCAGCGGTTGTAGTATATCACTCTTATGTTAGTGGGTGGTGGCTGTGGTTTTGCATTTTAAGGAAGTGTTATAGGGAGTAATATACGTTTCCGAAGTTGATATTTATCATCACTTACTCTTGAAGCCATGAATCAAATTATAAACGATAAACACACACACACACACACACACACACACACACACACACACACACACACACACACACACACACACACACATAAAGAAAATTCTTTCCTCTCATTTGGATAGTGTGCAACTGAGATAATAGAACAGGAAAAGTTTTGCTTTGAGGAGGTAGTGGTAAGTGGTGCTCCACTCTAGAAGGCTACTGACGGCTATGTTACGCGTCTGGCTGTTGATGGAGATGGTGTGCTGTTCTCGGTAGGTTTGTGTATTACTCGGTTAGTACTGGGGATCAATATGCCACTCTCAGTAGTAGCTGGTCAGTTGTTGGGATAAGGAAGTAGCATGTCACCCTAAGTTGGTGGGAAGGATGTTGTATGTCACCTCCTGTAGGCGGTGAAAGTAGGATGTCATCCTCAGTAGGTAGCAGACTTAGGTGTTTCACTGAGAGTAGGTGGCGAGAAAGCATGTCACCTGACTTGAACCGACTCTTCATCCTGCACGCAGTATTTCCCCTCTTTCCTCAGCTGACCATACGGCAAAAGAAGGGCATAAAACGTTCATCAATTTGTGGTGTATTATCAATACATCGTCCACTTAAGGTACGAGGATTTCCTCTGTTTCTATGCGAGTATTGTTTAAAACCATGAGTGATCCAACGGCTCCTCAGATGGTATTCTTTAACGCACGGAAGCTTCGCTTACCTGATTTACCCCGTTTCAACAGAGGCTAAATTAATCTCCCGCTTCCTACCGCCTTCCGCCCTCGGCGAAGTATTTTGAAAGTGGTCTTTCCCCAGGCAAACCATATCCATATGATTATAATGTGCTCTATGTAATGTGTCCGCCGTATTTGAAGATCCAGGTTTTTCATCAGCCAAGTCAAACAATCAGCCGCTGCTTCCCTAAGTTGCTCATTTCCAGCCGACCAAAAATATACTCCATAGCATTTTAGATGAAGAATCAAGATTCCTCTCGCGTTCTGTTTCCGTATTTTCTCTATACTTGTATAAACAGTTAGATTATTACTTACGATATTTCTGCTCTGATATCTGTCTCACATTTTCGCAAGGCTTTATTCTTCCTTTATCTTACAGTCAAGCAGTTCGTCTCTATTAATCTATTGTAGTGCTCTCCAGGGAGGTGCATTCGCTCGTATCCTGAAGCGTTCGGAATATCCCATTGGTTTAAGCGTTGTACGTGTTTAGTTTTAACCTGCTTTGTCCTCCTTAGATTTGTCTAGTGGTCTTGGAAGGTTTTGATGGACCCTCGGACATCCGATACCTTATTTGTCTTTTTCTTTTTCACTATGGATTCAACATCCTTTATCGTAAGCTTGGTGTTGGGCAAACTAATGTACTTACCCTCTGGTAGATTCTATCAGATGTCTTGTATGTTTATTTTGTGTTAAAGTCATATCCTCCCTTGTGGTGTTGCTAGTGTCGTCTTGGCACATATTTATTGGACTTAGAATAAACTGAATGACTAGGGATGTGTTTGCACCATTTGGTCCTGTTTGATTACGACCTGCCTGCTAGATATTCGGTTGAGTTATCCATATATTTCAGCATATGTATAATCCAGCATAATATTCAGTGCTCACTTTCATGTGATACAATAATGTATTCGGTAATCTCGTTTGTATGGTAAACGGATTGTTTCGTTTAACCTATTGGGCGATTTTGGCATTTCATTTTGTTTTGCTTCCTCGATCGAGCATTTTACGTGCATCCAAAGATGATCCAGTGTTATGACCAACAAGGAAGTCCCCATATGAAGTTCAGCACAACTGCTTCCTTCAAGTGCTACAGTAGTAGTAATGTTACTCTCACTCTGTTCATCAGCAGTGTTTCTCACATACCAAATTTAGGAACATTTCTTCTCCAAGTGCAGCAGTAGAGTCCCTCCTATCCCGAGTTCAGCCGCGAGACATCTCTCATCCCAGACTCAAATGCAGGGTTTTTCCATCCCAAGTTGGGCAGGGGAGCTTCTACCACCCAAGTTCAACAGCAGGGCTTCTCCCATCCTAAGTTCGGCAACAGGGCTTTACCCAGCCCAAGTTCATTAGAAAGGATTGTCACACTCAAGATTGAGCAGCAGGGCTTCTCTGTCTCAAGCTGGGCCGCGGAGCTTCTACCACTCAAGTTCAGCAATGCGACTTTTCCCAACCCGAGGTCTGTAGTGGGGCTTCCCCTTCCCTCACCCAACTGAGCCTCTTCATTAGACCACCCATACCTGGAACCAGCCATACATGATTTCCTGCTGCGAAGATGAATGTCTTTCCTGTACTTCCCAGTTAGCAGACATTGTCTGTTTGTCAAGGCAGACGATAAAATGTTATCATTTCTTTCCTGGAACAGTTCTTGTCTTGGGCTCTATAGGTTCGTCCGTCTCTCTCAGATGATGTGGGCGTTCCTTGTGATGACGCAGTTGGTCGAGGACAAAGATGACACTCATGTAGTCAATGCTTTCTCTTCTTCAAAATGGCCAGCCGCACGTGAATTATTTACTTTAATTGAAGAATTTTATCCTGTTTGCCTCGAGTTACGTCACTCCTGTGTCGTACTGTATCTGATCATGAATTATGTCTGTTGCCGGCATCGTATCTGGTACGTGTCTCGTTCCTTCTGAATTAGATGGTAAAGAATTCATGGGTTGTATCTCCTATAACAACACGGCTTGTCTCCCAGCCTATTTCACGAGTCATTCAAAACCTCTCTCTCTCTCTCTCTCTCTCTCTCTCTCTCTCTCTCTCTCTCTCTCTCTCTCTCTCTCTCTCTCTCTCTCTCTCTCTCTCTCTCTCTCTCTCTCTCTCTCTCTCTCTCTCTCTCTCTCTCTCTCTCTCTCTCTCTCTCTCTCTCTCTCTCTCTCTCTCTCTCTCTCTCTCTCTCTCTCTCTCTCTCTCTCTCTCTCTCTCTCTCTCTCTCTCTCTCTCTCTCTCTCTCTCTCTCTCTCTCTCTCTCTCTCTCTCTCTCTCTCTCTCTCTCTCTCTCTCTCTCTCTCTCTCTCTCTCTCTCTCTCTCTCTCTCTCTCTCTCTCTCTCTCTCTCTCTCTCTCTCTCTCTCTCTCTCTCTCTCTCTCTCTCTCTCTCTCTCTCTCTCTCTCTCTCTCTCTCTCTCTCTCTCTCTCTCTCTCTCTCTCTCTCTCTCTCTCTCTCTCTCTCTCTCTCTCTCTCTCTCTCTCTCTCTCTCTCTCTCTCTCTCTCTCTCTCTCTCTCTCTCTCTCTCTCTCTCTCTCTCTCTCTCTCTCTCTCTCTCTCTCTCTCTCTCTCTCTCTCTCTCTCTCTCTCTCTCTCTCTCTCTCTCTCTCTCTCTCTCTCTCTCTCTCTCTCTCTCTCTCTCTCTCTCTCTCTCTCTCTCTCTCTCTCTCTCTCTCTCTCTCTCTCTCTCTCTCTCTCTCTCTCTCTCTCTCTCTCTCTCTCTCTCTCTCTCTCTCTCTCTCTCTCTCTCTCTCTCTCTCTCTCTCTCTCTCTCTCTCTCTCTCTCTCTCTCTCTCTCTCTCTCTCTCTCTCTCTCTCTCTCTCTCTCTCTCTCTCTCTCTCTCTCTCTCTCTCTCTCTCTCTCTCTCTCTCTCTCTCTCTCTCAGTACTGCGTCACTGTGCCTCGCTATGGTGCTGCAGAACAATGCTTTCCCAGCGCAGAGCTGCCGGGCATGGTGACGCTTTGTCCCGCTTGTGTTGGTGTTGGCCGGCGAGGTCTGAAATGGTCAAACGCGCCAATCTGCTGATGTGACAGAAGAAAAACAAGCTTCATTGGCATCTCATTTTGAATTGACAAAAAGACCTTAAATGATTCCTTTTCATTCACAAAGATCAAGTCCTTCTTTCATGGTAGAATACTAATACGTGGATGGTGTTAACAATATCTTCTGCATTTATCCTTCTTTCCACTAAAAGAGGATGTATAATCATTCTTTTAAGACTGCACATCCACTAATACACAAATGAAGTTAATCACAATTCTATCAGATCCACAACTACATCTGTCAGCTGTTATTAACAGGATTCCGAGTTTTGATCAGGTACAAAGATCGTTTGGTTCAGGTACGTATGGCCTTTGGAAGCACTCCTCCACAGCCTCAACCCTGAACAGTGTGTTAAAGTGAAATATGGATATCCAGACTTCTGTAGCTCTCTGTCCATGATGATTGTCCTTGAGAACTCTCTTCCACTCAGCGGCTGTTCATCTGTATGAATCAACTTAATTTCAAAAATATAATTTGATTAAGTAAAAGTAGAATAATCATTGTACTTCTATCAGTTATTTTAAGATTACAAAAGGGTTATCAAGATATTTAGATATGTTTGTTACATAGGATGGTTCCCATTGGCTCGATTGAAAGTAGACTATATATGTCAGAATTAGGATGGCCAATAAATTCGATGTCATACCTTTATGAATTGTTATTAACCCTCCATGAGGGGAAAGAGGGAATATTATAACTACATGATACCATTGGGGCTTTATTAGATATGACGTTCATTTTCCACACTTGTACAGTCAAGTGTGCGTTCAAAAGTAGCGCGTTATCTTACCTGCTTTATCCTTAGTGTCTCTTACATGGAAGCAACAGAAGAGTTGATAACAGAGATATAATGGAGTTGCGGGTGGGATCGCTTAATGTGTTGTTTCCCTTATTTACTAAAAAGAGGTAATGTCAGCGCCTTTGTGATTCCCTGGCTAAGCCAAACGTCTCAACATCGCCGGGAATTTTTCGTTCCTATAGATTCTGCTGTCCGTCAGGCTTTATGTGTGTGGCTGGAGCCACAGGTGGTCGGTTCGTTAGTCTCATTGAACCTTCCTTTACCTTCTAAAAAGAGGATGACAGAAGCTCCTGAATAGGGTTAGGCCTTTTCCATTCTTCTCTTCCTGTGACGGGAAGTTAGGATTCTTTTGGCCATGTCATCACATATGTCCTGGAACTCTTTAGCTCTCAAACATTTCTTCTCGTTGCTTCAGGATTGTCACGTACAATGGTGTCAGGTAGCTCAGATGCTGTGATGTTTATTTGTTGTCAGTTCTCCTATTGTTCTTATGATCCATTTGAGATAGTAGATGCAGGTGCATCTTTCAAAACCGAAGACTCAGCCATGGGCTGAAGCTATCGTCGAAGATAGTGAATCAGAGGGAAGAAACTATGTTAAGACTAATCTTGAAATAGAAATAGATTGAAATGGGGAAGATATTAAGTCTAGTTCGGCAACTTAGTTCTAAGGGACAGAAAGTGAGACAGACAAAACCTGAAACGAATGGTGTAAAGTGGTTCGAGGCATCACTTCGACACAATGTGTACTGGGATATTGGGGCAGAGGGTTCGGGGATTTTAAGTTCCAAAGCCCATGGATTGTGGTTCCCTGAATGTAAAAGCAGCGTGAGGTTAATGCACGATTTAAGCCAGTAAATGCAAGAGTTTGAGGAAGCCACATTTAAACTTGTGAATCATCCAGCGAAAGTTTCCTTACAGTTAAAAGCTCTCTTCTTCAGCCGTTGCCTCTCCATGTGGGGGCCTCAGAGTCTAGATTTTTTTAAAATACTTTCCGTATATTAGAGGTAATCTGTGATCTGTTTGAATATTAGACAAGACTTAAAAGTGTTCATGAGTTCATGCAAAACAAATGTGAAAATGTTCGTCAATTGTCTATGATGGTTGAAACTTGCTTTGCGTTCAGATGTCATCAAAGATCTTAGGCGTCACACATATTGTGATATGCTATGATGATTTCCATGCAGCTTTCTTGTACACAAACACAGCATTTACCTGGGCTATCTTTCCAGTGAATATCACTCTTTCAATTGTTAATATCAGTGGAAAGAAAAAGGGACGAATGAATTTCATATACAATGAAGAGGAGATATTCATTCTTTCACAGACATTTACACATGACAGAATACATACTGCTTATTTCCTGAATTTGGGATCTCTCTATCAGGCTCCCGCAGCGTTCAGTAAGCCAGCCATGACCACCTAGCCAGCATCCATGGTGCAAACACACAATAGTTGCTCGAAGATATTAATGGAATTTTCGGTGGTGAGATTGTCTCATGTTGATACATCTTGTTAAATATGATTTTCATAGTTTAGTCTACCAGAACCTTAGTATGTAAGCCTTCTACACCAAGGGATGTTCATGCACACTTGGCCTTTGTATATTGTTGTATTTCTATGAAATCTGTGGATCTGAGGGAAAATGTGGCAGGATTTTTAATGGTGTGATAATTATAATCTTGCTTAGCCGTTTGGTCAATTTGTAAATGGGGATTGTCGCCTGTAATATATATATATGTACAGTATATATATATATATATATATATATATATATATATATATATATATATATATATATATATATATATATATATATATATATATACATATTATCCCTTGGGATAGGGGAGAAAGAATACTTCCCACGTATTCCCTGCGTGTCGTAGAAGGCGACTAAAAGGGGAGGGAGCGGGGGGCTGGAAATCTTCCCCTCTCGTTTTTTTTTTTTTTTTTTTTTTTTTTTTTCCAAAACAAGGAACAGAGAAGGGGGCCAGGTGAGGATATTCCCTCCAAGGCCCAGTCCTCTGTTCTTAACGCTACCTCGCTAACGCGGGAAATGGCGAATAGTTGTTAGGGAGGTAAATGCAAGAGTTTTGGAAAGAGGGGCAAGTATGAAGTCTGTTGGGGATGAGAGAGCTTGGGAAGTGAGTCAGTTGTTGTTCGCTGATGATACAGCGCTGGTGGCTGATTCATGTGAGAAACTGCAGAAGCTGGTGACTGAGTTTGGTAAAGTGTGTGGAAGAAGAAAGTTAAGAGTAAATGTGAATAAGAGCAAGGTTATTAGGTACAGTAGGGTTGAGGGTCAAGTCAATTGGGAGGTGAGTTTGAATGGAGAAAAACTGGAGGAAGTGAAATGTTTTAGATATCTGGGAGTGGATCTGGCAGCGGATGGAACCATGGAAGCGGAAGTGGATCATAGGGTGGGGGAGGGGGCGAAAATTCTGGGGGCCTTGAAGAATGTGTGGAAGTCGAGAACATTATCTCGGAAAGCAAAAATGGGTATGTTTGAAGGAATAGTGGTTCCAACAATGTTGTATGGTTGCGAGGCGTGGGCTATGGATAGAGTTGTGCGCAGGAGGATGGATGTGCTGGAAATGAGATGTTTGAGGACAATGTGTGGTGTGAGGTGGTTTGATCGAGTGAGTAACGTAAGGGTAAGAGAGATGTGTGGAAATAAAAAGAGCGTGGTTGAGAGAGCAGAAGAGGGTGTTTTGAAGTGGTTTGGGCACATGGAGAGGATGAGTGAGGAAAGATTGACCAAGAGGATATATGTGTCGGAGGTGGAGGGAGCAAGGAGAAGAGGGAGACCAAATTGGAGGTGGAAAGATGGAGTGAAAGAGATTTTGTGTGATCGGGGCCTGAACATGCAGGAGGGTGAAAGGAGGGCAAGGAATAGAGTGAATTGGTGTCATGTGGTATACAGGGGTTGACGTGCTGTCAGTGGATTGAAGCAAGGCATGTGAAGCGTCTGGGGTAAACCATGGAAAGCTGTGTAGGTATGTATATTTGCGTGTGTGGACGTATGTATGTACATGTGTATGGGGGGGGGTTGGGCCATTTCTTTCGTCTGTTTCCTTGCGCTACCTCGCAAACGCGGGAGACAGCGACAAAGTATAAAAAAAAAAAAAAAAAAAAAAAAATATATATATATATATATATATATATATATATATATATATATATATATATATATATATATATATATATATATATATATATATATATATATATATATATATATATATGCTTGAGCAGCACAGCATTTTGTCATAAGTGATCCATCATAGTGTCCTGATATAGGTAATAACGACACACGATCTCATTTACTCACGGCATCGAGGCAGTTCGTCAGTTGATTCACTTTATTGTCAGGTCTTCAGCTGGGTCACGTGGGATCAGTTTGAATTATTAAGTCATATAAGATATTGTTGAGTTTCCCTACATAATCCTTTACGTTCAGCAGCTTGTGAATGGTGAACGGATCAGCACGTTTGCTTACTGTGATGCTGTCGTTGTGTATCTCCCTCCCTGGTGCTGGCTGTCGGGACGGTAACTTACTCTTGTGGACGCTGCGTCATTCAGTGGCCTCAACTCTTCGAAGATCCTTCAGTTCTGGATTCATATTAATCTTACCTTCATGTCCCACATGGGCAGCCTTGAAGGACAATTGATCTCCTTCCTCTGTATCTTCTTTTGGAAAATGATACAGGAGGGGAGGAAATCCAGAACCCCATTCCCAACCCTCTTAATCGCATTTTACAAGGCGCATGAGAGGCGTTGATCGCATTCTTTCTCCCACATCCCCAAGCATGATTAAGGATGATTATATGTTTGTGTGTGTGTGTGTATATATATATATATATATATATATATATATATATATATATATATATATATTATCATTGATTAGTGTCTATTATTTTGGATAGGCAGATGGTCTTTGAATAAAGGAAAAGTTTGGGTATTCAATACGCCCAGAAAATAGTCAAAAACAAAATATATATACCGTTGTGTTTTGAATTTATCTTTTTGGTCTTTGATGCTCTCCTCTAATACAGTATGAATATCATCAGCCGTTGTTGAATATTCTCATATAGCATTAATATGTTTTCATTTAATCTATTCCAGGGATAGAGGGATAGGGTAGAGGAGAGACATGACACCATCCATGTATCTTCTGTGCGTCGTAAAGGATGGGAACAGGACAACTTTTCGTCCTGTATTAGCGCTTTCGAAAAAAAAGGCAGAAACAACAGTTATACTTCTAATGCTCAAGTGACTGTTCCTGAGGTGGGAAAGATGAGCAAGTGTAGAAGATGAAACGTATGATATGTAATGCCTTGTGCCAAATTTGTCCTTTGCAGTCTCCATGGTTGCTTGCCTTCCTTGTGCGAACCCCTGATGTCATATTACCTCCTCAGTGTAAAACTCTATGGTCTGTGTTAAATGGATATTCTTCCATCCCAAGTGAACGTCACCGAAAGTGAAACGAGCTAGGAATGGGCTGAGATGAGGTGATGTGATGAAAGTACCACACTCAAGGTGGCTCAAGCTCCTTACTAGCTGAGCTATTGTGGGTAGTTCGGCCCTCCAGCCACCTGAACCACAGATGGTTTGCTTCTTTTCTTGTTGAGCTGGGGTGATTCAGTTTGCCTGACCAGCTGATCTGCCAGTTGTTCAGTTTCCTCACCAGTAGCTCAGCTTCCTGCCAGTTGAATAACATTTTGTTGAGCTCCCTTGCCAGCTTGAACTCTTGTTATTTCAGCGTCCCTGCATGTAGAACTGCAGTTCGTTCAACTTCCTTGCAAGCAGACCTGCAGTTCGTTTAGCTTCCCTCCCACTTAAATATCAGAAGTTTCAGCGTCCATGGCAGCTGAAGTGAAGGTGTTTCAAGTCCCCTTCCTGGCTGAACTGCAAGTGGCTCATCCTTCTTACCAACTAGACTACGAGTGGTTAACCTTCCTTACCAACTTACCTGAAGGTGGGTTAGCTTCGCTGCCAGCTGAACCGCAGGTGACTTAGCTTCCGACACCTGCTATAGTGGGTGTCACGAGTGTTGGCCACATATATATCACCTGGTGGTAATGCGCTCACCGCTACCCAGCAGCCTTGTTGACTCTGTCCTCTCAAGATCGGGGACATCGTCCCACATCCCCGCTGGTGTATGTACACTGGAAGCACTCCCCAGAGCTAGTGCTATCCGCGTGTTTGTCAGAGACAAACATCTCAGACTTCCGATACATTTTGTTCGTTTACGTTAGTTTGAGCCAAATGACTTCAGGTCTTAAATGCCATATATCAGTTTTATCTAAGTGTAAAGCGATGTTTTCGAGTTAGCAGTATACGTCCGTTGTGTAGTTTCTTCCACTTATATAATTAGTAAGCGACATGAAGTAGTTTCGCTATAATCGTCAACGAAGACACAGAACACTAGGAAGCTAAGCCCTAAAAATCGATAAGCAATTACAACTGGCGAGTAGTCATCAGTGCAAGTTTCCGAGACTTGCTAAGCCAGGCTGGCTGCCGGGAGTTGGGGGTGTGGGTGTGTACTGGTGTAGTGTGGGGTGGGAGTGGTGTGATGTGGGTGTAGGATGGGGTAATGGTGGTGGAAGTTGTATATCGTGGGTGTAGGACGGTGTAGTGAAGAATGTAGATGATGAGAGACTGGTTTAGTCGGAATAACAGACGGGATAAGGAATGTGAGTATGGGTTAGTTTGTGGGAATCAGTAAACTGGAGTTTTCTCATGGTATAGGGGAGTGTTCCTATGGGGCGAGAGAGTAAAGGTAATGTGAGGTTAGAAGCGGTAGAAGAGAGGGATGAGGTTTTATACACACACACACACACACACACACACACACACACACACACACACGCACACACAACAAAATACCTTCCAGCCACCAGGAGAAACATTTACAAGTGGTGAACAATTAAACATGAGGAAGGAATACAGCCTCGTCAATCCCCACAACATAAGGAAAATAAAATGGCTTAGCTGGTTAAAGTCTGGAGGTGATCTTCATTTTTCTTTTTTCTTTTTTTCATCTTCTTTTCTAATTCGTGGAAATACTCCAAAATCTCAAACCAAAACCCGTAATGTTAGAATATAAACAAACCGAAGACGTAGCCCTATTCCTGACGACAGACGCGACGAGCGACAGCCCAGACGACCGTGGACGATGATGATAGCGTTGTCATATTTCAATATAAGAAGAGAGATTAGCAGAGTGGCTGCCATCTGACTTCCGACAAGATGATGACGCTGCAGGAAGCTGGAGGTTATAAATGTGGTCTACATTCTCGTCACCGTGTGCAGGGTTGACTGAGCTATCGAGGAGAGGAGGAGGGTTTTTCATATGACCAACTCGTACATCAAATACCCTTGGTTCCTCTAACCTTCCTTGCTTACGTCCATCTGGTCCTTGGTCGATCATTATCAGGTTCACCGGCAAGTCAGTTGTTCTAGGACTCAGTTTCCCACATTTTGTTGTAATTCATTAGTTGCTTTCGGCTTTTTCTCTTCTATAAGATGGAGGTTGTAAAACGGTAGAGTCAATGAGAACGTAAAGTCATGAAGGGGAACACTCTCGTGGTAGAGTAGTTCGGATCACATCGCATCTGTCACTGGGGGATCCTTCACAGTGGGCATATTCCCACAGTAGCCCCACTTGGTGCCAGCCATACATCATCTTTCACACCGCTATCGTTCCACACATGGTTGACGATTGTCCTCGTTTTCATTGGTGTTATTTCCTATCACTAAATTCTTATCTCTCTGACCGACACAAAGTAACATGTTCTTAAGTAGCAAACTTGCTAAATTCTTTTGACCGAAAGTTTTGAGGATGATTGCTTGGTCGTCCACATTGTAGAGGGTGAGACAAGAAAAAGGCCACATTCGTTCACACTCAATCTTTAGCTGCCATGCGTCACCGTGACCACAGCTCCCTATCTACATCCAGGCCCCACAGACCTTTCCATGATTTAGAAGGCGACTAAAAGGAGAGGGAGCAAGGGGCTGGAAATCCTCCCCTCCGACCATTTACTTTTCAAAAAAAAAGGAACAGAGAAGGGGGCCAAGTGAGGATATTCCCTCTAAGGCTCCGTCCTTATGTTCTTAAAGCTACCTCGCAAATGCGGGAAATGGCTAATGTATATATATATATATATATATATATATATATATATATATATAGAGAGAGAGAGAGAGAGAGAGAGAGAGAGAGAGAGAGAGAGAGAGAGAGAGAGAGAGAGAGAGAGAGAGAGAGAGAGAGAGAGAGAGAGAGAGAGAGAGAGAGAGCATTAATGGGATGGCCATGATTAGGGCCTCAGCTGCCCGTGCGGTCTCCGCTAACATTAAGAAAAAAAAATAATGAAAGAAAAACGGACGGCAGGACAGAGCTGGAGGACATATCTGTATCTAATCCTCGCTCACAATCCTCTGCTAATTCTTCTTTAGCACCGATGTGCAGCAACCGGCATTGAATAATCTAATTATCATATCAAGAATTTTTCCTTTGCCATTTTCACGGCTAAATGTAGTGGAAAAGTCGGGTAAGTGGTGATAAAAGTTTCAGCTCTCGCACTCAAGTATCATAAAAAAGTTGGCCACAAGTCATTTGCATAAGATCAAATCCCCCCCCCAAACCCACCCCACCCACCCACCACCCTTGCCCAACCACACGACCTCTAATGATAAATACTGAGAACTTTGGATAAACAGATTATAGCTCTACTTTCTGTGCTTATCCGAAGACATGGGCCCATAGACAGACTTCTGGATCTTTCTTGTCTTTGACTTGGATGTGTTTGACAGGTGAAGAGCCATAGTGAGGACAATACTTTCAACGTCTGTGGCCTCAAATGCCCTCGGGAACAGAACAGGGAGAGAACGCGGTACTCCGGTCTATCCCTTACCATCTCTCGGGGTTCATCGCCATCCACTTTCCGATCATGAAACAAAGAGATCGTAACTCAAGACGGCAGCGGGGATTCGGTGAATGCATTCCCCGAGTCCCGGATCTTACTGCATACAAACGTACAGCTCCCCGAATACATTGAAATAAGCTTCGTCCGGGCGGTTTTTGATATTTCGTGGGTTAAGCACGCAAATTTTTACTCTTTTTCTTCTTCAGTTATCTTTCTTCGTCAGGGACAGGATCGGTAAGGCTTCTGAAACACTACACCCTCATGTGCAAAATACGTCATAGACTGAGTGAGCTTTTGAAAAAAAACAATGAAAACATAGACAATTGTAATAATCAGGATGATATCTTTCCTCTTTGCTTGGATTGGGACGATGTAGACAGACATTAAGACACTCACACAAGAAGAACTTCAACCAAGGAGAGAGAACACAAAGTAAAGCAACGGGACATGTACAGAAAAACTGAGGACACAGAACAAGCTACAGGGCGAATTACGGTGGTGCAGGAAGAGCAAAGTTGTGGTCTGGGGAAAAATACCAGAAAGGGAGCTATGAGAGAGAGAGAGAGAGAGAGAGAGAGAGAGAGAGAGAGAGAGAGAGAGAGAGAGAGAGAGAGAGAGAGAGAGAGAGAGTATGGAGCGAGGCCACTGGCGTGCGATGGAGCTGGGATGTAAGATAAATGATCCAGAAACCGAAAGATCAGGCCAGTGAGATGATCCCAACATTTTCTACAGCTTTTTCTTTTCTTATCTCCAGCGGGGCTAGATGATGCCTGTCTCACGCTCCCACCCAGATCATCAATCGTGATCCTCATCTCCCTCTCACTAAGCCCTCTCATTCATGACTCTCCTTCAGCTCTCAACCTCCACCTCTCTTACAGGTGATCCTCTCTCTTCCTCCTCCTCCTCCTCCTCCTCCTCTTTCTCATGTATCCCTCTTATGCATGGCAGTCTTCGTCTCCTTCACCCAGTCCTCTTGCTCATCGCTCTTACTCCACTCTTTCTTGTATGCCTTCCACTTTTGAACCCCTCTTTCCTTCCTTTCGCTCGATTCCCTCACTTCACCATTACCTACACCCTTTTACTTATCAACTCTCTCTCTCTCTCTCTCTCTCTCTCTCTCTCTCTCTCTCTCTCTCTCTCTCTCTCTCTCTCTCTCTCTCTCTCTCTCTCTCTCTCTCTCCTTCTCTCTCTCTCTCTCTCCCCCACACTTCGCTCCTTTCGATTTTTCCACTCGAATTTCTCTGACCTTTCCCACTCTCCAAACACTTACTTTCAGTCATGACCAGTTCCCTTCCCCATAACCATCATGGAATGTTGCCCTTTCGCTCTTACTCTCCTTCCTTTCCCGGTCATCATCATTTCAGAGCGAGACGCTGACCGTCGTTAGCGAAACCCACATCAAAGAGGTTAAGCCTTCATGTCTTCGACTATCAATTTCATTTTAGTTATTCAGTCTCGTTGAGCAGGTGCGGTAAAGATTATAAAAAAAGAAAATGATCTCAAGCGTCTGTCCATCATCCTGAGCCGAGTGGTTCCTTGCGAGAATCTGCTGCTTTGGTGATGCCATTGGCGGCAGGAAGCCAACCACAACATCCACCAGACTTCTTCGCTTTAAGAAAGTGTCAGGTCTCGCCGGGCTCGTGACTAAACGTCACCGTTTTTCATTGCTCAAGCTGCACCCGCTATGCACACACACACACACACACACACACACACACAACATATATATATATATATATATATATTTTTTTTTTTTCATACTATTTGCCATTTCCCGCGTTAGCGAGGTAGCGTTAAGAACAGAGAACTGGGCCTTAGAGGGAATATCCTCACCTGACCCCCTTCTCTGTTTCTTCTTTTGGAGAATTTAAAAAAAAACAAGAGAGGGGAGGATTTCCAGCCACCCGCTCCCTCCCCTTTTAGTCGCCTTCTACGACACGCAGGGAATACGTGGGAAGTATTCTTTCTCCCTTATCCCCAGGGATTATATATATATATATATATATATATATATATATATATATATATATATATATATATATATATATATATATATATATATATATATATATATATCTTTTTTTTTTCATACTATTCGCCATTTAGCTAGGTAGCGTTAAGAACAGAGGACTGGACCTTTGAAGGAATATCCTTACCTGGCCCCCTTCTCTGTTCTTTCTTTTTCAAAATAAAGAAAAAAACTGAGAGTAGAGGATTTCCAGCCCCCCGCTCCCTTCCCTTTTAGTCGCCTTCTACAACACGCAGGGAATACGTGGGAAATATTTTTTCTCCCCTATCCCCAGGGAGGGGGGATGTATACATATATATATATATATATATATATATATATATATATATATATATATATATATATATATATATATATATATATATATTTTATGTCGCGTACAGTAATTTCCAGCATCCAGTCTCTGCTCTTACATTATGAAGCCATAACAATCTGAATGGCCACAGAACACATACTGGCATCAATTTCAGTCATGAAAAGGAATCCCTCAGCACTCATCACGTGCAGCTCACCTACTACCTCAAACTTCGTCTCACCTGCCTGACCAGAAGCATATAGACATGAGACTGCAAACCACTTAACATAACTCTGAGGTTTGTTGTCATGAAATGATTGCTAAAATGTTGCACCGGACGAAGTAATTACGGTTGTTTTCGAACAATATCGCCTTCCTATTACTGGATCATTTCTCCCACCATTACTGCCCAGACCGCTGTTACCATGCAAGTCACGACGTCATTCCTGTGACTGTTGCCATTCGCAAAACTGCATCAAACTTCATCACGGTTGTTGCCGCGCTAGTGAGCTCTTTGCACACTTCCCAGTCGCGCTGTACTGCCGTTCCCAATACTGTTATTATCTCCACTAACATTGCTGACGCTGCTATGGCTACCAACCTGGTCCATGTGGTGCCTGGCTCTTTTCACATAGTCTAACAACGCAGTTTGCAAGACCAACCTTCGCGCCATTTCTACGCAGCGCAGTTGCCAAGCCCTCACCACTGTTGCCAAAGCCGCTACAGCTGTCATCGCTTTCAGGTTTGCCACCTCCGCGAACTTACCTCTCTACCAATCCCCCCCCCCCCCCCCCCTCTTCCCCTTTCCCAGCCTTAACCGTCTTCCTTAACATCCAGTATTTCTTCACAGTAGTTCCCCCGGACCACTTAACTTCTCCGGTAACTGTAAAATTCCCACAACCTCCATTTGGGGATAGGCAAAGTTCCAACCATCCACGGCCCCTGCAAAAAAAAATTTGGTTGTTACTTTTAGTTTCGTGTCCTCTCAGATGTTATGATTGAGTGGATGATCTTATGAATATAGTCTTTGAAAAGCTTCATAGGCAAAAAACTCTTCTTAGACAACTGGCGTCCAACAGTTTAGACTAATTATATGTCTTTACTTCATATTACAAACAAATTATCACGTACACAGAAATATATAACTCATATGAATGCATATTTGCACACACACACACATACGCATACATAGTTGGTCTGATGATGTTCAACTCGAGAGAACTGTAATGAGGATGGGTTACACTGAAAGAAGACCTCATAACGAGCATCATTTCGCAGGAAGTAAGATGTAGAAATCTGTCTGCAAGAGAGACTTGGGAGTAGACATCGTCTTGACCCTATCGTAAGAGCTCCACCGCAGGAGAGAGTATGATTACGGAAACCAACTGCCCACAGGCAAATATAGGAATTGCTGTCACGATCATAGATATGGAAATCATCTGTAAAAGATGTAAAGAATCACTATTAAAGTATGTGTAGTGGATAATTGAGAAGCTGAATTTCGATTTAGAATATATAAACTTTCCACATATTCCCTGTGTATCGTAGAAGGCGACTAAAATGGGTGGGAGCGGGTGGCTGGAAATCCTCCCCTCCAGATTCAACTTTTCCGAAAGAAGGAACAGAGAAGGGGGCCAAGTGAGGATATTTCCGCTAAGGCTCAGTCCTCTGTTCTTAACACTACCTCGCTAACACGGGAAATGGCGAATATGTAAGGGGAATATATATGTGTGTGTGTGTGTGTGTGTGTGTGTGTGTGTGTGTGTGTGTGTGTGTGTTCTCTTACTTCCACTCCTCACTCACGCCGTCCTTACACCGCATATTGTCCTGAGATATATCATGTCCCACTCTTTCACCCTAATCTTTACTTTCTCATCTCGAGTCCACACCTGGCATCCACACAACACTGTCAGCACTCCTGCTTCATAAAACATACCCGTCTTGGCCCTCACCGACAAAGACGTCTCTCTCCACACATTCCTACACGCGCCCACGGCCTTATCCCCTCTCCCACCCTATGGCCCACTTCAGCTTCCACAGTTCCATTCGCTGCCATGTCCACTCCCGTGCATCTCCAGATTCCTCTAAGTTCTTCCCATTTTTACTCACCCTCCTACCAACCTTTCTCTTTCCACTGCTAAACCTAATCATGTTGCTATTATTTCATATTTACTTGTCTGAAGGGAGCAGGATCGATATACATAAGTATTACTTATATGTTTCACAGTGATCTGGAAAGCGGGTGAGGATACGGTGGATTCATCGACGAATCTCCATCTATAAAACAACTTAATTCTTCTTTAAAGTCTTTAATGTATTGTTCCTCTCCATCAAGATAGAGTTTTTCATCTTTCATCGATGTTGTTTTGAGTGGATTTAGGAATTTCCCCGAGTGTCCTGAAATTCCCAAGCTATGTCTAGAAATGGATACTTTTCATTTCGGATGAAGTGTCTTTCTTCTCCCACACCCAATTCAGCTCGTGTTGAACTTAACTTGGAAGTCCCAGTATGCAACTTGTTCAGAATGTACTTCACCTTTGCCATGGCGATATCTGTCTCCCATATGCAATGACTGTCACTCTCCTGGAGTTCGTTCGCCCAAATTTCAAACATTTTCGCACATTTCTACTATAGTTAGTATGCTTCTCCCAATTCAAAATCTCTCACTCTAAGTGTAAATCCTACCCTTGCATCTTCCTTCCTCGATTGCTCTTGTCTCTCTCTCTTCTATGTATATGTCTGCCTTCCATCCTTATCTTTAATTCCCTCCCTTATCTCCGCTCCCCTCGTACCTCTGGTTCACTCCCTTGCCTCTGTCTCAATCGTCGCTTTTGGCTTCTCTCTCAACGGTACCTTACCCACCCACCTCACGATTCCTTTCTTCCTCCTCAATTTCTTATCCTTAGCGATCTTCACTTTTTACCTACGTTCCATTCCAAGTCGTGTACATTTGCGCTTGATCTGTGTTGGGTTTAGTCTTCTCGCTACTAATCCAGGCGACAGTCTTCTACTGCCGTGTAACATCATCTGCCGGATCCCCATCCCACGAAACCTTCCACCGCTTCTGTAAGTTCTACCTCACCCCTGCAAACTTCTTCGACGAAGTTACTCCCACCGAGTCTCTCTCTCTCTCTCTCTCTCTCTCTCTCTCTCTGCTCTTGCCCAACCCGCGCAGCGTCTCCTTGTACGGCAAGCTCTCCACCACACCCGCAGGCCTCCTCTTCAATATTGCAGGCATTCGCTCACCCACGCAGCCTCTCTCTCTCTCTCTCTCTCTCTCTCTCTCTCTCTCTCTCTCTCTCTCTCTCTCTCTCTCTCTCTCTCTCTCTCTCTCTCTCTCTCTCTCTCTCCTCGCTTTGACACCCCCACCCCTCCTTGTCTTGTATCCCACAACCTCCCCCAACCCCTCTGCCCACAAACCTTCCTGGAAACCCCCTTCGTCGCGGTACAATACTGGCAGGCCTGAGCCGCCCCAAGGTAAGAAGGATATCACTTTCAATGGAATTTGAAACCTTGACAAGTTTGGTCCAAATGTTGGTTCCTTCCCGAGTCTTTTGCACTAATTATTGTGTTTTACCTCACCTCTCGCTGCGGGGAAATTTAACGAGGATATACGTTTTGTGTTTTGTTTCGTTTTTTTTTTTTCCACCCGTTTTTTTTCCCTCTCTCTCTCTCTCTCTCTCTCTCTCTCTCTCTCTCTCTCTCTCTCTCTCTCTCTCTCTCTCTCTCTCTCTCTCTCTCTCTCTCTCTCTCTCTCTCTCTCTCTCTCTCTCTCTTTTAGACGACAGAGAATAATTTCCAAGGCCAGCCGAGATTTAGCTTGAGGCTGTACATTTTCCAGAATGTTGTTAGAAGAATTCTGTACTGCGGCATGGGAGGAGGACGAGAAATATCCTGTTGCGTCGAGTCCAGATCCCGAGGCGAACTTCGTTTGAATTCCCTTCACATATCCTTGAACAATTTCCTGGCATACCTTGTGCTTTTGTTCTTCATAGCTGGATATTAGCAGCTCTTTTTTCACCTCTTTGAAATCCTTATTTGAGTTCTGAGTTCACGAAGATCATCGTCAGGTAGTTCTTCTGTGTGTGTTTTATGTCGATGGCATCACAGAATTGCTGGGCTCTGCGACAAAGCGATGTGGAACTGTACACACAGTGTGATTTGCATTTCACAGCTTCGCTTTGCTTATAGCACGAGATTTCAATCAACAGTAGGCAGCATCCAGTAAAAGGCCTTCAGTAAGAGAGGGGACAAAGTAAATGCACCAAACCATTTATCAGTGGGCGTTCGCGGCCCCCAAGCTACGCTGCAAACACAGGAATATTTGCAGATACGGACGCGCATGAGTTGTAATGCAACCCAAGAATTTTAGAGTTAAGGACATTTTTTTTTTTCCTCACAAATTGCTGAGTTTCAAAATAGGGAGAACAAACATAGCAATAACACACATCTTTATAGACATCATAGAAGCATTAGACTTATGAGCAATTGTTTATGAGTGTATATCCATGAAGGTAATTTTCAGGTTTGATATCAATATTACAATTAAGAACATCAGTACAGTGAGAAACTTGCTTATAAAAATTCACTTGAGAACTCAGATGTTTTTGTTTACCAGATACAATGCAAATAATGCAGTAAAGTTTGATTACGACATAGTGGGAAAAAAAATGAATTTAGGAATAAAGAAGCATCAGTATAGGGTTAAGCAAGAGTCCAGTGCTCTGTTTCAGCAACAGACTTTGGCCACCCTGTTGACTGGAACAGCGCCCAGAGAATAGTATATTGTTATTTATTTGTTGTTAGAAATATATGAAAAATATAGTATTAGTAAACACAGCTTCAGAACACTGTTCTAGGCATGTACAGATTAGATCCTTTCATAACCAAAAACCATCAACATGTACAAGTTCGTGAGCTAATCCATGAACTGATATTTGCCTTTTTGATCACCCAACGCTTGCCTGTGTCCATATCTCATGCTTCGCATCCATTCAACATTGGTGGGAGTACTATACCTTCACACATACCCATTTTCACATTCCCTGATAGCAACCTCTCTTTCTACACGTGTTTCAAGACTCACTGAACCTTCGCCCCCTCACCCATCCCATGACTCACTTTAGCTTCCATGTTTCCATTTGCTTTCTTGTCCACTCCCAGGCATAAAAGAAATTAACTTTCTTCAGATTTCCCTTTACCTCCCTAAACCCTACGACCGTGCTTTTATTTACATTTACTCATAACTTCCTCCTTTCACTCTCTTTTAAACCCAGTCACCAGCCTCTCCCGTTTCTCACTAGAATCTGCCACCAGTGCTGTGTCGTCAGTAAACAATAACTGACTCATTTCCCAGTCCATTTCACCCCCAAAGACTGCATACTCGCCCCTATTTCCATGACTTCCATTTACCTCTCTCATCATCCTATATATAAAGTAAACGGTCATGGTGACATCACACACCCCTGCCACAGACCAAGCTTCACTTGGAACCACTCACCTGCCTTTCTTCCTAGTCGGACACACACTGCACATCCTTGACAAAACTTCTCACTTCTTTTTTTCAGCTCTCTTCCCGCACCATATTTTCTTAAAATCTTCCAAAGTCATCTCTATTAACCATGACATATTTTTTTCCAGATCCATAATTCACACATACAAGTCCCTCTGTTTCTCCAAGTATTTTTACAAACAGCCTCATCCACACATCCTCTATCACTTCTAAAATCATGTCGCCTTGCCAGGTTTCAGCTTATGCAGTGCTTTCACCACCTCGTCTCTCTTCACTAAACTACATTCCATGTTTTTTTCATTTCCCATACCACCCCAATCCAAACACCGTTCATCTGCCACCCTCTCATCAAACACATTCACCAGTCTTTTAAAGTACTCACTCCATCTCCTTCTCCCTTCATCACTACCTGTCACCCCATTTTCCCCATTTACTGATGTTCCCCTTTTGTTTTCTTGTTTTTTTGACACTATTCAGCTCCTTCCATAACATCTTAAACTCCCTCAAGTTGACTGAGTCTTGCTTACCCGAGCTCTCATTTTTTCTTTTGACCTCCTGCCGCTTTCTTTTATACATCTTCCATTCACTTGCACTCATTAATTGTAAGTACCGCACGTATGTCTCTCTTTTTTCTTTCACTTGCAACTTTGTCATCCCGCCATTCACTACCTCTTCTAACCTGTCCATACTCCACCTTACGCACGCCGCATGTATCTATCTGCTACCCTAAATACCTCCAATTCCTCACCCTTTCATTAGTCTAATCTCACATTTTGCCGTTCTACCCTCAGTCTTTCCTGGTATTACTTCACACAAGTCTCTCTTCCAAGTTCACTTCCTTTCACCGCTATTCTTACCCTCACCATTTCCTTTTTCCAGAAAGCCTCCGCAAATCTTCATCCTCGCCTTCACAAGGTAATGATCAAACATCCCACCAGCTGCCTCTTTCAGCACATTCATATCCAAAACCTCTCTATTGCACGCCTATCAATCAGCATGTTATCCGGTAAAGCTGCGGACCATCTCTCCTACTCATATACGTGTAATTGTATATGTTCCTCTTTCTACACCAAGTAATCCCTGTTTAAAAAGAGGGACATATTTCCCTTATATATATATATATATATATATATATATATATATATATATATATATATATATATATATATATATATATATATATATATATATTTTTTTTATACTATTCGCCATTTCCCGCGATAGCTAGGTAGCGTTAAGAACAGAGGACTGGGCCTTTGAGGGAATACCCTCACCTGGCCCCCTTCTCTGTTCCTTCTTTTGGAAAATTAAAAAAAAAAACGAGAGGGGAGGATTTCCAGGCCCCCGCTCCCTTCCCTTTTAGTCGCCTTCTACGACACGCAGGGAATACGTGGGAAGTATTCTTTCTCCCCTATCCCCAGGGATAATATATATATATATATATATATATATATTTTTTTTTTTTTTTTTTTTTTTTTTATACTTTGTCGCTGTCTCCCGCGTTTGCGAGGTAGCGCAAGGAAACAGACGAAAGAAACGGCCCAACCCCCCCCCATACACATGTACATACACACGTCCACACACGCAAATATAAATACCTACACAGCTTTCCATGGTTTACCCCGGACGCTTCACATGCCTTGATTCAATCCACTGACAGCACGTCAACCCCTGTATACCACATCACTCCAATTCGCTCTATTTCTTGCCCTCCTTTCACCCTCCTGCATGTTCAGGCCCCGATCACACAAAATCCTTTTCACTCCATCTTTCCACCTCCAATTTGGTCTCCCTCTTCTCCTCGTTCCCTCCACCTCCGACACATATATCCTCTTGGTCAATCTTTCCTCACTCATTCTCTCCATGTGCCCAAACCATTTCAAAACACCCTCTTCTGCTCTCTCAACCACGCTCTTTTTATTTCCACACATCTCTCTTACCCTTACGTTACTTACTCGATCAAACCACCTCACACCACACATTGTCCTTAAACATCTCATTTCCAGCACATCCATCCTCCTGCGCACAACTCTATCCATAGCCCACGCCTCGCAACCATACAACATTGTTGGAACCACTATTCCTTCAAACATACCCATTTTTGCTTTCCGGGATAATGTTCTCGACTTCCACACATTTTTCAAGGCTCCCAAAATTTTCGCCCCCTCCCCCACCCTATGATCCACTTCCGCTTCCATGGTTCCATCCGCTGACAGATCCACTCCCAGATATCTAAAACACTTCACTTCCTCCAGTTTTTCTCCATTCAAACTCACCTCCCAATTGACTTGACCCTCAACCCTACTGTACCTAATAACCTTGCTCTTATTCACATTTACTCTTAACTTTCTTCTTCCACACACTTTACCAAACTCCGTCACCAGCTTCTGCAGTTTCTCACATGAATCCGCCACCAGCGCTGTATCATCAGCGAACAACAACTGACTCACTTCCCAAGCTCTCTCATCCCCAACAGACTTCATACTTGCCCCTCTTTCCAAAACTCTTGCATTCACCTCCCTAACAACCCCATCCATAAACAAATTAAACAACCATGGAGACATCACACACCCCTGCCGCAAACCTACATTCACTGAGAACCAATCACTTTCCTCTCTTCCTACACGTACACATGCCTTACATCCTCGATAAAAACTTTTCACTGCTTCTAACAACTTGCCTCCCACACCATATATTCTTAATACCTTCCACAGAGCATCTCTATCAACTCTATCATATGCCTTCTCCAGATCCATAAATGCTACATACAAATCCATTTGCTTTTCTAAGTATTTCTCACATACATTCTTCAAAGCAAACACCTGATCCACACATCCTCTACCACTTCTGAAACCACACTGCTCTTCCCCAATCTGATGCTCTGTACATGCCTTCACCCTCTCAATCAGTACCCTCCCATACAATTTACCAGGAATACTCAACAAACTTATACCTCTGTAATTTGAGCACTCACTCTTATCCCCTTTGCCTTTGTACAATGGCACTATGCACGCATTCCGCCAATCCTCAGGCACCTCACCATGAGTCATACATACATTAAATAACCTTACCAACCAGTCAACAATACAGTCACCCCCTTTTTTAATAAATTCCACTGCAATACCATCCAAACCTGCTGCCTTGCCGGCTTTCATCTTCCGCAAAGCTTTTACTACCTCTTCTCTGTTTACCAAATCATTTTCCCTAACCCTCTCACTTTGCACACCACCTCGACCCAAACACCCTATATCTGCCACTCTGTCATCAGACACATTCAACAAACCTTCAAAATACTCATTCCATCTCCTTCTCACATCACCACTACTTGTTATCACCTCCCCATTTGCGCCCTTCACTGAAGTTCCCATTTGCTCCCTTGTCTTACGCACCCTATTTACCTCCTTCCAGAACATCTTTTTATTCTCCCTAAAATTTACTGATAGTCTCTCACCCCAACTCTCATTTGCCCTTTTTTTCACCTCTTGCACCTTTCTCTTGACCTCCTGTCTCTTTCTTTTATACTTCTCCCACTCAATTGCATTTTTTCCCTGCAAAAATCGTCCAAATGCCTCTCTCTTCTCTTTCACTAATACTCTTACTTCTTCATCCCACCACTCACTACCCTTTCTAAACAGCCCACCTCCCACTCTTCTCATGCCACAAGCATCTTTTGCGCAATCCATCACTGATTCCCTAAATACATCCCATTCCTCCCCCACTCCCCTTACTTCCATTGTTCTCACCTTTTTCCATTCTGTACACAGTCTCTCCAGATACTTCTTCACACAGGTCTCCTTCCCAAGCTCACTTACTCTCACCACCTTCTTCACCCCAACATTCACTCTTCTTTTCTGAAAACCCATACTAATCTTCACCTTAGCCTCCACAAGATAATGATCAGACATCCCTCCAGTTGCACCTCTCAGCACATTGACATCCAAAAGTCTCTCTTTCGCACGCCTGTCAATTAACACGTAATCCAATAACGCTCTCTGGCCATCTCTCCTACTTACATAAGTATACTTATGTATATCTCGCTTTTTAAACCAGGTATTCCCAATCATCAGTCCTTTTTCAGCACATAAATCTACAAGCTCTTCACCATTTCCATTTACAACACTGAACACCCCATGCATACCAATTATTCCCTCAACTGCCACATTCCTCACCTTTGCATTCAAATCACCCATCACTATAACCCGGTCTCGTGCATCAAAACCGCTATATATATATATATATATATATATATATATATATATATATATATATATATATATATATATATATATATATATATATATATATATATATTCCTATGAGTCCACGAGGAAAATGTAATACGATAAGTTCCCAAGTGCACTTTCGTGTAATAATCACATCATCAGGGGAGACACAAGAGATGTGATGATGTGATTATTACACGAAAGTGCACTTGGGAACTTATCGTGTTTCATTTTCCCCGTGGACTCAGGAATATCTTTATCACGCGCAAAATTGTGATCCTTTCCAATATATATATATATATATATATATATATATATATATCATACATTCGCCATTTTCCGGGTTAGCAAGGTAGTGTTAAGAACAGAGAACTGAGCCTTAGAAGAAATATCCTCAATTGGGCCCCTTCCCTGTTCCTTCTTTTAGAAAATTAAAAACAGGAGGGGAGGATTTTCAGCCCTCCTGTGTGTGTGTGGGTGTGTGTGTGTGTGTGTGTGTGTGTGTGTGGTGATAGCAGTTGTTCTTGCAAAAATATTCTGTTAAAATGACCAAATGAATGTTTTTTATCAGATTTTATTGGATTGTCTCAAGATGTCTAACATTCTCATTTCATTGGGTGGGGAGGTTGTTTAAGATACCTCCAAGGATTGTCTCAACATCTCGATTTTAATCCATTAAATCATCTTCAGGAACATGTGCTGAGGTCAGTGACGCAGTTGGGAATGATTGCGAGTAGTTAAGTAAGGCTGAGTAATACCCGTAAGCGGACGTGTATATAGGGCTTCGCGCTCATTGGTTGTAACGCGATGCTGGGGCATGTAAATGTAGCTCTTATCTTGACCCGTGTTCTGGCTGTTGATTTCAGGTTGCGATTCCTTGATGATTAGTGCTCTGGCGATGTGTAGGCGTCTTGTATCTTGTTCATGGCGTTGTATCCTTGTAGACTTAGCAAATGTGTCTTCTGTGAGGGTAGTCTCATGCCTCTTGGTGACATGTAGTTTGATGGAGCCTTCTTGTAAGTGTAATGTGGGTTTTGTATATAGTTCACAGGTTGTACTTCCTTGGTAGGTCATGTTGTTACACACACAACACACACACACACACACACACACACACACACACACACACACACACACACACACACACACACAGAAACATACACACACACACGGGTGAGAAACTGCAGAAGCTGGTGATTGAGTTTGGTAAAGTGTGTGAAAGAAGAAAGGTGAGAGTAAATGTGAGCAATGTGAGTAAATGTGAGTAGTGTATTAGGTACAGTAGGGTTGAGGGACAAGTCAACTGGGAGTTAAGTTTGAATGGAGAAAAACTGGAGGAAGTGAAGTATTTTAGATATCGGGGAGTGGATTTGGCAGCGGATGGAACCATGGAAGCGGAAGTAAATCACAAGGTGGGGGAGGGGGCGAAAGTTCTGGGAGCGTTGAAAATTTGTGGAAGTCGAGAACGTTGTCTTGGAATGCAAAAATGGATATGTTTGAAGGAATAGTGGTTCCAACAATGTTATATGGTTGCGAGACGTGGGCTATAGATAGAGTTGTGCGGAGGAGGGTGGATGTGCTGGAAATGAGATGTTTGAGGTCAATATGTGGTGTGAGGTGGTTTGATCTAGTAAGTAATGAAAGGGTTAGAGAGATGTGTGGTAATAAAAAGAGTGTTATTGAGAGAGCAGAAGAGGGTGTTTTGAAATGGTTTGGTCACATGGATAGAATGAGTGAGGAAAGATTGACCAAGAGGATATATGTGTCGGAGGTGGAGGGAACGAGGAGAAGTGGGACACCAAACTGGAGGTGGAAAGATGGAATGAAAAATATTTTGAATGATCGAGGCCTGAACGTTCAGGAGGGTGAAAGGCGTGCAAGGAATAGAGTGAATTGGAATGATCTGGTATACCGGGGTCGACGTGCTGTCAGTGGATTGAACCAGGACTTGTGAAGCGTCTGGGGTAAACCATGGAAAGTTTTGTGGGGCCTGAGTTTCGGAGCTGTGGTTTCGGTGCTTTATATATGACCGCTAGAGACTTGAGTGTGAACGAATGTGGCCTTTGTTGTCTCCTAGCGCCACCTCGCGCACATGCGGGGGGAGGGGGGTTGCTCATTTCATGTGTGGCGGGGTGGCGACGGAAATGAATAAGGGCAGACAGTATGAATTACGTACATGTGTTTATATGTGTATGTCTGTGTGTGTATATATATATATGTATAAGTTGAGGTGTATAGGTATGTATATGTGCGTGTGTGGACGTGTATGTACATACATGTGTGTGTGGGTGGGCTGAGCCATTCTTTCGTGTTTCCTTGCGCTACCTCGCTAACTCGGGAGACAGTGACAAAGTATAAAAAGAAATATATGTATATATGTATATAGGGGATAGGGGAGAAAGAATACTTCCCACGTATTCCTTGCGTGTCGTAGAAGGCGACTAAAAGGGAAGGGAGCAGGGGGCTGGAAATCCTCCCCTCTCGTTTTTTATTTTTTTTAATTTTTCAAAAGAAGGAACAGAGAAGGGGGCCAGGTGAGGATATTCCCTCAAAGGCCCAGTCCTCTGTTCTTAACGCTACCTCGCTAACGCGGGAAATGGTGAATAGTTTGAAAGAAAAATATATGTGTGTGTGTGTGTGTGTGTGTGTGTGTGTGTGTGTGTTTGTGTGTGTGTGTTTGTGTGTGTGTGTGTGTGTGGGCCGTGGAAGGTTTTTTGGGACCTGGATGTGGAGGAGATTTGTGGTTTCGATGCATTGCACGTGACAGCTGGGGACTGAGTGTGAACGAATGAAGCATTTGTTGTCTTTTCCAAGCGCTACCTCGCGCGTGCGCGGGGGGAGGTGTGGGGTGCCATTTTCATGTGTGGCGGGGTGGCGACGAGAGTGGATGAGGGCAGTAGGTATGAATATGTCCATGTGTAGCTATGTATATGTTTCTGTATGTATATGTATGTATACGTTGAAATGTATATGTATGTATATGAGCATGTGTGGGTGTTTATGTATATACGTGTGTATGTGGGTGGGTTGGGCCATTCTTTCGTCTGTTTCCTTGCGTCACCTCGCTAACGCGGGAGACAGCAACTAAGTATAATAAAAAAAGAATATATATATATATATATATATATATATATATATATATATATATATATATATATATATATATATATATATATATATATCCCTGGGATAGGGGAGAAAGAATACTTCCCGCGTATTCCCTGCTTGTCGTAGAAGGCGACTAAAAGGGAAGGGAGCGGGGGGCTGGAAATCCTCCCCTCTCGTTTCTTTTTTTTTAATTTTCCTAAAGAAGGAGCAGAGAAGGGGGCCAGGTGAGGATATTCCCTCAAAGGCCCAGTCCTCTGTTCTTGACGCTACCTCGCTAACGCGGAAAATGGCGAATAGTATGAAAGAAAATATATATATATATATATATATATATATATATATATATATATATATATATATATATATATATATATATATATATATATATATATATATATATATACCTACCGTGGATTGCACAAACAAAACTCACTCAACCTGGCTTCCTCCCCCTGATTTATTCTTAGCATTTATATCTCTCACGTTTTCTGTGCATTTATATCCAGCAATTTTTCTTAGAGTAAGAGTAATTTTTTAGAAAATCTGATAAGCTCTGACACTGGTATGAGGATGACCACATCCACTTATAAAACCGTCAGTTGTCTGTAAACGATTGAAGAGGATGTGTCAGCAGATTTCACACGCAAGTACCCCCTCCCTTATCTGATTTTGAATGGAATTGCTCATCAAAGGATACATTGTTTCTCTCAAGAGTTAATTGATATTCCGTCACTTGAGTAGCCTCTGTGAACGCCCTCAAAGCAATGCATTCATACATATGTGTGTTGATTTAAAGATAAGGACTAACAATTGCCTCTGGTTGGTCTTGTGCAAAACACTCTCTAGTGAGAGTCTCTGTAATTAAGTACAGACTGCATTTCCATATTTTCCGGCTCTCGGAGAAAAACCGTGACATGCCATGTGTAGCAACATTCTATTTCTGAATGCACCTCGCCAGCGAAGATTGCCCCCTGGTTTCTCTGTTCCCATTGTTGAACCTTTAATTTCTGAAAGGTCAGGAGGCAATTTACTCGGTCGTGCTTGCCCACGCCTTACTCAAATTTCCTCTTTCGTTTTCCACGGAAATCTTTTGGGTTGAAAGTACTGGAGAATGCTCTACCCATCCGACGTTTCATAACGTATAGTGTTTTTATCACTTGATCAGTTCCATTTATATGCATGGAGTTCAGCAGGATCAGCACCTTTCCCTTTGGAGATATCCTGACAAGACGACCTCGACGATCGATGTGTCTGCTCTCCTTCCCCTTCCATACCTAACTGGGAGTCCAGCTGCATATAGGAACTGCATTTTCATCCTTTGATCTCATACTTTGGTGCATGTTCACTGTAAGACCTAATCCTACATGCATGGGAGTTTCCTTCCAACACCGTGGCTTCACATGTGACGTCCTGACTGTACTGAACTTTTTTTTTCTTCTTTTCCTCGTGTATATTTGTCATTCAGGAGGAATTCGAACGCATATTTTAGACAGCAGCCAACAGAGAAGGTACAACGTCCTGACGTAGGAGTGGTCAAGTGATGCCAGTTGTCATCACACGCCCTCCCAAGCAGTAGGTTGAAGACAGCAGCCTTCCGCGGAAATATTACCGTCCAGACTTCAGAGTGATACAAAGAACTGTCCTAGGCCCTCTGTGTCAGTGGGCTGTAGGCAGCAGCCGGCCAGGGAAGTACCACCCGGATTCATGTTTACATCTTTCACATCAGGATTGCTGGTGTCACTTTATGTCTTACCAACACAAACCTCTCTAATTAGACTTAGAATTCTTTGTCAGACCTAGACCATGAATCTCCCCTACTGTCTTCAGTTCCTGTCTTACCGCCCGGTATATCGTCTTCATCTCCCGTCTTAGCGCCCGGTATACCGTCATCAAATCCTGACTTAGGACCTAGTATACCATCTTCAACTCCTGTCTTAGAGTTCGGTTTACCGTCCTCAACTCCTGTCTTAGTGCTCGGTTTACCGTCTTTAACTCCTGTCTTAGGGCTTGGTTTACCGTCTTCAACTCCTGTCTTAGGGCTTGGTTTACAGTTTAATAATAGAAAGAAACTATGTGCGGGAACGCATCAGGTGGCTTCTTATCCCTGGTTGAGGAGACAATGCTATAATCCCTCAAGATAATGCCAACATGTCTCTCGTATCACACTTTTGTGATAATCTTTTCCCAACATCATTTTTCTATATTCTGTTCTCAGGCAACGTCTACAGTGGCCTTTTGAGTGACTCTCCCCATTTCTTGAACACATAAGGCCAGCTTTCATCAGGGCCACCTGCCTAGCATGGTTCGGGCTCCTTTAGCATCCTACACTTTTGGGCTGGTATTGAGGTCAAATATATTTCTCACCTTCTTGATCAGCTTCTCGCTCTCTTCTTTAATGGCATTAGGTCTTGAGTGATGAGTGACGGCAGCACACTGCTGAATGCACGTTGGCAACACAACAACAATGCATCATGAAAGCCACACCACCATCATAATACAATAGCAAAAGTAGTACAACAACAACGGTACACCAACAAGCAGACACAGTCATTCAAACACATCAACAACATTTCATCGTAAACAACAGAGCAGCAGCACTGTGCCGTCAACAGTGCCTGATCAGCAACAGAACACACCCCTGCAGCCACAACAATACGCCTTCCAACGGTAAAACACCAACATCGCAAGATTACTGCTGCTACTACTACTACTACAGTAATATCACATCACAATTAGCACACATATAACATTGTACTTGTGAAATATACACTATAGCAACAGTACACCCGCATACAACTCCACGGCAGTACTCTGCTAGGACAACTCTTACCTGATATCATTATGAGTACACCAGCACCAGGTGCACAACCCACGATGCATCACCAACAACACAGGTGCACAACCCACGATGCATCACCAACACCGGCACCAGGTGCACAACCCACGATGCATCACCAACAACACATCAACACGAGGTGCACAACCCACGATGCATCACTAACAACTCGGGTGCACAACCCACGATGCATCACCAACACCAGCACCAGGTGCACAACCCACGATGCATCACCAACAACACATCAACACGAGGTGCACAACCCAAGATGCATCACCAACAAGACAGGTGCACAACCCACGATGCATCACCAACAACACATCAACACCAGGTGCACAACCCACGATGGAGCACCGAAAACACAGGTGCACAACCCACGATGCATCACCAACAACACAGGTGCACAACCCACGATGGAGCACCGACAACACAGGTGCACAACCCACGATGCATCACCAACAACACAGGTGCACAACCCACGATGCATCACCAACAACACATCAACACCAGGTGCACAACCCACGATGGAGCACCGACAACACAGGTGCACAACCCACGATGCATCACCAACAATGTATCAACACCAGGTGCACAACCCACGATGCATCACCAACAACACACATTACCAAGGCTGTTCCTCCAAGAGCATATAGACAAGAGTACACAGCCAAAATGGGCACAGTAGAGTGTGCAGTCCTAATAGTACGTAACCATCTATATACTATGAACTATACGCCACCAACAGTACAGTACAGATAGTACGCGACTGACTGTACACCACATCAGTATTTTATGAGCAACAGTGTTCCATAAGGTGAACACTAATGGGACATCACCATCTTTGTGCATAATAAGCAAACCAGTGTACCATTATCATACTAGACTAGCACACATCCTTTATCATAAACCGAGAGGGTCATCATCATAGGTACAATAGTACATGTTACCACCTTCATCTGTACGAGGATAGTAATGCAACAGCAGCCACTGAAAACTAGTACCAGAACACTCTGGACAGAGGCACCATCAAGAACACACCAGCACCAGAGCATACTAAACAGTACACCAGCTCCATACCATCATCAGCTGTACAACGGAACCATAATACTGTCTATAGTACAATAGTAGCAGAACACAGACACTAGTACACTTGGAACAGAACACCGTCAACAGAACCCGTCAATAGAACGCCAGGACCATAAGATCATCAACAGAACAGCATCGGTAGTACACATTACATTAATTACACCATCAACGATGTACCATCGACAGTGAGGTGTCAACAGTAGACCAACAGTCGCCAACGGTGTGCCATCAACGGCACACCATCACTAGAACACCAGCATCTGTGTCCCACGAGGAGAATACTACAGTAAGACCTGTGCACCCCCAGTGGTACGCCGGCAGCACTGTTCGCCAGACGTAGGACTGCTATAGAGATGTCCAGAATTCTAATTCACTTAACATTGATTCTTGGCGGCCCTCGGTTCCCCTCTCCACACCCCGCCCCCTCCTCTCTCTCTCTCTCTCTCTCTCTCTCTCTCTCTCTCTCTCTCTCTCTCTCTCTCTCTCTCTCTCTCTCTCTCTCTCTCTCTCTCTCCAGGTGACACAGCTTCACTCCACTTCCATGTCTCCTGCCACCGCCCACGTCCCTCGTGTCCTGTCCTCGCTCTCTCGCCTCCCTCGTGTTCCTCTGGCACACCCTTATGTTTCCAGCGCTCACTTGCTTGCATCCTTGAGTCATCCCAGGGCATTGCCTTGAGGCGAGTCCAAGTCCCCTGCGTTTCATCTGAGTTCTGTTCCCCTCATGCGCTTTCCTTACACCAATTCCTTCCTCATCTCCTTCATGCTCCATCCTCGAGCCTCTCCTTTTCCCTTCCTCTCTTTCGCGCTTCTCCTTTAGGTTTCCCAGCCTGCGCTACTCTCTCGCGCATCTCCCTCGATATAACCCCCACCCCCCCTTCCCCCATCCCACTCACCCCTTCCTGATATCCATCCTGACGCTCCTTCAAGATGCCTCCTTCCAAGCTTCCTTCTCATCCCACACCTCTTCCTTCTCCTCCTTCCTTGGTCGTTCCAGCCACGCCCCTTCTTTCATAACCTTACCTTCCATTAAACCTTATTGCCACACCTTTGTATCCCCTCTCGACTCCCTCGCCTCCGTCATTCCCTCTCATCGCATTTAAACTTCCTTCCTTAGCCATCCACGCATCCTAGGCTCAGCCTTCACCCTCACGACTCACACTGGCGCCTCATCCCTGCGTCTCACCCACATGCCCCGCCCTAAAGCCCGACCGTCGCACCTCATCCCTCGGGGGCTCTTTTTTTTCTCCATTGTTTTCATTCCCTTATCCTTGGCTCCTCTTCCCAGTGTTCTCCCCTCCTCCTCTCGCCTCTTTTTCTCACCATTTCCCCTCTTCCTGAAGCTTTCTTGCAATCGCCACGTGCACCGTCTTTTCCTCTGATTTCATATTGTACATATTACAAGAATTACACAGTTTCTGAGTGCCAGTCCTATTTCAGTCCTGTCAGTACATGGCACAATGTTTTCCTTTGCTGAAGAACATTTGCCACACTCACCAGCTCTTCGCTGTTCCTTTATATATCTTTCCTTGTGTGTGTAGCAACCTCTCCATACTGCCGCATTGCACAATTCAAGTACACCAGATCGCCCTGTACCTGTCAGTGTACACGATGTGTTTTCATCTTTTTTGAACGTTTGTTTTACAGTCCATATGTCTTCATAACTGCATTCTGCCTCAGTACAATTCTTTTGTATATAGGAACTGTATCCAGGAAATTATAGGCTCTGAGACCTTTAGCTGTTTCCGAAATACCCCAAAGGACTCATTTGATCCCTACTCAACTATTTCGCGTCTCAAAACCCCAATTTTCTTTCCTCTTGGAAGAATGCCTTGGTTCATCCCATCTCTACGAAAGAAGACCGTTCTGACAATTCTTACTATCGCTTCATCACTCTCAGTTCTGCCATATCCAAAGTCTTAAGGACTATCTTTATCTCTCGCTTTATCAAGCACTTGGAATCACATTCCTCCGGGAAATCTGGGATACATAGATTTCATAAATACATCTACCTTGATCCACCTTTGTTTTGGCTCATCCAAAATACTGGCGCCTTATGGATACAGTCAAGTGTGTTTGTTTGTGCAATTTATTATGCTCTTTGTTTTCTGGAGTGTTACCTTAGTATAGCGTCGTAGAATTTTTTACATGCCAGTGAATATAAGTACAATGGCTTATAACCCCAAGGGAATCTCCTTCTGGTGTATAGACAATCATAATGTATAAACATTCATTTGTTAACCCAATGAAGATCACAAGAGATCGTCAGAAGGGGGAGCGAATGGAAGCCAGAAAATATAGTACTATCCATCTAGATAAGATAAAGTCGCACTGGGAATGATGGATGACGTTGACGGGATAAGCAGTGTTTTAGGATTATAGATATGTTTGACGCTAGCGGTTAATCACCGAATGAGACCTGGAAACTCGGACGCAAGTGGGTAGAGTTATTTCAGCATTATCTAAACATTCGTTGATTTTGCTTTAATTCTAATGATGTTCGTGGACACTATAGTTGAGTACTTGTGTTTTGTATTGATTATGGAGGAGCCGTACATTTTTGCATACTTATGTTAGAGTGAATATTATATTGAATCATGATCTATGACCTGATGTAAATGTACGAATCAACATTATTACAATGTCAGCAAAATCTGTGAGAGAAAAATTGTGATGGGGTTGGACAGAAAAACAATAATATGATAAAAGCAAAACTAGAAATAACGAAATCATCATAACAGGTCAGGCTCCAAGGTTTAGAGATAGCTAATGTAAGCATATTTTATTAGAACGACTCGGGAAACACGATTTCACAAGGATTGTATTAAACATATTCATAATGTACAAAGAGGTAAGGCAAGTGAAAGGTGTAATGTGAGATGGCAGCAGGTATGTTTGTGATGGAGAGTCTGACAGAGTGAGTGAACTCGAGTGGGTAAAATCGGCGCCTGAGTACTGGCCCGTACACAGAGAGATGGTATACAGCGTGGCAAGGCCCCGCTCCCTCCCTCCCCGTCAGATACCTCCCCTTCTGTGATATATATAGCCGGCGGGTGCAAGGCCTAGTGTATAGGCCTGGGGGAGTGGTAGGCCTGCCTTCCCCCACTAACCCCAACCGTTCACTTTTCATCCTCCATTCCTTCCTTCTTTTCACTTTTGTCATTGCCTCTTGTCTCTTCTCTCCTACCTTTCTCTTACCTTCACCTTTTCTCCTTCCTCCTTCTCCCCTCTCCTCCATCCCTCATAATCCTCTTAACCTGCCATTACTCTTCACCAACAGGTAACTCTGCCGTGGAGTGTCCGAGGTCTTCTGTTGTGCTTTTCCAACGCCTTCCTCCTACTTTCCCTTATCCTCCTCCTCTTCTCCATTCTCCCTTCATCATGCCCATTGCTTCTCTCACCCTCCTCACCTCTTCCCCTCTCCCCAGCACCAGCTAATGCCTCGTAAAGCTCGAGCAACACGTGGAAGGTTCTGAGAACGGTGTTGTGTACATACACAAGGTAGCCACTTTAGGCCCCAACTGCCACCGCTGCCCACACCTTAAAACACACACACAGCTGCCGTTTGGAGTGCCCATGTACACTCCTCACACTATAATCACATCGTTCACTCTATGTAGACATACCGAGAACACACTCTACACACATTTCGCACACACTAGAGACGGAATGAAGTTATGCTATACACGGAATTCGCACCCACATCGCACCTCACCGTACACTCGTGTGAAGTGCATTATACAACACGCTCTGCACGCCCCCCTCCTCCGGGAATATGACCAGTAAACAGGGTGTCAGGAAGGTTTTTGCTCCTCAGAGCGAGTACGATCAACAGGTGTACGGAAGTACACGAGAGACAGCGGTGCTATAAATTACCCTGACAGAAGTGAGGTGTCATCATCCCAGTGTGGTGGGAGCTATATCAAACGCAGCGTGCTCTGGGTTGCCCTTTAACGCGGTGCGTTGTGTTCTGCCCTTAACACAGAGCACTGTAAACTGCCTTGATCGTAGTGTGTTGTCAGTTATCCCGACATCAGTGTGTTGTGGCCTTCCCTTACCTCAGTGTCCTCTTAGCTGCCCCAGTGTAATAAGAGCTTTCCTTGCCGCAATGTGTTATGGACTGCCCTCACTGCAGTGTATCGTGGGCTTACTGCAGTGTATTGTTGGCTTACCTTATTGCAGTATATCGTGGGTTTACCTTACTGCAGTGTATCTTGGGTTTACCTTACTGCAGTGTATATTGGGTTTACCTTACTCCAGTGTATTGTGGGCTTATCTTACTGCAGTGTATCGTGGGCTTACCTTAGTGCAGTGTATCGTGAGCTTACTGCAATGTATCGTTGGCTAACCTTACTGCAGTGTATCGTGGGCTGGCCTTAGTGCAGTGTATCGTGAGCTTACTGCAGTGTATCGTTGGCTAACCTTACTGCAGTGTATCGTGGGCTAACCTTACTGCAGTGTATCGTGGGCTTACCTTAGTGCGGTTTGTACTTTAGGTGTCCCTTGCCGCTGTGTGTTTCGGTTTCTTTAAAGAAATGTGTCATGAACAGTCCTTAATGTACTTTTGAATTGTTCGTACCACGCTGTTCCTCTGAACCTTCCCATAGTATATTCTGTGTTGCCCTTATTGCAGTGCCTTTTGAGTTTCCTTTATGACACAGAGCGTCTTTTGAGATGCTGTAATGATAGTGCAATTTCATCTTTCCTAAATAAGGTGTGCTGTGAGTTTCGCTCAATGCAATGTGTTATGCTACAGCATGACCACAGAGCAGTGGCGTTACTATAATGTGTTTTAACGACGTCACTGTATCGTGAGTCGCCTTTAAATCACTGTATCGTGAGTCGCACCTAAATCAGTGTACCGTGAGTCGCCTTTGCATTAGAATGCTGTGAGTTGTCAGTGAGTTTTCCCTACTTTGAGTCAGTGTGGCGTTGCACAGGACAAAGTTTCTCATATTGCACAAACTTGTAAACCCTCATTCTTCTCTGTATGTCGTAAGCAAATGCCTTGACCCTGCAGAGAACAAACATATTTGCATTACCGATTAAAAGTCGTCCTTATGTTCTTTGGGTTCTGCGATCTAACGTTGGATAAGAAATATTCCTTACGTGTCCGTAATCATTTACAGCCGAAGTGTGTTTGCATTTTTCTATGCCCAGGGCATACCTTGGATGCGATTTCAAGATGAAAACCTTGAGGACAACAAAAATGCACCTGAGCACGACGGGACGACATCATACCATCCTTCTCTGGGTTCGTATCGTCGTATTCAAGGGTCGTGCCGTCGTTCTCTGGGAGTCAAACCTTCGTGTGTGAGGGTCGTGCTGTCGTGTTTACGGGCCGTGTCATCGTGCTCAAGGGTCGTGCCGTCGTGTTCGGGGGTCGTTCCATCGTCCTCAAGTCGTCCCGTCGTGTTTCCGGGTCGTTTCATTGTGCTCAAGGGTCGTGCCATAGTGTTCGGTGGTCGTTCCTTCGAGCTCAAGTCGTCCCGTCGTGTTTACAGGCCGTGTTATCCTGCTCAAGGGTCATGCCGTCGTGTTCGAGGGTCATCCCGTCGTGCTCAAGTCGTCTCATCGTGTTTACGGGCCGCGTCATCGTGCTCAAGGGTCCTGCCGTCGTGTTCGAGGGTCGTTCCGTCGTGCTCGAGGGGGATGAGGTTCATCTGTCCATACAGAGCGCCACAAAGAGCTAAATAGGTCGTACGTTGTCAGTCATTGGGAAATATAAAAATTTTGTCAGGATAAAGTTATCAACTGTAGAACAATTGCAATGAAACTCCCATTAACGTATAACCAGTTTATCACAATCTTTTTTTTTTTAGAATAATTGACTTAATCTGATGAAAACCCAATACCAGGCCATTCAGAAAAAATATAAATTTCCAGTTATTTAGACGCACTGGATAAAGACTGATAAATAGTGACAAAGCCCAGTCACATCAGGACCAACCATTTTAGCTCACGTTCCACCGTATTCAGTGCTCTAGTCTCTCTCTCTCTCTCTCTCTCTCTCTCTCTCTCTCTCTCTCTCTCTCTCTCTCTCTCTCTCTCTCTCTCTCTCTCTGGCCTTATACTGTAGTCTCGCTTTGTCTCTGTGTTCTAGTCCCCGGCCCTACGTCTTTGGCCTTCGCATATCCCTTGGGAAGGTGGGTCCCATGCTGGCCGTGATGTGTGTTCAGCATTCCAGACGTTACATTGCATGCAAGATAGCACGTTTTTCCTGGAGCGTGTGGGTGACTGAGTTTGGTAAAGTGTGTGAAAGGAGAAAGTTGCTAGTAAATGTGAATAAGAGCAAGATTATTATGTTCAGTAGGGTTGAGGGACAAGTAAATTGGGAGGTAAGTTTGAATGGAGAAAAATTGGAGGAAGTGAAGTGTTTTAGATATCTGGGAGTGGATTTAGCAGCGGATGGAACTATGTAAGCGGAAGTGAGTCACAGGGTGGGGGAGGGTGCGAAGGTTCTGGGAGCGCAAAGAATGTATGGAAGGAGAGAACGTTATCTCGGAGAGGGAGAGCAAAAATGGGTATGTGTGAAGGAATAGTAGTTCCAACAATGTCATATGGTTGCGAGGCATGGGATATATATATATATATATATATATATATATATATATATATATATATATATATATATATATATATATATATATTTTTTTTTTTTTTTTGCTTTGTCGCTGTCTCCCGCGTTTGCGAGGTAGCGCAAGGAAACAGACGAAAGAAATGGCCCAACCCACCCCCATACACATGTATATACATACGTCCACACACGCAAATATACATACCTTACACAGCTTCTCATGGTTTACCCCAGACGCTTCACATGCCTGATTCAATCCACTGACAGCACGTCAACCCCGGTATACCACATCGATCCATTCCACTCTATTCCTTGCCCTCCTTTCACCCTCCTGCATGTTCAGGCCCCGATCACACAAAATCTTTTTCACTCCATCTTTCCACCTCCAATTTGGTCTCCCTCTTCTCCTCGTTCCCTCCACCTCCGACACATATATTCTCTTGGTCAATCTTTCCTCACTCATTCTCTCATGTGCCCGAACCATTTCAAAACACCCTCTTCTGATCTCTCAACCACGCTCTTTTTATTTCCACACATCTCTCTTACCCTTTCGTTACTTACTCGAGCAAACCACCTCACACCACACATTGTCCTCAAACATCTCATTTCCAGCACATCCATCCTCCTGCGCACAACTCTATCCATAGCCCACGCCTCGCAACCATACAACATTGTTGGAACCACTATTCCTTCAAACATACCCATTTTTGCTTTCCGAGATAATGTTCTCGACTTCCACACATTCTTCAAGGCTCCCAGATTTTCGCCCCCTCCCCCACCCTATGATCCACTTCCACTTCATGGTTCCATCCGCTGCCAGATCCACTCCCAGATATCTAAAACACTTCACTTCCTCCAGTTTTTCTCCATTCAAACTTACCTCCCAATTGACTTGACCCTCAACCCTACTGTACCTAATAACCTTGCTCTTATTCACATTTACTCTTAACTTTCTTCTTTCACACACTTTATATATATATATATATATATATATATATATATATATATATATATATATATATATATATATTCTTGTGAGTCCACGGGGAAAATGAAACAAGAAAAGTTCCCAAGTGCACTTTCGTGTAATAATCACATCATCAAGGCAGACACAAGAGAGAAATATAACAGTCAGTTGATATACATCGAAGAGGCGAAGCTAGGACGCCATTTGGTGGATTTAGCAGCGTTCATAAACTTATCATTTTACAAATTTTGTAGATAATAGAATTATCTAATTTGTATAGACCATCACTAATATTAAGATTATAATTCTTTGTGTATCTAATAATAAAAGATTCAATGATATTTCTCTTGGTAATAGAGTTAGAGTTAATAACTGCGATGGCATTACTCCAGTCAATACAATGATCATAAATTTTAACTTGATTAAACAAGGCATTTGATTCTTGTCCCGTTCTTATACTATATGTTGCTTAAGTCTAACAGAAAGATCCTCACGAGTCTGACCAACATAAAATTTATCACAATTTCCACATGGCACTTTTTAGATGCATCCAAGAGAATTTTCTTGTGAGTTCCTGATTAAGATATTCTTAATAGTATTATTGTTGCTAAAGGCAACATTTACATTAAAAGATTTAAGCAGCATGGGAAGTAAAGTGAAGTTATTATCAAAAGGGAGAACTAAAAGATTCTTGGTGTCAATGGGAGGTTTGGGCTCATCTCTAAAAATGATTTCTTTGCTAACTTAAGGGATTTATCAATGAAAGATTTAGGGTACTTTAACTTAGATCCAATAGAATATATTTCCTCAAACTCATCATCAATAAATTCTGGACTGCAAATGCGTAATGCCCTAAGGAACACAGATTGAAATGATGATAATTTAACTCTGTCATGTTGAGATGAGTAATAATGGATATATGAGCATACATTGGTGGGGTCTCTGTATGTGCTAAACTTAAACTTGTTTCCTTGTCTATGGATCATGCAATCTAAAAATGGTAACATACCATTATTTTCATTTTCTACAGGAAATTTGATGGAAGATACTAAATTGTTAAGTAAGGGGAGAAATATTTGTAAATTTTCATTTGTTAGCCAGACACAAAGAACATCATATATATACCTAAACCAAATTGCATTAGAAGGTAAGATTATCTCGGAAAGCAAAAATGGGTATGTTTGAAGGAATAGTGGTTCCAACAATGTTGTATGGTTGCGAGGCGTGGGCTATGGATAGAGTTGTGCGCAGGAGGATGGATGTGCTGGAAATGAGATGTTTGAGGACAATGTGTGGTGTGAGGTGGTTTGATCGAGTAAGTAACGTAAGGGTAAGAGAGATGTGTGGAAATAAAAAGAGCGTGGTTGAGAGAGCAGAAGAGGGTGTTTTGAAATGGTTTGGGCACATGGAGAGAATGAGTGAGGAAAGATTGACCAAGAGGATATATGTGTCGGAGGTGGAGGGAACGAGGAGAAGAGGGAGACCAAATTGGAGGTGGAAAGATGGAGTGAAAAAGATTTTGTGTGATCGGGGCCTGAACATGCAGGAGGGTGAAAGAAGGGCAAGGAATAGAGTGAATTGGAGCGATGTGGTATACAGGGGTTGACGTGCTGTCAGTGGATTGAATCAAGGCATGTGAAGCGTCTGGGGTAAACCATGGAAAGCTGTGTAGGCATGTATATTTGCGTGTGTGGACGTGTGTATGTACGTGTGTATGGGGGTTGGGCCATTTCTTTCGTCTGTTTCCTCGCGCTACCTCGCAAACGCGGGAGACCGACAAAGTATAAAAAAAAAAAAAAAAAAAAAAAAAAAAAAAAAAAAAATATATATATATATATATATATATATATATATATATATATATATATTAAGTTTTAGGAGAGAAGAAAAAAAGAGACAGTAATGGCAACTCACATGAGGAAAAGTGGCGATTGTGAAGGCGGAAGGAACGTGGGAAACACAAGATTGCTCGTGGTAGGAATAACAATAACATTTCGAGGTAAGGACAATAGCCGTTGACTGTAGAGATCATGGAAAGCAGCTGCCACAGTAGTGATATTGGGGTGACTCGCCCAGTAGCAGCAGGTAAAGACAGCAACGACAATAGTGCTCTTCGCGTCAGCGATAACGGTAAGACGCAGCAGCAACTGCTGCAACACAGGTATGTGGGAGTAACAAGAACGCCATTGGAAAAAGTAACAAAAGACATCCACGTATCGTCAACAACAAGAGCATAGAGCACGTGGATGGAGCAACAGCAGTGGCTCTCGGGGATAACAAAAGCCTTTATAATCTGATTTGGTAAGTTTACCTTACCATACTCTCCTTATCTTGGAAGCTACGGTAGATAAGCGAAGTAGTGGGGAAAGTCACAGTGTAGCACATGGAGTACTGAGCCCAAGGATCTCTTCGAAATTCTACTCGACTATGTCTTCTCCACTACTTGGACATGAGTACTTCCCAAATCCACCTTCGTAGAAGTCCCTCCATGAATCTTCCAAGGTTAATGTTGCTTTCCCATCAAGTAGCTAGTGTAATGGTCGCCACTCTAATGACCCCGGGTTAGACCCCAGTTCCAATTCCGCCAAATTTGATTTCCAAAACCAGCCAGACATCTACCTAGCACAAAGCCCTACTAAGTCCTCACTCGCTACAATACTCGTACTTTACCTCAGCCATCTTCTCATAACTTTGTACAGGGTATCCCTTGAAGAATGGTGCAGATCCTGGCATTAATGGCCAATATCCCTTGTGATAGCGACCTTTCACACTTACATATCTCTATTCCCTGTCATGGCTAATAGTAAAATCAGCAAAAGTAATCGATAGTAAAGCAAAGGCTCTTCTCCCTACCCTGTACTCCCTCAGTAACACGCCTTGTAGGAAACGGGTAGAAGAAATACCTTGCAGAACTAAGATATTGGCAGGGAGTCTTCATGCGGATGTGTCTTAAGGAAATATATCGTCAGGATCCGAACACATAATGTTGTCATAATGTTCTCCTTAGCTTTTTATGATCGTGTTTGTTGAGGCTGGAATCAGTGATGCGAGAATGAGTTGCAATGTAGGGGCACAAAACACAAGAGCGTTATGTTACAGACATGAGGATTAATCACGGTTCCATTACTGATTCGTGTGTCTTTATCGTGTCAATACTACGATATAGAGTTCAGTACTACAGATGGAAATGTATTACCAATTTAGTGTCTTTAATGGAAATGTTAATGCTAATAATATGTCTCACAGTGGCATTGATACAGTCCGTTGCAATGTTAAAGCAGAACATGGACCCGAAGCTAAATAATTTAACGTTGAATTTGGCAAAGGTATAAATTACTGACATCGCCCATCATACCTGATTTTCGTAAGCCAATCTGATTTTGAATTGTTACGACCTACCTCTTGCTGGAGGAACCAACGTTTGTCCGTATCACTTCAGGAACCACGACATGATGAAGAAATCAAAAGTATTTGTACGTTAAACCGATGCAAATCTATCAGAATGCCTCATGGAATTGAAGGTATCAAACAGCTTCTTGAGGAATGTTAAGAGATTTATTCGTAGAATTATTGGATCAGGTCCGACTTCAGTCATGCTTAAATAATATCTCAGGGAGAGAGAGACACACACAGAACGAAACGCCGCTGAATTCAAAGAGTTTTCTGTTCAGTGGAAATTGATCAGAGGAAAGGAGGTACCGGGAGGAGAGAGAGAGAGAGAGAGAGAGAGAGAGAGAGAGAGAGAGAGAGAGAGACACTGATACATTATAATATATGTAAAGCAATGCGGTATAGAATATAGCTGCTTCTAAAATTCATAGCACACTGACGTCGTTCGCAGTCAAGTATCTCTATCTCTGGGTCTCCCACAGCGCTTAGGAAGCTGGCGCCTTCCCCTGGGAGAGATTACAGATGAGGCAATACAGTCGTGTTGTGTATATCTCTGCGTAGGGTGAGTGCACGGCGATGGAGGAGAAAGCGTTCAGTGCCTCTGCTTTGAGAGTTGCATGTCAGGCGTGTGAAGGTTTCGCGATACGTTGAGTCGATGTTTATAATGCTGGAGAATTATGCGGTATCCAGAAAGTTTAACTCGTCTCGGAAGTGTAGTTTCAGATTGGTGTATGACTGGTGGTGTCAGGGTTTAAGACAAGTTAGATGGGCAGGTTATTGAGTGCTTGTCGAATCATCACACTATGTATATGTCTCACTATTGTCCGGTTTGTAGGTATGTGTAACTATAGGTTGTTGAAATATTATAATGTAGGGGGTGACCTTTTCAAATATAGATAGGGGACGGTGGTTGGTTCTGGAGTGGTTGGGATGAGAAGAGTATAATGCTCTTTGCAAGAACGGAGTTTTGAGCGTGTTGAGGTGAGATTGCACTGGATGTATTTTGTTTCGTTGTGCACATGTTGAAAGTTTGTGGTTGCTTTGCAACTGATGATTATTCTAGCTGTTATATTACATTTTGACTGTGGGAATGACAAGGCAAGTGATGCATTGTTGGATATGGAATAGATGAATTCTTTGCAGACGCTATAGATAGATTATTTTTCTGTACTAAGCTGATACAGGTAATTTTCTAAGCTCATTTAGTATGTATATGGCGTTGATGTTTTTGGTGTGGGGAGTAATGTGATACCTTGTATGCTGGGAGTTCTGTTAAGTGGGAATGTTTGACCATTCAGGATTATGGGAAAGTTACATAGAGTTACATAGATACACAAATCACAAAGACCTCAAGGTGCACGCGAGATGGTCTGGCCTTAAAAAGTACAGGATAGCAAAACAAAGGCTCCTTCTCTCTTCCCTCTACTCCCTTTGGAAACACGCTGCGTGGGAAATATGTCGGAGAAATACCCAGCAGAACTAAAATATCTGAAGGAAATCTTTATAGGAAAACCAGAAGTTAGAGAATCCAAAATTGACTTAGGTCTGTTCGGGGTGAAAAGGGTGAAGGAGGATCTCTGTGGAGATGGATACATTCTGTTCTGAGTGTGATGTGTTGTTACATTTTGCTTTTGTGTGAGTATCGTTATCGTTAACGCTCGTTGTATGTTTTGGACAATCACATGTTTACCAAATGGCGTCCTAGCTTCGTCTCTTCGATGTACATCAACTGACTGTTATATTTCTCTCTTGTGTCTCCCCTGATGATGTGATTATTACACGAAAGTGCACTTGGGAATTTTTCGTGTTTCATTTTCCCCGTGGACTCATAGGAATATATATATATATATATATATATATATATATATATATATATATATATATATATATATATATATATATACGAATAAAGTGTATATGAACGCGCACCTTCATAGAACATACAAAGCTCCATCAGCCAGGATCGAACCTGGGACCCCTTGTGCAAGAGGCAGGCATGCTAACCGCTAGGCTAAGGGACTGTATAATATATATATATATATATATATATATATATATATATATATATATATATATATATATATATATATATATATATATATATATATATATATATATATATATATACCTCTTTCCAAAACATCACATCTTTTTATTCTCCCTAAAATCTAATGATACTCTCTGATCTCAAATCTCATTTGCCCTCTTTTTCACCTCTTGCACCTGTCTCTTGACCTCCTGCCTTTTTCCTTTTCTGTCTCCCAGTCATTTGCACTATTTCCCTGTAAAACTCGTCCAAATGCCTCTCTGTTTTCTTTCATTAACAATCTTACTTCTTCATTCCACCAACCAATACTCTTTCTAATCTGTCCACCTCCCACGCTTCTCATGCCCCAAGCATCTTTTGTGCAAGTCATCACTGCTTCCTTAAGTACATCCCCCTTCCACCCCCACTCCACTTACGTCCTCCGCTCTCACCTTTTTTCCGTTCTGCACTCAGTTTCTCCTGGTACTTCAACAACACAGTCACCCCCTTTTTTGATAAATTACACTGCAATACAATCCAAACCTTTGCCTTGCCAGCTTTCATCTTCTGCAAAGCTTTTACTACCTCTTCTCTGTTTACCTTATCATTCTCCTTAACCCTCTCCGCACACTACCTCGACCAAAACACCCTATATCTGCCACTCTGTCATCTAACACATTCAACAACCTTCAAGATACTCACTCCATCTCCTTCTCACATCACTGCTACATGTTATCACCTCTTCATTACCTCCCCCCCCCCCCTCACCGATATTTCCATTTGTTCTCTCGTCTTACGCACTGTATTTAAGGTGAGTAATGTGGCAGTTGAGGGAATGATTGGTGTACATAGAGTGTTCAGTATTGTAAATGGAAATGGTTATGAGTTTGTAGATTTGTTAGCTGAAAAAGGACTGGTGATTGGGAATACCTGCTTGAAAAGAGATATACATAAGTATACGTATGCAAGTAGGAAAGATGGCCAGAGTGCGTTATTGGACTATGTGTTAATTGATAGGCGCGCGAAAGAGAGACTTTTGGATGTTAAATGTGCTGAGAGGGGCAACTGGAGGGATGTCTGATCATTATCTTGTGGAGGCGAAGGTGAAGGTTTATAGAGGTTTTCAGAAAAGAAGAGAGAATGTTGGGGTGAAGAGAATGGTGAGAGTAAGTGAGCTTGGGAAGGAGACTTGTGTGAAGAAATAGCAGGAGATTTTGAGTGTAGAATGGCAAAAGGTGAGAGCAAATGAAGTGCGGGGAGTAGGTGAGGAATGAAGTGTATTTAGGGAACCAGTGATGGCATGTGCGAGAGATCCATGTGGCATGAGGAAGGTGGGAGATGTGCAGATTAGAAAGGGTAGTGAGTGGTGGGATGAAGAAGTAAAGTTGCTAGTGAAAGAGAAAAGAGAGGTGTTTAGTCGGTCCTAATAAGAAAGGAGTGCAAATGACTGGGAGATGTGTAGGAGGAAGGAGCAATGGATGAAAAAGTGGGCAAATGAGAGTTGGGGTGAGAGAGTTTCATCAAACTTTAGAGAGAAAAAAATGTTCTGGAAGGAGGTAGATAATTTACGAAAGACAACAGAACAATTGGATGCATGGATGAGGGGGGACAAGGGGGTAGGTGATAGCAGATTGTGACGGAGTGAGTATTTTGAAGGATTATTAAATGTTCTTGATGATAGAGTGGCAGATGTAGGGTGTATTGGTCGAGGTGATGTGCGAAGCGAGAGGGCCAGGGAGAATTGTTTGGTTAGGAGATAAGAGGTGGTGAAAGCCTTGCGGAAGATGAAGTCCGGCAAGGCGGCGTGAGTGGATGGTATTGCAGTTGAATTTATTATGAAGGGGGGGTAATATGTTGTTCATTGGTTGGTAAGGATATTCATTGTATGTATGGATCACGGTGAAGTACCTGAGGATTGGCGGAATGCATGTATAGTACAATTGTACAAAGGCAAATGGGATAAAGTTGGGTAGCCAAACTGTAGAGCATACCTGGAAAATTGTATGGAAGGGTATTGATTGATAGGGTGATGTCATGTACAGAGCATTAGATTGGGGAGGAGCAGTGAGTTTTCAGAAGTGGTAGAGGATGTGTAGATCAGGTGTTTGCATTGAAGAATGTGTATGAGAAATACTTAGAAAAACAGATCGACTTGTATGTGGCATTTATGGATCTGGAGAAGGCATATCGTACAGTTGATAGAGATACTTTGTGGAAGGCATTAGAAATATATGGTGTGAGAGGTAAGCTGCTAGAAGCAGTGATAAATTTTCATCAAGGATGCACGGCATGTGTACGAGGAGGAAGAGAGGAGAATGAAGACATCACACATCCCTGCTTCAGACCGATTGTAACTTGGAACCACTTCATCTTCCTGTCTTCTCGTACATATGCCTTACAACTTCGGGAAAAACTGATCCACACATCCTCTACCACTTCTAAAACCATACTGTTCCCTCCCGTTCTGATACTCTGTACATGTTTCACCATGTGCATCACTGCTCTTCCATAGAAGTTAAAAGGTACATTCAACAGGCTTATACGTATGAAGTTTGAACACTCACCTTTATCTCCCTTTCCTTTATTCCACCAACCCTCGGAAACTTCACCATGATCCATATGTACATGGAAAATCCTAATTAACTAATGTACATCATAGTCACTCCGTTTGTAAAGAAATTCAAGTATAATGTCATTCATTCCAGGCTCCTCGCCACATTTCATCTTGCGCAAGGCTTTCACCACCTGTTCTCTCCACAACCACTCTCCTCGACTGTTTCGCTTCGCACACCATCCTAACCCAAACACCCTACTCTACCTCCCTACCATCAAACATATTCAACGGTCGGTCAAAACACTCACTCCATCTCTTCACTTCATCAGTACCTCTTACCATATCCCCCTTTGCCCCCTTCATCGATTTTCTCGTTTGTTCTCTTGTTTTCGCTCATCACATTAACCTCCTTCCAAAACATCTTATATTTCCTACAGTTTACTTATATTCACTTGCCCGTCATCATTTGGCCTCTTTTCAACCCCTACATCTTCCACTTGACCTCATGCCACTTTCTCTGATACAAACTCCAACCACCTGCACTCCTTTCCTTTAAGTATAACCCAGACGCCTCTCCTTTCTCTTTCACTAGCATTTTTAATGCTTCATCCCACCACTCACTACCATTTCTAATCTGCCCAACTTCCACCTTCGCATGCTACATGCATCTCTCTCACTGCTTCTTTAAATACCTCCCATTCCTCACCCACTTCCCTAGAACAATATAGTCTCACCTTTTGCCATTCTATACTCAATATGTCCTGGTACCTTTTCATACAGCTCTTTTTTTCAATCTCATTTACTCTCACCACTCTCTTCTCACCGAATATATATATATATATATATATATATATATATATATATATATATATATATATATATATATATATATATATATATATATATATATATATATATATTCTATTTTCTATTATATCATACTTTGTCGCTGTCTCCCGCGTTAGCGAGTTAGCTCAAGGAAACAGACTAAAGAATGGCCCAACTCACCCACATACACATGTATATACATACACGTCCACACACGTAAATATACATACCTATACATTTTAATGCATACACAGATATTTACATATATACACATGTACATAATTCATACTTGCTGCCTTTATTCATCTACGTCGCCAAGCCGCCACATATGAAATGACAACCCGCTCCCCCCGCATGAGCGCGAGGAAGCGCTAGGAAAAGACAACAAAGGCCACATTCGTTCACACTCATTCGCTAGCTGTCATGTATAATGCACCGAAACCACAGCTCTCTTTCCACATCCAAGCCCCACAAAACTTTCCTTAATTTACCCCAGACGCTTCACATACCCTGGTTCAATCCATTGACAGCACGTCGACCCCGGTATACCACATAGTTCCAGTTCGCTCTATTCCTTGCACGCCTTTCACCCTCCAGCATGTTCAGCCCCAATCGCTCAAATCTTTTTCATTCCATCCTTCCACTTCCAGTTTGGTCTCGCACTTCCCCTCGTTCCCTCCACCTCTGGCACATATATCCTCTTTGTCAATCTTCCCTCACTCATTCTCTCCATGTGACCAAACCATTTCTAAACACCTCTTCTGCTCTTTCAGCCACACCCTTTTTATTACCACACACACAAAAAAAAAGAAAAAAAAAAAATATATATATATATATATATATATATATATATTTTTTTTTTTTTTTTTTTTTTGCTATGTCGCTGTCTCCCGCGTTTGCGAGGTAGCGCAAGGAAACAGACGAAAGAAATGGCCCAACCCACCCCCATACACATGTATATACATACGTCCACACACGCAAATATACATACCTCCACAGCTTTCCATGGTTTACCCCAGACGCTTCACATGCCTTGATTCAATCCACTGACAGCACGTCAACCCCGGTATACCACATCGCTCCAATTCACTCTATTTCTTGCCCTCCTTTCACCCTCCTGCATGTTCAGGCCCCGATCACACAAAATCTTTTTCACTCCATCTCTCCACCTCCAATTTGGTCTCCCTCTTCTCCTCGTTCCCTCCACCTCCGACATATATATCCTCTTGGTCAATCTTTCCTCACTCATTCTCTCCATGTGCCCAAACCATTTCAAAACACCCTCTTCTGCTCTCTCAACCACGCTCTTTTTATTTCCACACATCTCTCTTACCCTTACGTTACTTACTCGATCAAACCACCTCACACCACACATTGTCCTCAAACATCTCATTTCCAGCACATCCATCCTCCTGCGCACAACTCTATCCATAGCCCACGCCTCGCAACCATACAACATTGTTGGAACCACTATTCCTTCAAACATACCCATTTTTGCTTTCCGAGATAATGCTCTCGACTTCCACACATTCTTCAAGGCTCCCAGAATTTTCGCCCCCTCCCCCACCCTATGATCCACTTCCGCTTCCATGGTTCCATCCGCTGCCAGATCCACTCCCAGATATCTAAAACACTTCACTTCCTCCAGTTTTTCTCCATTCAAACTCACCTCCCAATTGACTTGACCCTCAACCCTACTGTACCTAATAACCTTGCTCTTATTCACATTTACTCTTAACTTTCTTCTCCCACACACTTTACCAAACTCAGTCACCAGCTTCTGCAGTTTCTCAAATGAATCAGCCACCAGCCCTGTATCATCAGCGAACAACAACTGACTCACTTCCCAAACTATCTCATCCCCAACAGACTTCATACTTGCCCCTCTTTCCAAAACTCTTGCATTCACCTCCCTAACAACCCCATCCATAAACAAATTAAACAACCATGGAGACATCACACACCCCTGCCGCAAACCTACATTCACTGAGAACCAGTCACTTTCCTCTCTTCCTACACGTACACATGCCTTACATCCTCGATAAAAACTTTTCACACACATATATATATATATATTTTTTTTTTTTTTTCAAACTATTCGCCATTTCCCGCGTTAGCGAGGTAGCGTTAAGAACAGAGAACTGGGCCACAGGAAATATCCTCACCTGGCCCCCTTCTCTGTTCCTTCTTTTGGAAAATTAAAAAAAAATTAAGAGGGGAGGATTTCCAGCCCCCCGCTCCCATATATATATATATATATATATATATATATATATATATATATATATATATATATATATATATATATATATATATTCCTATGAGTCCACGAGGAAAATGAAACACGAAAAGTTCCCAAGTGCACTTTCGTGTAATAATCACATCATCAGGGGAGACACAAGAGAGAAATATAACAGTCTCTTGTGTCTCCCCTGATGATGTGATTATTACACGAAAGTGTACTTGGGAACTTTCCGTGTTTCATTTTCCCCGTGGACTCATAGGAATAACTTGATCACGCGCAAAATTGTGATCCTTTCCAATATATATATATATATATATATATATATATATATATATATATATATATATATATATATATATATATATATATATATATATATATATGGACTTAAGAAGAGGTCAGGGGAAACCAAGGAAAGGTTTCTTAGACTAGGCTGTGGATTGGAACGCTAGTTTCAGTGCATTATATATGATAGCTAGAGAGGAGATGTGATGGAATGAGGCCACTCTTAGTCTATTTTTAAGGGTATGCGGCAAACAACGAACATAGAGAGAGAGAGAGAGAGAGAGAGAGAGAGAGAGAGAGAGAGAGAGAGAGAGAGAGAGAGAGAGAGAGAGAGAGAGAGAGAGATTTCTTAGATATTTTTGTCACCGAACACATCTCTACATAATATATCATCAATACGTACATTACGTCAAGCTTCTGAACATACGTTTAATCATATAGCCATACAGATATTACCCTGGAAATGCTGACGTTCAATCAATCACTCGTTTTCTCAGTGGGTAAAAACTGTAGCCCGCTGATGACTTGAAACTATC
>NC_092238.1:40403149-40430649 GCF_036320965.1 Panulirus ornatus | reverse complement strand
TTCCCGGTCTTCCATAAATACCGAACTGAAATCTTATTCAACGCTATACGTATGAGAGGATTGAACACTGCCAACTCTCTGATGTATAACTGTGTTTTGCCATACGTTAATTGAACATTAAAGCTAATCTTCGTCATCTCTACGTAAAGAGTTGTAAGCCAATGAGGATATACACATCTTCCATGGTTATATGATCTATCATTATTTCGTCCTTGCGACTTATTGAAGGTATATAAATATAGAATGTAGGATGTATTTGCGCAACCCGTCGTTTTTCTTTTGTGAGTGTGAACGTTAGTTCGTACCATGGCCATTAGCCACGGTAGTTGTTCACTACTAAGATCGTAATTTCTTAAAGCTCTGCGAAAGTGCGTCATCTCACGATGGCAGTACGTAACCTGTCTGCTCTCTGTACAGAAACGCAGAAAGAAGAATTCTGTTCTTAGCAAAGGTCAGGCATTTCAGGTATGAAGCTAAATCCGACAAATTTTTATGTAAGGAAAAAATACATGTATAGAAATCGAAATGAGGTTCAGAAGGAGACGACATAGAGAAAAAAAGAAAAAAAAAACATTCGTCTTCGTTGATTAATTAATCATCACTAGAAGGTCTACACTCCAGGGAATACGACGACAGATGGAAATTTTTGGACAATTAAGAACCTTTGTTCGTAGGTGAGAGGTCTGGCAGGGGTGGTGATTAGGAGAGATTTAATTCTGCTTCCGTTTTTTATCCTCTTAATCAGGAGGGTCTGTCAGTGGGGAGGTGCCGGGGTCGACACCCCCACAATCCCTCCCAGCCTCTCTCTCTCTCTCTCTCTCTCTCTCTCTCTCTCTCTCTCTCTCTCTCTCTCTCTCTCTCTCTCTCTCTCTCTCTCTCTCTCTCTCTCTCTCTCTCCTCTCACATTCCTTGTATAACGTTACGTCTATTTTCTATTTGTGATGAATCTGGTGGAAGCGACGCCGCTACGCCACGTGTCTAAATGATGTGTTATGTTTGTGATGGGACGATTACAGGGGTTACCCCAACGGCCAGTCGCCCTCTTCTCATTCTCTTCGTTTAACATTATATTTTTGTTGTATACGGTGAGGCAGAAGGAAACTCCACACCATAGGCTGCTGATGAGATTAATGTATACGGTGGGATTATCCCATAGGCTGAAGTCTTTCCGAGTCTCATATCCGTCATGGATGGGTCTTTCCGAGTCTCATATCCGTCATGGATGGGTCTTTCCGAGTTCCATATCCGTCATGGATGGGTCTTTCCGAGTCTCATATCTGTCATGGATGGGTCTTTCCGAGTCCCATATCCGTCATGGATGGGTCTTTCCGAGTCCCATATCCGTCATGGATGGGTCTTTCCGAGTCCCATATCCGTCAAGGATGGGTCTTTGCCATTGTGTGTATGAGGACAGAGTGCCACACTGTTAGCTAATATGCTTTGATGTAGATGATGTAACCTGTAAGTCGACAGTGGTTTTGTGAGCTCACAAAAGTGTGGAAGGACTGACTTAATGTCTTGTCACGCATGCGTGTGACTCTATCTATACCGCAGAGAGAGAGGGAGTTTTACACTCATGGGTCTCCATCTCTTGAACGTTACTATCATAAAACCTTTTAAATTGATGTATACTTTCTACGTGAATACTCGTCCCTGTGTTCCAATCATCCACCACACTTTTACTTCGTCGACATCCTTTGAAATCTTTAAAGCTGTGATCAGGTCACACACACACACACACACACACACACACACACACACACACACACACACACACACACACACACACACACACACACACACACAAACACACACACACATGTTTCTCTCAGGGGATGTGTGACTAATATTAGTGATTACTATTTGTGTGTTATGGGGAAAGAGCTTTACACTAGTGTTACCCCGTGTCTTAACCTTCTGTATATGTACCATGTCTTTCCCTCTTTGTAAGTATGCTCACAGACACCCTAGGCCACTCCAGGTATCCATATCATCAACCAGCCTGTAGGAAAAGATGAACAACTTTGTGGATTGTGGAGTGGATGCCACGACCAGGATTCGAACCTCCTCTGGTTCGATCCCATTCTGCCCATGTATGCATGACGGTCAGGAACGCTAACAGCTACACCAAAGGAGGACTCTGTGTGTGTGTGTGTGTGTGTGTGTGTGTGTGTGTGTGTGTGTGTGTGTGTGTGTGTGTGTGTGTTTTAGTGTCTTAAGGGAACAATCGCCTTGTACCTCTCATTTCCTTGTACTTATTCCATTCCTTATACAAAAACTTTTCGAGATATTCTACCATGTTTTGCAGCCTTCCGAACAGCCTCTCCAATTGACCTTGCATAACAAGAGAGCCCCCCAGCGGCCGCTCCTTCCCAGGATCTTTCATTTCACTTGTTTGGCCACACTTTCTGACATGGCCGACCTCACTCGCTCGTCAGTGAGAACATGTAAGAGCGAGGAAGACATAACGCACGCCCTCCCTCACCCGAGCACTTCCTGCAACCCTCTCACTCCTGCAACGGTTGTGGCACATGCCCCACTTTGTTCTCACAATCCCATCACCGATTTTTGCCGTTTCCCCCACATGAAGTACTCTTCAGTTCCTCGCCAACCTACGCTGTTATATACCCCTTCCATTTCTGTGAAAGCTGCAAGCATACTTTAACCTAAAGTTACCTCAACTGTACTGTTCTTGCTTTTCTCTCACTTAAGCACCTTAAACTACACATTTCTTTATTTTGCATAGGAACTTATCTCTTTATTTGCATTCATCATAATTCCTTCACTCATTCTTTTACATCACACAGTAAGAGATATTCAATCCTGTAGTGCAGTAATTTCCTGTGAAGCACTTGTTCATTTGGCCTGGCTATCATTCCCCCTCTACTCGTGTCACATACTAATAACCCTATCCCTCAACCTTTCCTTCGACCTGATCTCAATTTGATATTTTTTCTTTCCTATCAACTCCACGCTGCTAGCTGTTTAGCTGGTATATTTCTGTTGTACTTCCACTTCGGAGGAGGCGGTACACTATGTCATTGAAGAGACTCCACCACAGCAGTTAACAGGTTACTTTGCCTCACCTGACAAGCGGTTCTCTACCAGCTAGTAAGCTTCGTCCCACGGTCCAGTTGGCTGTACAACACTAACCAATGGGCTGTATTGTACCAACCAACTGACCTCATCACACTTGGATGCTAAAATATTTTGTTTTCATGTCTCTTCTCAAATACCTAGATGTATTCCTAAATCTGAGCATCTTTCCACACATCAAAACACTTCAACCCTCGTTATTATAAATGTTCCCTGTGGATATCGGACAGTCTATTTACACCTCTTCCTATAATTCTCTTCTCATGCACATTGTTCACTCTGGCTACCCTTTCACTAGCACTAAAGACCATAGACTATATATTATATTCTCTAAACCTTAGCCATCCTCACCAGCTGTCGAACCTCATCTTCACAGCGTTTTCAAGTCACCACACATTGTACTACTGTATAATCCCCGTCCAGAAACAGCCACATCAGTTCACGTCTCTTCTGTAATTTCAGTCAGTTTTTCAAAATCTGTGGTCACGACCTGCCCTGTTCCCCTACCTGTGAAAACACTAGACATCCAACGAGGTTTACATTTCCGCATCCCCCTCGTGACTCTCTCTCTCTCTCTCTCTCTCTCTCTCTCTCTCTCTCTCTCTCTCTCTCTCTCTCTCTCTCTCTCTCTCTCTCTCTCTCTCTCTCTCTCTCTCTCTCTCTCTCTCTCTCTCTCTCTCTCTCTCTCTCTCTCTCTCTCTCTCTCTCTCTCTCTCTCTCTCTCTCTCTCTCTCTCTCTCTCTCTCTCTCTCTCTCCAGCAGTTTCTGGCATGTGTCTCACTTATCGTTAAATCTTATAGCCGTGTCTGCCAGCTCTCTGCCATACCCTGCACAGCTGACGCATCCCACAAGCCATTCCTGTCCAGACTGTTGCGTGCTTCTTGCACGTCCACATATTTGTAAATGTACATTAATTTCCAGACACTGACATTCATCCTGCTCGGGACCAAGATGATAGATACCCGGTATACGAGCATATCTTTATGCCAGTCTTCATCTTTCACCTCGAATGGTAACATTCAGTATAAAGTGTTCTGTTTTCTCCACACTATTCCAGTCATTATCATATCTCCTTCATTTTTCACGTCATGCTTCTGTTATCCCTGAGCAACGTGTAGTGCGTCTACCTTTTTTCTAACTTGAGTGTAAGCACTGCTCTTCGTTTCATACATAAGAGAAATCTTCCATAAAAGCACTTGAGCATCACTAGTCGTGTCCTGTTATCCCTCCAGCTATTTGATATTCTCCATGCTCCATTTTCTTGTCAAGTTAAACTCCTCATTTATTTCTATTTTCTTATTTTCTTTTTACCAGACAATCCAGTCGTGGGCCATCAGACCTCCTGTTGTCTGTCTTTCTCATGTAAAATCAGATTATCACAGGAAAGTGTACTAAGGAACTTATCGTGTTCCATTTCCCCGTGGACTAAAAGGGACGGTAGCGGGGGGGGGGGGGGCTAGAAATCCTCCCCTCCTTGAATTTTAAGTTTCTAAAAAGGGAAACAGAAGGAGTCGCGCGGGGAGTGTTCATCCTCCTCGAAGGCTCAGATTGGGGTGTCTAGATGTGTGTGGATGTAACCAAAATGAGGAAAAAGGAGAAATAGGTAGTATGTTTGAGGAAAGGAACCTGGATGTTTTGGCTCTGAGTGAAACGAAGCTCAAGGGTAAAGGAGAAGAGTGGTCTGGAAATGACTTGATTGTAAAGTCAGGAGTTGGTGAGAGGACGAGAACAAGGGAAGGAGTAGCACTACTCCTAAAACATGAGTGGTGGGAGTATGTGATAGAGTGTAAGAAAGTAGACTCTAGATTGATATGGATAAAACTGAAAGTGGATGGAGAGAGATGGGTGATTATTGGTGCATATGCACCTGGGCATGAGAAGAAAGATCATGAGAGGCAAGTGTTTTGGGAGCAGCTGAGTGAGTGTTTTAGTAGTTTTGATGCACGAGACCGGGTTATAATGATGGGTGATTTGAATGCAAAGGCGAGTAATATGGCAGTTAAGGGAATGATTGGTGCACATGGGGTGTTCAGTGTTGTAAATGGAAATGGTGAAGAGCTTGTAGATTTCTATGCTGTAAAAGGACTGGTGATTGGGAATACCTGGTTTAAAAAGAGAGATATACATAAGTATACGTACGTAAGCATGAGAGATGGCCAGAGGGCGTTATTGGACTACGTGTTAATTGATAGGCGCGCGAAAGAGAGACTTTTGAATGATAATGTGCTGGGAGGTGCAACTGGAGGGATGTCTGATCATTATCTTCTGGAGGCGAAAGTGAAGATCTGTAGAGGTTTTCAGAAAAGAAGAGAGAATGTTGGGATGAAGAGAGTGGTCAGAGTAAGTGAGCTTGGGAAGGAGACTTGTGTGAGGAAGTACCAGGAGAAACTGAGTATAGAATAGAAAAAGGTGAGAACAAAGCACGTAAAGGGAGTGGATGAAGAATGGGATGTATTTAGGGAATCAGTGATGGCTTGTGCAAAATATGCTTGTGGCATGAGAAGCGTGGGAGGTGGGTAGATTAGAAAGGGTAGTGAGTGGTGGGATGAAAGAGGAGAGAGAGGCATTTGGACGATTTTTGCAAGAAAATAATGCAAATGAGTGGGAGATATATGAAATAAAGAGGCAGGAGGTCAAGTGAAAGGTGCAAGAGGTGAAAAAGAGGGTAAATGAGAGTTGGGGTGAGAGAGTATCATTGAATTTTAGTGAGAATAAAGAGATGTTTTGGAAGGAGGTAAATAAAGTGCGTGAGAGAAGGGAACAAATGGGAACATCAGTGAAGGGGGCTAATGGGAAGGTGATAACAAGAAGTGGTGATGTGAGAAGGAGATGGAGTGAGTATTTTGAAGGTTTTATAAATGTGTTTGATGGTAGAGTGGCAGATATAGGGTGTTTTGGTCGAGGTGGTGTGCAAAGTGAGAGGGTTAGGGAGAATGATTTGGTTAACAGAGTATAGATAGTAAAAGCTTTGCGGGGTCTATACCGGTTATTTCCCAACTGGCGCACATAGCCAGCTGATAGCGTTTTACCGAACCTAACTGTACAACGCGGAGGTATATGAATACGAATAAATAACCGGTATAGACCCCGTTGCTCACCATTGTGAGACGAAGGGTATTCGAGTACTTAGTATTCGAATAGTTGTTTCCTATTAGCCAGGCCCATAGCCTAACGGTTAGCATGCCTGCCTCTTGCACAGGGGTCCCGGGTTCGATCCTGGCTGTTGGAGGTTTGTATGTTCTATGAAGATGCGCGTTCATATGCACTTTATTCGTATTCATATACCTCCGCGTTGTACAGTTAGGTTCGGTAAAACGCTATCAGCTGGCTATGTGCGCCTGTTGGGAATTAACCGGTATAGACCCCGTTGCTCACCATTGTGAGACGAAGGGTATTCGAGTACGTAGTATTCTAATAGTTGTTTCCTATTAGCCAGGCCCATAGCCTAGCGGTTAGCATGCCTGCCTCTTGCACAGGGGTCCCGGGTTCGATCCTGGCTGTTGGAGGTTTGTATGTTCTATGAAGGAGCTCGTTCATATGCACTTTATTCGTATTCATATAACTCCGCGTTGTACAGTTAGGTTCGGTAAAACGCTATCAGCTGGCTATGTGCGCCTGTTGGGAAATAATCGGTATAGACCCCGTTGCTCACCATTGTGAGACAAAGGGTATTCGAGTACTTAGTATTCGAATAGTTGTTTCCTATTAGCCAGGCCCATAGCCTAGCGGTTAGCATGCCTGCCTCTTGCACAGGGGTCCCGGGTTCGATCCTGGCTGTTGAAGGTTTGTATGATATATATATATATATATATATTTATATATATATATGGTGTGAGAGGTAAGGAATAGTGGTTCCAACAATGATATATGGTTGCGAGGCGTGGGTTGTAGATCGAGTTGTGCGGAGGAGGATGGATGTGCTGAAAATGATATGTTTGAGGACAATATGTGGTGTGAGGAGGTGGTTTGATCGAGTAAGTATGAAAGGATAAGAGAGATGTGTGGTAATAAAAAGAGTGCGGTTGAGAGAGCAGAAGAGGGTGTTTTGAAATGGTTTGGTCACATGGAGAGAATGAGTGAGGAAAGATGTTTCCTTGGGCTACCTCGCTAACGCGGGAGATAGCGACAAATCTTAATAAATAATGAATATATATATATATATATATATATATATATATATATATATATATATATATATATATATATATATATATATATATATATATATTTTTTTTTTTTTTTTTTTTTTTTTTTTTGTCTCCCGCGTTTGCGAGGTAGCCCAAGGAAACATCTTTCCTCACTCATTCTCTACATATGACCAAACCATTTCAAAACACCCTCTTCTGCTCTCTCAACCACACTCTTTTTATTACCACACATCTCTCTTATCCTTTCATATATATGGTGTGAGATGTAAGTTGCTAGAAGCAGTCAAAAGTATTTATGGAGGGTGTAAGGCATTTTTACGAATAGGAAGAGAGGAAAGTGATTGGTTCCCAGTGAGTGTCAGTTTGCGGCAGGGATGCGTGATCTCTCCATGGTTGTTTAATTTGTTTATGGATGGGAATGTTAGGGAGGTGAAGGCAAGAGTATTGGAGATGGATGAGAGGGCTTGGAAAGAGAGTCAGTTGTTCGCTGATGATACAGCGCTGGTGGCTGATTCGGGTGAGAAACTGCAGAAGTTGGTGACTGAGTTTGGTAAAGTGTGTGAAAGAAGAAAGCTGAGAGTAAATGTGAATAAGAGCAAGGTTAATAGGTTCAGTAGGGTTGAGGGACATGGGAATTGGGAGGTGTGTTTGAATGGAATTAAACTAGAGGAATGAAGCGTTTTAGATATCTGGGAGTGTATTTGGCAGCGGATGGAACCATGGAAGCAGAAGTGTCAGAGGGTGAGGGAGGGGCTAAGGTTTTGGAAGCGTTTAAGAATGTGGGGAAGTCGAGAACATTATCTCGGAGAGCAAAAATGGGTATGTTTGCAGGAATAGTGGTTCCAACAATGTTTTATGGTTGTGAGGCATAGGGTTGTGCGGAGGAGGGTGGATGTGTTGGATATGAAATGTTTGTAGACAATATGTAGTGTGAGGTGGTTTGATCGAGTAAGTGATGAAAGGGTAAGAATGTGTGGTAATGAAAAGAGTGTGTTTGAGAGAGTAGAAGAGGGTGTATTGAAATGGTTTGGTCACATGGAGAGAATGTGTGAGGAAAGATTGACAAAGAGGACATACGTGTCAGAGGTGGAGGGAACGAGAAGTGGGAGACCAAAGTGGAGGTGGAAGGATGGAATGAAAAAGATTTGAGCGATCGGGGCCTGAACATGCAGGAGGATGAAAGGCGTGCAAGGAATAGAGTGAATTGGAACGATGTGGTATACCGGGGTCGACGTCATTGGATTGAACCAGGGCATGTGAATCGTCTAGGGTAAGCTATGGGAAGTTTTGGAGGGGGCCTGGATGTACAAAGGGAGCTATGGTTTCTGTGCATCACACATAACAGGTAGAGTGTGAACGAATGATGTCCTGTCTTTTCCTAGCGCTACCTCACGCGCATGCGGTGGGAAGGGGGGGTGCCTTTCCATGTGCGGTAGAGTGGCGGCGAGAATGGATGAAGGCAGCATGTATGAATATGTATATGTGTATATATGCATATGTCTGTGTATGTGTATATATGGATACGTTGAAATGTTTAGGTATGTATATGTGCGTGTGTGGACGTTTATGTATATACATTTGTATGCGGGTGGGCCATTCTTTCGTCTGTTTCCTTTCGCTTCCTCGCTAACGCGGGAGACAGCGACAAAGTACAATATATATATATATATATATATATATATATATATATATATATATATATATATATATATATATATATATATATATATGTATATATATATATGATAGAGTTGATAGAGATGCTCTGTGGAAGGTATTAAGAATATATGGTGTGGGAGGAAAGTTGTTAGAAGCAGTGAAAAGTTTTTATCGAGGATGTAAGGCATGTGTACGTGTAGGAAGAGAGGAAAGTGATTGGTTCTCAGTGAATGTAGGTTTGCGGCAGGGGTGTGTGATGTCTCCATGGTTGTTTAATTTGTTTATGGATGGGGTTGTTAGGGAGTTAAATGCAAGAGTTTTGGAAAGAGGGGCAAGTATGAAGTCTGTTGGGGATGAGAGAGCTTGGGAAGTGAGTCAGTTGTTGTTCGCTGATGATACAGGGCTGGTGGCTGATTCATGTGAGAAACTGCAGAAGGTGGTGACTGAGTTTGGTAAAGTGTGTGGAAGAAGAAAGTTAAGAGTAAATGTGAATAAGAGCAAGGTTATTAGGTACAGTAGGGTTGAGGGTCAAGTCAATTGGGAGGTGAGTTTGAATGGAGAAAAACTGGAGGAAGTGAAGTGTTTTAGATATCTGGGAGTGGATCTGGCAGCGGATGGAACCATGGAAGCGGAAGTGGATCATAGGGTGGGGGAGGGGGCGAAAACTCTGGGGGCCTTGAAGAATGTGTGGAAGTCGAGAACATTATCTCGGAAAGCAAAAATGGGTATGTTTGAAGGAATAGTGGTTCCAACAATGTTGTATGGTTGCGAGGCGTGGGCTATGGATAGAGTTGTGCGCAGGAGGATGGATGTGCTGGAAATGAGATGTTTGAGGACAATGTGTGGTGTGAGGTGGTTTGATCGAGTGAGTAACGTAAGGGTAAGAGAGATGTGTGGAAATAAAAAGAGCGTGGTTGAGAGAGCAGAAGAGGGTGTTTTGAAGTGGTTTGGGCACATGGAGAGGATGAGTGAGGAAAGATTGACCAAGAGGATATATGTGTCGGAGGTGGAGGGAGCAAGGAGAAGAGGGAGACCAAATTGGAGGTGGAAAGATGGAGTGAAAAAGATTTTGTGTGATCGGGGCCTGAACATGCAGGAGGGTGAAAGGAGGGCAAGGAATAGAGTGAACTGGAGCGATGTGGTATACCGGGGTTGACGTGCTGTCAGTGGATTGAATCAAGGCATGTGAAGCGTCTGGGGTAAACCATGGAAAGCTGTGTAGGTATGTATATTTGCGTGTGTGGACGTATGTGTGTACATGTGTATGGGGGGGGTTGGGCCATTTCTTTCGTCTGTTTCCTTGCGCTACCTCGCAAACGCGGGAGACAGCGACAAAGTATAAAAAAAAAAATATATATATATATATATATATATATATATAAATATATATATATATATATATATATATATATATATATATATATATATATATATATATATATATATAGATATATATATATATATATATATATATATATATTTTTTTTTTTTTTTTGCTTTGTCGCTGTCTCCCGCGTTTGCGAGGTAGCGCAAGGAAACAGACGAAAGAAATGGCCCAACCCACCCCCATACACATGTATATACATACGACCACACACGCAAATATACATACCTACACAGCTTTCCATGGTTTACCCCAGACGCTTCACATGCCTTGATTCAATCCACTGACAGCACGTCAACCCCGGTATACCACATCGCTCCAATTCACTCTATTCCTTGCCCTCCTTTCACCCTCCTGCATGTTCAGGCCCCGATCACACAAAATCTTTTTCACTCCATCTTTCCACCTCCAATTTGGTCTCCCTCTTCTCCTCGTTCCCTCCACCTCCGACACATATATCCTCTTGGTCAATCTTTCCTCACTCATTCTCTCCATGTGACCAAACCATTTCAAAACACCCTCCTCTGCTCTCTCTCAACCACGCTCTTTTTATTTCCACACATCTCTCTTACCCTTCCGTTACTTACTCGATCAAACCACCTCACACCACACATTGTCCTCAAACATCTCATTTCCAGCACATCCATCCTCCTGCGCACAACTCTATCCATAGCCCACGCCTCGCAACCATACAACATTGTTGGAACCACTATTCCTTCAAACATACCCATTTTTGCTTTCCGAGATAAGGTTCTCGACTTCCACACATTCTTCAAGGCCCCCAGAATTTTCGCCCCCTCCCCCACCCTATGATCCACTTCCGCTTCCATGATTCCATCCGCTGCCAGATCCACTCCCAGATATCTAAAACACTTCACTTCCTCCAGTTTTTCTCCATTCAAACTCACCTCCCAATTGACTTGACCCTCAACCCTACTGTACCTAATAACCTTGCTCTTATTCACATTTACTCTTAACTTTCTTCTTTCACACACTTTACCAAACTCAGTCACCAGCTTCTGCAGTTTCTCACATGAATCAGCCACCAGCGCTGTATCATCAGCGAACAACAACTGACTCACTTCCCAAGCTCTCTCATCCCCAACAGACTTCATACTTGACCCTCTTTACAAAACTCTTGCATTCACCTCCCTCACAACCCCATCCATAAACAAATTAAACAACCATGGAGACTTCACACACTCCTGCCGCAAACCTACATTCACTGAGAACCAATCACTTTCCTCTCTTCCTACACGTACATATGCCTTACATCCTCGATAAAAACTTTTCACTGCTTCTAACAACTTGCCTCCCACACCATATATATATATATATATATATATATATATATATATATATATATATATATATATATATATATATATATATATACTTAGAGGGGCAAATGGATTTGTATGTAGCATTTATGGATCTGGAGAAGGCATATGATAGAGTTGATAGAGATGCTCTGTGGAAGGTATTAAGAATGGGGGGGTATTAAGGGTGGGGGAGGGGGCGAAAATCCTGGGGGCCTTGAAGAATGTGTGGAAGTCGAGAACATTATCTCGGAAAGCAGAAATGGGTATGTTTGAAGGAATAGTGGTTCCAACAATGTTGTATGGTTGCGAGGCGTGGGCTATGGATAGAGTTGTGCGCAGGAGGATGGATGTGCTGGAAATGAGATGTTTGAGGACAATGTGTGGTGTGAGGTGGTTTGATCGAGTGAGTAATGTAAGGGTAAGAGAGATGTGTGGAAATAAAAAGAGCGTGGTTGAGAGAGCAGAAGAGGGTGTTTTGAAGTGGTTTGGGCACATGGAGAGGATGAGTGAGGAAAGATTGACCAAGAGGATATATGTGTCGGAGGTGGAGGGAACAAGGAGAAGAGGGAGACCAAATTGGAGGTGGAAAGATGGAGTGAAAAAGATTTTGTGTGATCGGGGCCTGAACATGCAGGAGGGTGAAAGGAGGGCAAGGAATAGAGTGAATTGGAGCGATGTGTTATACCGGGGTTGACGTGCTGTCAGTGGATTGAAGCAAGGCATGTGAAGCGTCTGGGGTAAACCATGGAAAGCTGTGTAGGTATGTATATTTGCGTGTGTGGACGTATGTATATGCATGTGTATGGGGGGGGGTGGGCATTTCTTTCGTCTGTTTACTTGCGCTACCTCGCAAACGCGGGAGACAGCCACAAAGTATAATAAAAAAGAAAATATATATATATATACATATATGTATATATATTATATATATATATATATATATATATATATATATATATATATATATATATATATATATATATATCGCTTTTGATTGTCGACGTGGCATTGGCAAGCGGACTTGCAAATCGCGGTCGTGTCTATTTAGAGATAAAATATTGAGCATTGACTGTGAGAGGGAAGAATGCGACAGGAATTAAGCCGCGCTCTTTAGGTGGTTGCGGACCCGACTCCCGGAGGCAGAGATGTTTTTCAGGAAGAGAGGAAGACTAAAGAAAGAAGAGAATTCGATCTCTACGCTGTAACTAAGGAAGAAAGCCTTTACCTCCTCTAATGATTGCTGTATAGCTTGACTCCCGCCATCTACCTCCCACAGACGTACTTCCATAACGCTATTGATTTTCTCCCGATTACAGAAAATCAGTATCATATTTTCCTCCGGCGAACGTAACTCGCATTTTTCCAGAATCTTGGAGATATTCCCTTCAGCTGCTCCTGTCGTCATTGAGAGTTGACTGCGGGTCGTTCTCGCTGTCTTGTATGTAATCTCTTCATCGCCTTCAGTAAACCCTCGTCATCACCATCACTCACTGACTTTCTTCTACTTATTTTTTTCTACAGCTGATCTTTTTTTCTCCATTAAACACACACACACACACACACACACACACACACACACACACACACACACACACACACACACACACACACACACACACATACATACATGTCCGTATATATATAAACATTTTTTATTTCACCTATCATTTTCCTGCTAATGTCTCTTCTTGTCTGCGTTTTTGCCCCCTAATAAGCATCTCCATTGCTGCATAATATTTGGTTGTAGCGAACCTGACGATTTAAAACACTTAGTAGCACCATTGTGGCATATAGTTACAACAGCACCACCATGGAACGGTAAAATAATAACCTCACAACTCCTAAGATGACTGAGTAAATCTTTTCTACCTACATCACAACATGTTTGAATAGCCTCACAACACTTCTACTGGCGTTATAGTGCCTATAGTGACACAGTATCACATCTACAACCACCGTGACACCATTCATAAGGCAACAACATTCTTATGAAGACTATGATTCCCCGTATCATTAACAACTCTAGTAATGATTGGGCGTCTCTAGCACACAATATAACAATCATAATAATATTACAACAACACTACCATAAAGTACAACACCTCTAATAGCGTCACAGAACCACAGATAGAATAAAGAGCTGTCCATAACTCCACAACATCCACAACACCCTCAACCGTTCCAGTCATGTACTTCGCCGTGCTTCCGTCTACGTTACTAAGCATCTAGTAACATCACAAAGCCGTCTTGTCAGTGATGGAAATCCCTAATAACATATTATTGTTCCTGTAACGTCACAGTGCCTCCAGTAACGCTAGACAGTCTCTTGTAACGTCACAATACCTCTGGTCACGACAGGATATCTTTCGTAACGTCACACACCTCCAGTAACACCAGAAGATCTCCTGCAACGTCACTACATCTCCAAGAACGCCTGGAAGTCTTACATAACGTCACAATACATCCTAGAGCTGGAGGTGTTTCCTAACGTCATAACACCTTCTGTAACACCAGGTTATCTTCGTAATGACACAATACTTCCTCCAATAACGCCATGATGTCTTTCGTAACATCACAATGCCTCCGGAGGCATCACGGGACCATTAGTATCCTGCTACACCTGTATTAGCTTTACAGTTTCACTCCTGACGCGACTGAAGAAGGATGGGTCGTTATAATTGCTGTTTCTTTCCCTCCATCGCTGAGCTTTAGAACTCTGTACCCCTTCATGCCTTCTCTGATAGCTATGACCTACCCCATTTTTAACCGCCTCTATTTCCATTTTCTCAAAAAAATTTACGTTATTTTTCCTTTTTCCTCTCTTACCTCTTGATCTCTTTAGTCCTATTTTATGTTTTCATCCAAGGGCGAAGCTTTGATGAGGTCTTCGTGACTGGAGCCTTCAACATATCTCAAGTGTAACTACAGTAATATGGTCACAAAATCCCAATAGGATCATCATGTTCATAACGTCGTAACGTTCCATTTCCTGTGATTATGTCGCCAACCGTAACACTCTGAGCCAGCCGGTCACACTGGCAACATACCCGAATTAAACGAAGGAAATTTAGGGAAGGACATCTCATCTTTATAGATCCTTATTAAAGAAGCGATCTCGCTAAAGGTTCAAAGGCAGAGAGCCTTCGATTGAATATCCCTTTAGGACTGTTAGGTAACCTCTGCTTCCATAATGTTCACATTAGAAACATGTCCGGGTGACGCATCTCTTCCCCCAAGAAGCTTCAATATCTTCCACAATCACGAGGTATCACGTGACCGTGCAGAAAACGGGAATGATATGGTGTCGAAAATTTTAATGGGAGGAAAAAAATAAGATTCAGTTTTCGTCATGGACATTATGGTAACCAGCTGAAGTACAGTGTGTATGTACATATATATATATATATATATATATATATATATATATATATATATATATATATATATATATATATATATATATATATATATATCTTCCTGATGTGTAACTCCAAAAAAGGCAACAGATACAGGAGAGGGAAATACTTTTGGAAGAGTGCAAGGATATAGCCACCGGCTGAGGATGAATAATGAATTTCAAAATGAATATTTCATTTCACACTCAGGGACCGGCTCTCAGACCTCAGCATTACATTCCTTTTCACTTACGCAGAAATATTCCTGCAAAAGTTGCTCGGAGATCTTTCCAAACAAATTACCGAAATTACTGAGAGGTTTGAAAATGACCGAAATATTTGTGACTTCAAATGTAAAGACAGCATAAAGAAAAGATAAGATAAATGTTCCCGGGACCTGGAAAAATATCTAGGAAAATTTGCGAATATCTGGAAAAAAACGAAATTATTTCGTTTGCTTAATTGATAATCCTTAAGCTTCTGGCTGAAGACCATGAATAAGTATTCGCCGGCCAATTACACATGGAATTAGAGATAACTCCCCCAAATCTTAAAAATCATCAAAATATTAAGGTGTGTGAGTGTGTGTGTTCGCTGAGGTGTGCTGTCGAGGACGACTGACATCACGTGCAGATACATGGTCCAGATACAGGGTGATTATAGAGCAGGTTGGCCATATGTAGGGTGATACATACATCAACCACGATACTTGGTCGGGATTTAGGACGATACACACTCACACCTTAGCCAGTCATAACCTGTCTGTGGTATAATATGATGAAAATGATATACAATTTCACACCACATAGCCGAGGTATAGGATGATACACACCTATACTAGACCCGAAGCATGAATAGGACATAGGATGATCCTTACTCACGTCCGATACATGACGGGTATATGGGATAATATCTATACACCACACCCGCTACACGGCCGGAGTATAGGACGATAAACACTCACACACACACACACCCGATACATGGCCGGGATATAGAATGTTATACTCTCATACCACACCCTATATATGGTCGAGATACTGATCGCTACTAACGCCATAGTCCACCATATGTTGGGGATATTGGATGCTGCTTACTCCACTCCTTACATACTTTCATTGCAACATATAATGCGTGTCTCTGACTTCAAACTTCCAAAGTCGTGAGTGCTGAAAACCTTGAAGTTCCAATCTTATTCCTATTTTTACATTTAATTTCTTCTGCATGTCTGTTTTCCAATAATACTGACCCTTCATTGAATTCCGTTCTTGTGGAACAGTTGAGCACCAAATCTCCCTTCATTCGGGAGGTCGAGAGCCTTCGACGGTAGTAGACCTCCAGGTTCAACCTGTTTTTATTTCTTTCCGAAGAAGGCTAGTGGACTGCAGTCCAGCTCTTGTTGTGCACTAATGAACGCGGTGCCTACAAACCGAGACTTGGAGCTCATAAAACGAGACGGCGCGTTCGAGGATTGTAATGCTTCCAAAACTTATGTAATGGGAATGAAAAAATTAGAATTATTTGCCACAACCGTGGCATCAGTTTCACTTCCTAGCCATCTCGTAACTTCATACCGTTTAGCATGTCTGGTATGTCATCTTCTCCGTCTCATCATTCTTGTTAGATGTTGAGCATCTCCATATTTTGTGCCTTCGTTAAAAGTTCGGGGCTCACGCATTCCTCCCTGTGACATGACCTCCATCTTCTCACGTTAAATATTCCTCTCGTCTTTCAGAAGATAAACATTCAGCTTCCTTGGCGGAATATAACATCTACGCCTTCATCCTCGACACCACTCACATACGTAGTATAAAGTTCGTTTACCGTTTGCTCTTCTTAGTCTCCTCCACAATCTCTGTCGTGTTAGAGTATTGCATGACTCGCTGACCTTCACTCCGTCATTCGATCTGTCGATCACAACACTGAATTCACCCTTCCGTCTCCCTTTTCAACATATTATCAAGTAACAGACCCATGGAGAAAGTATGGTCTACTCGGCCACGTTCTCTTTAGTTCCCCATCTGTTCATTAATCACGATATTCTTCTCTGAGCTTTTGATCTTCACTAAATGTGCCGTACCATCAGTCTCACTACACAACAGTCAGGAAGCTGATTGTTCTAATTTTTTCCCCAACACTCTCGCTGTGTCCTCAAACACAGCAACCGCATTATTATTTGTCCTTTTCTTTTTCATTTTCCAGGAATTCTAGATTTATCGAGGAATGTCACAATAGTTTTTCTAAAACGTGGTTAGTTGCTTCGTCCTCACTCATTAACAACTTTGTTTAACATCATCTTCAATGAATTTGTGTTACACACACACACACACACACACACACACACACACACACACACACACACACACACACACACACACACACACACACACACACACACAAAATGTGTGGAAAGAGACGTAGTTATCTGGATATGTTTAAGGGTGTGTACCAGCAACGGTGTATGGTTGCGAAGTATAGGCACTAGGTGAAGATATGCGGAGGAGTGTGAATGTGTTGGAAAGTTGAAATTGAAATGTTTGAGGACAATATGTGGTGTGAAGTGGTTTGACCGAGTAAGTAAGGAGGGGTAAGAGAGGAAAGGGTAAGAGAGATGTGTGGTAATGAAATGAGTGTGGTTGACAGAGCAGAAGAGGGTGTGCTAAAATGGTTGAAATGGTTTGAATATATTAAGATAATGAATGAAGACAGGTTTTAGAGAGGGGTTATGTGTGTCAGAAGTGAAGGGGTCAAGGAGAAGAGAACTAAATGGATATGGAAGGATGACGTAGAAAGGATTTTCAGTGAGCACGGACTAAGAATGCAGGAGGGAGAGAAGCGTGCACGGGACTGGATGAATAAGAATAATGTGGTATACAGGAGTCGACGTGCTGTCAATGGACTGAATGAGGGCATCTGAAGTGGCCGTGGGAAACCATACAAAAGTCTACGGGGTATGGTTGTGTAGGGAGCTGTGGTTCCGGTTCATTCACATAACGGCTAGAGAATAGATAAGAATGGATGCGGCTTTTCTTCCTCAATTCCTTTCGCGACTTTGCAAACGCGAAAATCGAAAGACAGGTATTATATATATATATATATATATATATATATATATATATATATATATATATATATATATATATATATATATATATATATATTATTTATATCTATTTATTTTGCTTTGTCGCTGTCTCCCGCGTTTGCGAAGTAGCGCAAGGAAACAGACGAAAGAAATGGCCCAACCCACCCCCATGCACAATGTATACACACACACGTCCACACACGCAAATATACATACCTATACATCTCAATGTACACATATATATACATACACAGACACATGCATATATACCCATGCACACAATTCACACTGTCTGCCCCCAATCACTCCCATCGCCACCTCGCCACACATGGAATACCTTCCCCCTCCCCCCTCATGTGTGCGAGGTAGCACTAGGAAAAGACAACAAAGGCCCCATTCGTTCACATCCAGTCTCTAAGCTGCCACGCAATAATGCCCGAAACCACAGCTCCCTTTCCATATCCAGGTCCCACACAACTTTCCGTGGTTTACCCCAGACGCTTCACATTCCAGATTCAATCCACTGACAGCACGTCAACCCCGGTATACCACATCGATCCAATTCACTCTATTCCTTGCCCTCCTTTCACCCTCCTGCATGTTCAGGCCCCGATCACACAAAATCTTTTTCACTCCATCTTTCCACCTCCAGTTTGGTCTCCCACTTCTCCTCGTTCCCTCCACCTCCGACACATATATCCTCTTGGTTAATCTTTCCTCACTCATTCTCTCCATGTGCCCAAACCATTTCAAAACACCCTCTTCTGCTCTCTCAACCACGCTCTTTTTATTTCCACACATCTCTCTTACCCTTACATTACTTACGCGATCAAACCACCTCACACCACACATTGTCCTCAAACATCTCATTTCCAGCACATCCACCCTCCTGCGCACAACTCTATCCATAGCCCACGCCTCGCAACCATACAACATTGTTGGAACCACTATTCCTTCAAACATACCCATTTTTGCTTTCCGAGATAATGTTTTCGACTTCCACACATTCTTCAAGGCTCCCAGGATTTTCGCCCCCTCCCCCACCCTATGATTCACTTCCGTTTCCATGGTTCCATCCGCTGCCAGATCCACTCCCAGATATCTAAAACACTTTACTTCCTCCAGTTTTTCTCCATTCAAACTTACCTCCCAATTGACTTGACCCTCAACCCTACTGTACCTAATAACCTTGCTCTTATTCACATTTACTCTTAACTTTCTTCTTTCACACACTTTACCAAACTCAGTCACCAGCTTCTGCAGTTTCTCACATGAATCAGCAACCAGCGCTGTATCATCAGCGAACAACAACTAACTCACTTCCCAAGCTCTCTCATCCACAACAGACTTCATACTTGCCCCTCTTTCCAAAACTCTTGCATTCACCTCCCTAACAACCCCATCCATAAACAAATTAAACAACCATGGAGACATCACACACCCCTGCCGCAAACCTACATTCACTGAGAACCAATCACTTTCCTCTCTTCCTACACGTACACATGCTTTACATCCTCGATAAAAACTTTTCACTGCTTCTAACAACTTGCCTCCCACACCATATATTCTTAATACCTTCCACAGAGCATCTCTATCAACACTTATGATATGCCTTCTCCAGATCCATAAATGCTACATACAAATCCATTTGCTTTTCTAAGTATTTCTCACATACATTCCTTAAAGCAAACACCTGATCCACACATCCTCTACCACTTCTGAAACCACACTGCTCTTCCCCAATCTGATGCTCTCTACATGCCTTCATCCCCCTCAGTCAATAACCTTCCATATAATTTCCCAGGAATACTCAACAAACTTATACCTCTGTAATTTGAGCACTCACCTCTATCTCCATTGCCTTTGTACAATGGCACTATGCAAGCATTCCGCCAATCCTCAGGAACCTCACCATGAATCATACATACATTAGATAACCTCACCAACCAGTCAACAATACAGTCACCCCGTTTTTTAATAAACTTCACTGCAGCAACATCCAAACCCACTGCCTTGCCGGCTTTCATCTTCCGCAAAGCTTTTACTACCTCTTCTCTGTCTACCAAATCATTCTCCCTAACCTTCTCACTTTGCACACCACCTCGACCAAAACACCCTATATCTGCCACTCTATCATCAAACACATTCAACAAACCTTCAAAACACTCACTCCAGCCCTTCTTACATCACCACTACTTGTTATAACCTCCCCATTAGCCCCCTTCACTGAAGTTCTCATTTGTTCCCTTGTCTTACGCACTTTATTTACCTCCTTCCAGAACATCTTTTAATTCTCCCTAAAATCTAATGATGCTCTCTCACTCCAACTATCATTTGCCCTCTTTTTCACCTCTTGCACCTTTCTCTTGACCTCCTCCCTCTTTCTTTTATACATCTCCCACTCATTTGCATTATTTCTTTGCAAAAATCGTCCAAATGCCTCTCTCTTCTCTTTCACTAATAATCTTACTTCTTCATCGCACCACTCACTACCCTTTCTAATCTGCCCACCTCCCACGCTTCTCATGCCACAAGCACCTTCTGCACAAGCCAACACTGCTTCCCTAAATACATCCCATTCCTCCCCCACTCCCCTTGCCTCCTTTGTTCTCAGCTTCATCCATTCTGTACTCAGTCTCTCCTGGTACTTCCTCCCACAATTCTCCTTCCCAAGCTCACTTACTGTCACCACTCTCTTCATCCTATCATTCTCTCTTCTTTATATATATATATATATATATATATATATATATATATATATATATATATATATATATATATATATATATATATATATATATATATATATATATATATATATTCCCATCGCCACCTCGCCACACATGGAATAACAACCCCCTCCCCCCTCATGTGTGCGAGGTAGTGCCTGGAAAGGACAACGAAGGCCCCATTCGTTCACACTCAGTCTCTAGTTGTATGTAATGATGCACCGAAACCACAGCTCCCTTTCCACATCCAGGACCCGCAGAACTTTCCATGGTTTACCCTAGACGCTTCACATGCCCTGGTTCAATCCATTGACTGCACTTCGACCCCGGTATACCATATATTTCCAATTCACTCTATTCCTTGCACGCCTTTCACCCTCCTGCATGTTCAAGCCCCGATCACTCCTAGTCTTTTTCACTCCATCATTGCTCAATATCTTTTTCACTTCCCCCTTCCACTTCCAATTGGGTCTCCCACTTCTCGCTCCCTCCACCTCTGACACATATATCCTCTATGCCAATCTTTCCTCCTTCATTCTCTCCTTGTGATCAAACCATTTCAATACACCCTCTTCTGCTCTCTCAACCAAACTCTTTTTATTACCACACATCTCTCTTACCCTTTCATTACTTACTCAATCAAACCACATCACACCACATATTGTCCTCAAACATCTCATTTCCAACACATCCACCCTCCTCCGCACAACCCTATCTATAGTCCATGCCTCACAACCATATAACATTGTTGGAAACACTATTCCTTCACACATACCCATTTTTGCTCTCCGAGATAACGTTCTTGCCTTCCACATATTCTTCAATGCTCTCAGAACCTTCGCCCCTTTTACTCTGTGACTCACTTCCGCTTCCATGGTTCCATCCTCTCCCAAATCCACTCCCAGATATCTAAAACACTTCACTTCCTTTAGTTTTTCCTCCATTCAAACTTACCTCCCAATTGACTTGTCCCTCAACCCTACTGTACTTAATAATCTTGCTCTTATTCACATTTACTCTCAGCTTTCTTGTTTCACACACTTTACCAAACTCAGTCACCAACTTCTGCAGTTTCTCACCCGAATTAGCAACCAGCGCTATATCATCAGCGAACAACAATTGACACTTCCCAAAGCTCTCTTCCACAACAGACTGCATACTTACCCCTCTTTCCAAGACTCTTGCATTCACCTCCCTAACAACCCCTTCCATAAACAAATCAAACAACCATGGAGACATCACGCACCCCTGCCGCAAACCGACATTCGCTGGGAACCAATCACTTTCCTCTCGTCCTACTCGTACACATGCCTTACATCCTCGATGAAAACTTTTCACTGTCTCTTGCAACTTACCTCCTACATCATATACTCTTAATACCTTCCACAAAGCATCTTTATCAACCCTATCATATGCTTTCTCCAGATCCATAGATGCTACATACAAATCCATCTGTTTTTCTAAGTATTTCTCACATGCATTCTTCAAAGCAAACGCCTGATCCACACATCCTCTACCACTTCTGAAACCACACTGCTCTTCCCCAATCTGATGCTCTCTACATGCCTTCACCCCCCTCAGTCAATAACCTTCCATATAATTTCCCAGGAATACTCAACAAACTTATACCTCTGTAATTTGAGCACTCACCTCTATCTCCATTGCCTTTGTACAATGGCACTATGCAAGCGTTTACCCTCTCAATCAATACCCTCCCATATAATTTCCCAGGAATACTCAACAAACTTACATCTCTGTAATCAGAACACTCACCTTTATCCCCTTTGCCTCTGTACAATGGCACTATGCAAGCATTTCGCCAATCCTTTGGTCGACGTAAAATCTCTTTCAAACGTATTCTTAGTACATACTACTATTTCACAGCATGGATGCTGGGGATAAATTTCCAAAATATTCCACCTGCTCATCTACCGCACCACTGTAATCCAATAACCTATATCTGTTCCAGGAGAGGTCTCTCTCATCCACCACTTTAGTGTTCCCACCTGAAGTCAAATCCTGTTTCTGGGACTTCCTAGTTATTAGATTATTGCATAGATGAAATTATCATTGATTTTACTTCCTCGTTCTTCCACGTTGTCAATTATCAGTAGCATTATCTTTTACACTTTTTTTTTCCTTTCTTCATCATTATCTTCATTCGCTTAACCTACTTCCCATTATTATCAGTCCGTCAGGTTCGTCCTCTACAGTGTAACCCAGAAAATTTCCTCGAATAGTCTCTCATCATTTCACATCTTCTTCCCCTGTTTCCTCTTCATCTTTCCTTCTGAGTTTGTTCTTTATACCTTGTACTTTGCCTTCATATTCACCTCTTGCTGATCGCACTTGCCTCTCACAAGGGCACCCACCTCTGCAAGGTAATCAGACTTACCCCGTTAATATAGAAAGAAACAAAACTCCACATCCACTCGGATCAATAGAGAAATATATTGCTATCAAAGTGTACAAGATTCAGAAACACACATGCAGTGCTAAATATAATCTAGTAGCAACCTATGCACACTATAACCCACCCCTAGACCTAGCTCTTTTTTAATGTTCATTTCTGCCACATTTGCCCCTCTCGGCTCCATCTTCTCGTTTGTGCAACACCATCCATCCACTGCTTCCCTTGATCTTCTTATCTGAAAGCCAGCTGACGGAGGCTGCCTCTCCTGTACACTGTCAGTTCTCTGCCTACAATCGTCATCATCATTTCCTCTACAAGGCTAGTGTCTATGCTTACCACAGAGCACCAGAAAAAAAATCTTTTGATTACCTTTTGGATCTCGAGTCTCCAAACTTTGAAACCACTTAACTAAAATTTCTTTACCTTCTAAAGCTGTAATTCTCAACCTTTTTTTTTTTTTTTGCCCCATTAACCCTTTTCACCATATGTAAGAATATCATTCCCCTCTTTCTAAGATTGCCTGACTCAAAAGGTGCATTCCAAATAACATGCATACGACGCTGAAAATCTCTTTATTTTTTCTATACTAGTAAATATACATTTACTTGGATTACTTTAGTGGTGGAGTTTTACAAATCTAATAGCGACAGAAAATGTTGATGGCTTTTGAAACATGAATTGAAAAGTGCAGTTGTTCATTTTTTGTATTCGTAACTGATCACTTAACAGACTAAACTGTAATGCAATAAACAAAAAGTTCAGTAGATGCCAGGGTATTGTAATGCAATAAAGAAAAAGTTCAGTAGATGCCAGGGTATTGTAATGCAATAAGCAAAAAGTTCAGTAGATGCCAGGGTATTGTAATGCAATAAACAGAAAGTTCAGTAGAATGCCAGGGTATTGTAATGCAATAAACAAAAAGTTCAGTAGAATACCAGGGTATTGTAATGCAATAAACAAAAAGTTCAGTAGAAGCCAGGGTATTGTAATGCAATAAAGAAAAAGTTCAGTAGATGCCAGGGTATTGTAATGCAATAAAGAAAAAGTTCAGTAAATGCCAGGGTATTGTAATGCAATAAACAAAAAGTTCAGTAGATGACAGGGTATTGTAATGCAATAAACAAAAAGTTCAGTAGATGCCAGGGTATTGTAATGCAATAAACAAAAAGTTCAGTAGATGCCAGGGTATTGTAATGCAATAAACAAAAAGTTCAGTAGATGCCAGGGTATTGTAATGCAATAAAGAAAAAGTTCAGTAGATGCCAGGGTATTGTAATGCAATAAACAAAAAGTTCAGTAGATGCCAGGGTATTGTAATGCAATAAACAAAAAGTTCAGTAGATGCCAGGGTATTGTAATGCAATAAAGAAAAAGTTCAGTAGATGCCAGGGTATTGTAATGCAATAAAGAAAAAGTTCAGTAGATGCCAGGGTATTGTAATGCAATAAACAAAAAGTTCAGTAGATGCCAGGGTATTGTAATGCAATAAGCAAAAAGTTCAGTAGATGCCAGGGTATTGTAATGCAATAAACAAAAAGTTCAGTAGATGCCAGGTATTTTAATTGATTTTATTCTGATGAAGATTACAGTCAGTGAGAAGCAAGTGATTGTTTTTTCTTCACCAATTCTCGGATATGCGGAGGAGTGCTTGAAAGGGCACATCGCATGTCATTTTCAACCTCCAGTCTAATTCGTTGCTTCGTCACCATTTGCAACAGAGTTGAAAAGTCAGACTCACAAAGGTATGTCGACACAAATGGAAGCAAGGCGTGGATAACTCTTTTTTGTTTTTTTTGTTTTTTTGGTAGGATTCGCACATCAAGGGCCAAAATTCTGTGATTGATTTCTCATCGAACATATCTCTTGCTCCTAACTCCCTTCTCCGATACCCAATAAAATTCTCCCCGAGTGGGAATTCCCCACTGGTTGAGAACCCATGTTCTATTCGTTTTTAGTTCCAGTGTAAACCATAATTGATGCCTAGACTCTGCTCAGGATAGTCAAGATGGAGTTGTAAACCTCTCTTTCTCATTTTGTCATGATTGGTAAAAAATGAAAAATGATTAAAAACAACACACGACTTGTCGACTCTCTCTCTCTCTCTCTCTCTCTCTCTCTCTCTCTCTCTCTCTCTCTCTCTCTCTCTCTCTCTCTCTCTCTCTCTCTCTCTCTATATATATATATATATATATCTCTGTATATATATATATATATATATATATATATATATATATATATATATATATGACTACGAGTTCTGCCTCCTAAGGGTCTTTGGACCACAGTTTCATCCGTGTAATTATTGATCGAACACGCCCACGCTAGCACAAAGGAAAAGCTCAGCTGTGATCCCTACGCTGCTCTTCTTTACTGAGTCTTTGGGACAGGTGCTGCTTCACTGGGCGGGATGCCTCCAGCTGTGCTAAACGTACAGCCAAGTTTATCCTGACGAGGATCGAATCTTAGGTTCCTTCTGCTGCCAGGTCTTTCCCAGCCCAATCATAGTTTGATCGCTCCTGCCTTGATGTCTGACGCTTCAGGGACAGAGAGTATCTGGCTATAAAACTCTTACCTACCCTGGAATCTCATACCACCTTTATATCTACTCGAAGTCATTGCAAAGCTGTTCCTCGTAAAAGAAAGTAATCTGATTTGACCTCCTTCTCTACTGACGCTATTTACTGATTCTCAACCAAAATCACCCTCAACAGCTTCTCTCGTTCAATTTCTGTTCCATCCTGACCACTCTGTACCTGACTAGCCAATTGATAAACTGCTATGTTTGGTGTCTTAGTTGCCACTAATTCTTCTCTGGATGATTCCGCGTCTAGTTCTCCCCTGTTACCTCCCACTGAGCCTATGCTCCCTCTTATATTTTCTTGGCACAGGGTCGTCCAATCACTTTTTTCCCATCTTGTGCTGGGCAAGGAGTATGGCCCATATGATTTACCTCCTCGAGTCCTGAGGGTTTGTGCCTATTAGCTAGCTCAAATCATCGCTTGCCAATTTCGTCTAAAACTTTTCTCTTATTCTGGAAGCAAGCCTTGGTGTAGTCCATCTCTAATAAATGAGACCATTTTAACCCTTCGTTCTATCTCCTCAGATGCTCTCATTTCTATTATCTCCAAAGTCTTTGAACTTTCCTTGCTTCGTACTTTCTCAAACATATCTATTCCCATTTCTTGTCTGTTCACCAATATGGTTTTCATGGTGCAAGTTCTGCTGGAGATTTTCTCTCCCTGTTTTGGTTCATCTCCACTCCTCCCTTCTCAGGGATTTGGTGAATCAAAAATGATGTTAGTCACAATCAGTGTTTAGTGATTAATGAAAGGAAGAGAAGAACTTATATAACTCACGAAAGAGATAAACTTTTACTAGGAATTAGCAAAGCGAGATCCAAAAACGAAGGAGAAAGAGCATTGCTTGAAGATTGTATGGTAATGATCCTGGTCAGTGTGGGGTTCGTTTCATGGTGACACCACAAACAGCTAAAAGAATTTATTTTGTAGACTACAAAAGTGAATGAATGATAAACATATCAACAGCTCTAGGAACTGTGCAATTAAGCCATTTTAAAGTAGACATTCCCGGGAAGAGAAACCGCCTACGGAAAGAGTTGTATGAGACTGCAAGAAGTTTATGAAAATGAAGAATACGGGGCAAATATAATTTTATTACCAGACTCGAATGGTCATATGAAACTAGTGTGAAAAGTTACAGAGAAACGTGACTGGAGCATTCAGTGTCGGAAACAAAATTGCTGAAGGTGACTGAGTTATGAGATACCCATGTTTCCAATTCCTTATCAGTAATGAATATACTTTCTATAAATATAAGGAAAGTCATAAGTGGTCTTATCATTGATAGAACCATTACAGACAGAGACAAAGTCGGTGACAGATTTATCTGTAACGAACATTAAAAGTTGCATCTAGAGACGTTACACCTGTACAACGTTATGTGACACAGATCACGGAATAGTGCTGGCTTGACGTAAGTCAGCAAAACTAAAGATTAAAGTGAAAAGGGAACAAAATATATCCAAAGAATATGAAAGTATAGTCAGATGGAGGGAAAATGCGTTAAAAAGAATTATGATACTACTCTCCGTCTTGAAAAAGTGAGCGATAAAGACGACTAGGCTACTCAGTGCCTTGAGAATCTTTAGTATGGAGGAAGAGCATGAAACATGAAGACATGAAGGGATTCGCTGACATGGTTGCCACATATTGCAGTTTGTGGAGGCTACTGAATGAGCATAAGTAACAG
>NC_092238.1:40320649-40398149 GCF_036320965.1 Panulirus ornatus | reverse complement strand
AACACGAAAAGTTCCCAAGTGCACTTTCGTGTAATAATAACATCATCAGGGGAGATACAAGAGAGGAATATAACAGTCAGTTGATACACATCGAAGAGACGATGCTAGGACGCCATTTGGTAAACAATCACATGTATATATATATATATATATATATATATATATATATATATATATATATATATATATATATATATATATATATATATATATATATATATATATATACATACATACGTCCACACACACAAATATACATACCTACACAGCTTTCCATGGTTTACCCCAGACGCTTCAAATGCCCTGATTCAATCCACTGACAGCACGTCAACCCCGGTATACCACATCGATCCAATTCACTCTATTCCTTGCCCTCCTTTCACCCTCCTGCATGTTCAGGCCCCGATCACACAAAATCTTTTTCACTCCATCTTTCCACCTCCAATTTGGTCTCCCACTTCTCCTCGTTCCCTCCACCTCCGACACATATATCCTCTTGGTCAATCTTTCCTCACTCATTCTCTCCATGTGCCCAAACCATTTCAAAACACCCTCTTCTACTCTCTCAACCACGCTCTTTTTATTTCCACACATCTCTCTTACCCTTACGTTACTTACTCGATCCGACCACATCACACCACACATTGTCCTCAAACATCTCATTTCCAGCACATCCATCCTCCTGCGCACAACTCTATCCATAGCCCACGCCTCGCAACCATACAACATTGTTGGAACCACTATTCCTTCAAACATACCCATTTTTGCTCTCCGAGATAATGTTCTCGACTTCTACACATTCTTCAAGGCTCCCAGAATTTTCGCCCCCTCCCCCACCCTATGATCCACTTCCGCTTCCATGGTTCCATCCGCTGCCAGATCCACTCCCAGATATCTAAAACATTTTACTTCCTCCAGTTTTTCTCCATTCAAACTTACCTCCCAGTTGACTTGACCCTCAACCCTACTGTACCTAATAACCTTGCTCTTATTCACATTTACTCTCAACTTTCTTCTTTCACACACTTTACCAAACTCAGTCACCAGCTTCTGCAGTTTCTCACATGAATCAGCCACCAGCGCTGTATCATCAGCGAACAACAACTGACTCACTTCCCAAGCCCTCTCATCCCCAACAGACTTCATACTTGCCCCTCTTTCCAAAACTCTTGCATTCACCTCCCTAACAACCCCATCCATAAACAAATTAAACAACCATGGAGACATCACACACCCCTGCCGCAAACCTATATTCACTGAGAATCAATCACTTTCCTCTCTTCCTACCGTACACATGCCTTACATCCTCGATAAAAACTTTTCACTGCTTCTAACAACTTGCCTCCCACACCATATATTCTTAATACCTTCCACAGAGCATCTCTATCAACTCTATCATATGCCTTCTCCAGATCCATAAATGCTACATACAAATCCATTTGCGTTTCTAAGTATTTCTCACATAAATTCTTCAAAGCAAACACCTGATCCACACATCCTCTATATATATATATATATATATATATATATATATATATATATATATATATATATATATATATATATATATATATATATATATTTATACATTTATACATACATTTATACATACGCCCACACACGCACATATACACACCCATACATTTCAACGTATACATATATATACTTACAAAGACATATAGATATATATCCATATTTGCTGTCTTCATCCATTCTTGCCGCCACTCCGCCACATACGAAATAGAAAGTCTCCATCTGTCATGTATAATGCACCGAAACTACAGCTCCTTTTTCCTCATCCAGGCTCCACAAAACTTTCCATGGTTTACCCAGACGCTTCACATGCCCTGGTTTAATCCATTGACAGCACGTCGACCCCGGTATACCACATCGTTCCAATTGACTCTATTCGTTGCACGTCTTTTCGCCCTCCTGCATGTTCAGGCCCCGATCACTCAGAATCTTTTTCACTCCATCTTTCCACCTCCAATTTGGTCTCCCACTTCTCCTCGTTCCCTCCACCTCTGACACATATATCCTCTTTGTCAATATTTCCTCACTCATTCTCTCCATGTGATCAGACCATTTCAAAACACCCTCTTCTGTTCTCTCAACCACACTCTTTTTATCACCACACATCTCTCTTACCCTTTCATGATTTACTCAATCAAACCAGCTCACGCCACATATTCTCAATCATCTCATTTCCAGCACATCCACCCTCCTCCGCACAACTCTATCTATAGCCCACGCCTCGCAAAAATATAACATTGCTGGAACCACTATTCCTTCAAACATACGCATTTTTGCTTTCCAAGATGACGTTCTCGACTTTCACACATTTTTCAACGCTCCTAGAACTTCGCTTCCTCCCCCAGCATGTTTACCAAATGGCGTCCTAGCTTCGTCTCTTCGACGTATATTAACTGACTTATATTTCACTCTTGTGTCTTTCCTGATGATGTGATTATTACACGAAAGTGCACTTGGGAACTTATCGTGTTTCATTTTCCCCGTGGACTCATAGGAATATCTTGATCATGCGCAAAATTGTGATCCTTTCCAATATATATATATATATATATATATATATATATATATATATATATATATATATATATATATATATATATATATATATATATATATAAATTTTTTTTTCAAACTATTCGCCATTTCCCGCGTTAGCGAGGTAGCGTTAAGGACAGAGGACTGGGCCTTTGTAGGAATATCCTCACCTGGCCCCCTTCTCTGTTCCTTCTTTTGGAAAATTAAAAAAATATAATGATGAGAGGGAGGATTTCCAGCCCCTCGCTCCCTCCCCTTTTAGTCGCCTTCTACGACACGCAGGGAACACGTGGGAAGTATTCTTTCTCCCCTATCCCCAGGGATAATATAAATATATATATATATATATATATATATATATATATATATATATATATATATATATATATATATATATATATATGTATATATATATATATATATATATATATATATATATATATATATATATATATATATATATATATATATATATATATATATATTTTTTTTTTTTTTTTATACCTCGTCGCTGTCTCCCGCGTTCGCGAGGTAGCGCAAGGAAACAGACGAAAGAAATGGCCCAACCCCCCCCATACACATGTACATACACACGTCCACACACGCAAATATACATACCTACACAGCTTTCCATGGTTTACCCCGGACGCTTCACATGCCTTGATTCAATCCGCTGACAGCACGTCAACCCCTGTATACCACATCGCTCCAATTCACTCTGTTCCTTGCCCTCCTTTCACCCTCCTGCATGTTCAGGCCCCGATCACACAAAATCCTTTTCACTCGATCTTTCCACCTCCAATTTGGTCTCCCTCTTCTCCTCGTTCCCTCCACCTCCGACACATATATCCTCTTGGTCAATCTTTCCTCACTCATTCTCTCCATGTGCCCAAACCACTTCAAAACACCCTCTTCTGCTCTCTCAACCACGCTCTTTTTATTTCCACACATCTCTCTTACCCTTACGTTACTTGCTCGATCAAACCACCTCACACCACACATTGTCCTCAAACATCTCATTTCCAGCACATCCATCCTCCTGCGCACAACTCTATCCATAGCCCACGCCTCGCAACCATACAACATTGTTGGAACTACTATTCCTTCAAACATACCCATTTTTGCTTTCCGGGATAATGTTCTCGACTTCCACACATTTTTCAAGGCTCCCAGAATTTTCGCCCCCTCCCCCACCCTATGATCCACTTCCGCTTCCATGGTTCCATCCGCTGCCAAATCCACTCCCAGATATCTAAAACACTTCACTTCCTCCAGTTTTTCTCCATTCAAACTCACCTCCCAATTGACTTGACCCTCAACCCTACTGTACCTAATAACCTTGCTTTTATTCACATTTACTCTTAACTTTCTTCTTCCACACACTTTACCAAACTCCGTCACCAGCTTCTGCAGTTTCTCACATGAATCCGCCACCAGCGCTGTATCATCAGCGAGCAACAACTGACTCACTTCCCAAGCTCTCTCATCCCCAACAGACTTCATACTTGCCCCTCTTTCCAAGACTCTTGCATTTACCTCCCTAACAACCCCATCCATAAACAAATTAAACAACCATGGAGACATCACACACCCCTGCCGCAAACCTACATTCACTGAGAACCAATCACTTTCCTCTCTTCCTACACGTACACATGCCTTACATCCTCGATAAAAACTTTTCACTGCTTCTAACAACTTGCCTCCCACACCATATATTCTTAATACCTTCCACAGAGCATCTCTATCAACTCTATCATATGCCTTCTCCAGATCCATAAATGCTACATACAAATCCATTTGCTTTTCTACGTATTTCTCACATACATTCTTCAAAGCAAACACCTGGTCCACACATCCTCTACCACTTCTGAAACCACACTGCTCTTCCCCAATCTGATGCTCTGTACATGCCTTCACCCTCTCAATCAATACCCTCCCATATAATTTACCAGGAATACTCAACAAACTTATACCTCTGTAATTTGAGCACTCACTCTTATCCCCTTTGCCTTTGTACAATGGCACTATGCACGCATTCCGCCAATCCTCAGGCACCTCACCATGAGTCATACATACATTAAATAACCTTACCAACCAGTCAACAATACAGTCACCCCCTTTTTTTATAAATTCCACTGCAATACCATCCAAACCTGCTGCCTTGCCGGCTTTCATCTTCCGCAAAGCTTTTACTACCTCTTCTCTGTTTACCAAATCATTTTCCCTAACCCTCTCACTTTGCACACCACCTCGACCAAAACACCCTATATCTGCCACTCTGTCATCAGACACATTCAACAAACCTTCAAAATACTCATTCCATCTCCTTCTCACATCACCACTACTTGTTATCACCTCCCCATTTACGCCCTTCACTGAAGTTCCCATTTGCTCCCTTGTCTTACGCACCCTATTTACCGCCTTCCAGAACATCTTTTTATTCTCCCTAAAATTTACTGATAGTCTCTCACCCCAACTCTCATTTGCCCTTTTTTTTACCTCTTGCACCTTTCTCTTGACCTCTTGTCTCTTTCTTTTATACTTCTCCCACTCAATTGCATTTTTTCCCTGCAAAAATCGTCCAAATGCCTCCCTCTTCTCTTTCACTAATACTCTTACTTCTTCATCCCACCACTCACTACCCTTTCTAAACAGCCCACCTCCCACTCTTCTCATGCCACAAGCATCTTTTGCGCAATCCATCACTGATTCCCTAAATACATCCCATTCCTCCCCCACTCCCCGTACTTCCATTGTTCTCACCTTTTTCCATTCTGTACACAGTCTCTCCTGATACTTCCTCACACAGGTCTCCTTCCCAAGCTCACTTACTCTCACCACCTTCTTCACCCCAACATTCACTCTTCTTTTCTGAAAACCCATACTAATCTTCACCTTAGCCTCCACAAGATAATGATCAGACATCCCTCCAGTTGCACCTCTCAGCACATTGACATCCAAAAGTCTCTCTTTCGCACGCCTGTCAATTAACACGTAATCCAATAACGCTCTCTGGCCATCTCTCCTACTTACATAAGTATACTTATGTATATATATATATATATATATATATATATATATATATATATATATATATATATATATATATGTATATATATATATATATATATATATATATATATATATATATATATATATATATATATATATATATATATATATATATATATGTAAGTGAACAAGAACATGTTCATGGAAGTAAATTCATTTTGAGGAAGTTTCGAGCGCCGAACATCTTTTTTTGTCCTGATCATCTATAAAAACCAATCCTGAGAGCTGACTATTTCCGGAGTATTGTGTGGTGAACACGATGCGAATGTCATGCTTCTCAGGAAGAAAAATATCTGGCGATGGGATTTGAGAACTCACGCATGTGAACATGCGGAGGGGAGCGAGCAAAAGCTGGACAGCTGTACCATAGGGAATCGAGAGAGAATTTTTAAAATCATCAATTTCCAAACGGGAGTTTTATCATGGCATGGAATATGTGAATGACTAAAAGATTCAGAACTGATGGCTGCCGCTGCTTAAGGGGAAACTCTGTGTGTTGACAGTTTTTTCCCATATCAGACAAACACTTGCGAAGTTAAGATGGTGAACCGAGCGTTGGAAGCATTAGAGTGACTGTGTTTCCTTGGTAGGACGAGACTTGGAGAGACAAGGGGAATGTTTGAATTTATACTGACAATAATACTGTAATGTATACGGTGAAAAACCAAGGAATCTATGAGTATTTCTTAGGTTATTTGACATTGATAGAGAAACGTCTATTCTGGATAATAAACCAAGTAATATATTGGTAATTCTTAAATTAGACGACATTGGTAGAGTAACGTCTATTCTCGATTGTAAACCCAGGAATCTATTAATTCTTAAGTTAGATGATCTTGGTAGTGAGTAACGTCTATTCTAGATAGTATACCGAGGAATCTATAAGTTTTTAAGTTCGACTATATTGGTAGTGAGAAACGTCCATTCCCTTCAAAAGGCGTGTGTGATGTCTAAAGTGGCGCGAGTTTGGAAGTATTTCTTAATATAAACAGACATCTACAAACATGTCGAGCTCCGTCAGCCAAGTCGCTATAATAACTTTTTGGTCACATTCGAAACATAACTCCCTCTCCACATACACTCATATATGCTTGTGGTGTCTAGTCCATGGGGTAGCGATTACTCTGCGTCACACACAGGGGAAGAGGAGTTGACTGAGTCTGTAGTCCATAAGGAGGATGGGGGCAAGAACTTCTTTCCGCTGGAGACTGACAACCTTCAAGATGGTTGTAGGTAGTCAAGTCGCTCACTTTGGTTATCATGACAACCATATAACGAAGGATATGAGAAACAGATCACGAGCCTTCACGTTGGACACATGTCACGTCTTGTATTAAGGTAAACCTAAATGATTTTAAGAATTCTCAACTCCATGAATAGATACCAAGAAAAAATAGTTATCATACTTACCTTTCCCCAAACAGTTTACTAGAGGGTTAATTTCAGTTGATTTATTCAGATTGCTATGGCACAAAAAGCTTCGCTTAGGACTGTAAGTAAATTAAGTCACTTCAGTACAGCTTTGTGCTGACTTAAGGAGAGTCACCCACACAGGCAGTTAGTGGTTCTCTTGCATGAGCTGCCTAAGACTGCGGAAGGTGCAACACTTAGACAAGTTGGTGAATGAATACTGTGCTAAGACAAAGAGGGGAAGTGACTCTGTGCAAAGACAGGAAAGTGTGTTCTGCTTTGTGGCAAAGAGGAGATAGGTCTCTGCGCCAAAACAAGCAAGGGAAATTGATTGGTGACTTAAAGGAGGTTAGATACTGTAACTTTCATTGTATTTCTTTCTGTGCTTGAGAATACATTGTCTCTACGCAAACTTCTTCAGGAGCAGTTTTATTATGGTCTCAAGCCAACTCTGCAGACGGTACCATACCACCAACAGAGATACGACTTAATGCTTTGGCTTTGGCTTTGACTTCAGTAGCTCATATGGCTACAGTCAACGATCTTAGACATTTGTCACCAGGAGCTGGTGGTGAAGATACAGCTGACAGATCTCATCACTCCATTGAAAAATGCAGACCTTCCCAATGTGTATTTAGTGTAATAATTCCCCGCGAAAATGTGTCACACTTTTTTCCTACATCTTTCTGAACTGTTACATTTTTGTTTGCGTGATCAATGCAGAATCCATTCCCCTCCTTGTCTTAAAGCAAACATCAGTCTAACTTCTTCGTCTTCACTCAGAATCCATTTGCCTCCTCACCGTAAAATCTAATGTAGGCCAATTTCAAACCATCAGTCAAAGATTGAATAACTGAATATCTTTTGCTGAATCATCATAAAAACAAGTTAATCCAATCTTACTTTGGCGTGTATTCTCTGGAAAATACAGTCACTATAGCATGAACAATGCAGAGTAATAATTCACACATGAAATACAGCACAGTCATAAAGAGAGCAATTACGAAATAACAGGCAGGAAAAAAAAGAGTGAAATGCCAGAAATGTTCGTAGGGTAATAATTTTGGTTATATTACCAAACTCTGATAGTTGTAAACAGTGAAGCTTTGCGTGTTGAGGCAGAAGTTATAGATATGTAGGTATGAAGGCTTTTAATTGGTCGCCTCTTTCAGTTTTTATTATTAGTCTTGTGTGTGTGTGTGTGTGTGTGTGTGTGTGTGTGTCATGTTTGTCAGGCTTGTAATGATCGTGCGGCTTCGAGGGTCTAGCCAGCGACCAAAGCTGCTCACCAGCTTCTCCGGCAGCGCACAGCAATGGGTCGGGCGGGGCCAATTGTATCCGGAATGGGGGAGGGAAGGTTGGCGAGGGTGTTACTATGTCCTCCATTTTATTCAAGTCACCATTAACCCGCGCCTGGTACGGGCCGGAGGGAAAGTAGTATGTCTAATAAATATTCATGAGAGCTTCCATAAAAGGTAAAGTGTTGGGGGGGGTTACGGGCGGGCGAAGCAAGGGGAAAAAGTACGAACTAAAATGAATATTCATGAGGTTCCATAAAAGGTAAACTGTTAGTAGGGGTTCCCAGCGGAAACATCCTACATAAAATAGATTTTCATGAAAATTGCCATAAGTTTCTTAACTGCTATGAATATGTGATAAAATGGATGCCATGAACAAGCTGTGTGTGTGTGTGTGTTGTGTGTGTGTGTGTGTGTGTGTGTGTGTGTGTGTGTGTGTGTGTGTGTCTGTGTTACAAACCAGACAAAATCATATCATTTCTATGATTTTTTTAGGATACTAAGCGTCAGGTGATCAAGTCATCGTACCCTCAAGTAAGACGTAGCCACTAACTATCATACTTTGTGTATATTAATCCCATGTTCAGTCAGAGCAGCCGGATAGTGTTGTGTTATCACCGAATCATCTACATCTGCTCACAGTATCTTCCCCTCGTCTATTACACATGTATCGTCGTTGCTATTCATAAGACAAATTGATAAGGAGTTGTATTCATGTAATGACATAAGTGTAAGTTTGCATGCGTACGTTCTGTATGACGGTTGCCAGCGAGACACTTATTCTTCTCTTGATGGTGGTGGCCAAAGTGTAACAACTCATGCAGTTAACCCAGACCTAACCACTTGCCTGGGGGTAATCTCTAGTGACAGTATTAACGAACGTGTTTGGTAGATAATTATTGCTTTTCTCTCTGATACTTATTTCATTACGTCATTATATTCATGTTAATTACAAAAAAATATTATGTTTAGTGCTGGGATAATCAGTTATTTTTGCTCGATGTATATCGATGTTTGGTTTTCATCACTGTTGTTCAAAAGAAACTTACTGTAAAATATATATAAATTTGCTTTAGATCTGAAGGGTAAATAGACCAAAAATGTTCTTTTGGGTTGTAGTGAATGATTACACATCGGCATTAGAACTGAAACGAGTATGAAAAAGATGTATGTAAAAGAAATGGCTGATACTGTATGATTATACATCGCATCTACAACTGAAACATGCATAGAAAAAAAAAATGGGCAGTTTAAGTATATAACTGTACATCAGGTTTAGAACTGAAACATGTATAGAAAAAAAACAGTTACTGATACTAGTGTAAGATGATGCATCTGAAAAAACTGTAGCATAAGACGCATTCTGGTCTCCCTCCGCGCTGATGGTTGCCTTAAGCGAGAGTCGAGGAGACGCTAAGGGACGGAGATGAGTCTGCCAAACTATTAATGTCCTTCGCACTGACTCCCGACGTTGCCTCGTCCCCACATTAGTATGTCCGATTTTATTCATCCACTCAGCGAGGGTGTTCGTCATTACTCTCTGACCCTGGGGGAGAGCGGATGGAACACTCTGTTCACTGGGTTCAGTGACGCTTTGTTTGTTACTGAACTTTGTGTTCTAAGGAAATATCATCTTCTATATGATAAGAATAGAGGTGAACAGGGGCAGGATAGTGTCATAGACAGTCTGATGTATTTCATACCCACACGAATCACAAGCCCTAATTAAGGTACTATCCTGATATGAGTCAATATTATATATATATATATATATATATATATATATATATATATATATATATATATATATATATATATATATATATATATATATATATATATATATATATATATCTTTTTTATTCATTTATTTTGCTTTGTCGCTGTCTCCCGCGTTAGCGAGGTAGCGCAAAGAAACAGACGAAAGAATGGCCCAACCCACCCACATACACATGTATATACATATGATGTATATATATATATATATATATATATATATATATATATGGAGTGAAAAAGATTTTGTGTGATCGGGGCCTGAACATGCAGGAGGGTGTAAGGAGGGCAAGGAATAGAGTGAATTGGAGCGATGTGGTATACAGGGGTTGACGTGCTGTCAGTGGAGTGAATCAAGGCATGTGAGGCGTCTGGGGTGGACCATGGAAAGCTGTGTAGGTAATGTATACACGTGTGTGGACATGTGTATGTACATGTGTATGGGGGGGGGGTTGGGCCATTTCTTTCGTCTGTTTCCTTGCGCTACCTCGCAGACGCGGGAGACAGCGACAGAGTATAAAAAAAAAAAAAAAAAAAAAAATATATATATATATATATATATATATATATATATATATATATGTATATATGTTGGAAAGGATCACAATTTTGCGCGTGATCAAGATATTCCTATGAGTCCCCGGGGAAAATGAAACACGATAAGTTCCCAAGTGCACTTTCGTGTAATAATCACATCATCAGGGGAGACACAAGAGAGAAATATAAGTCAGTTGATGTACATCGAAGAGATGAAGCTAGGACACCATTTGGTAAACATGTGATTATTTATATATATATATATATATATATATATATATATATATATATATATATATATATATATATATATATATATATATATATATATATATATATAGATTGCCTGTACGGGAGTACACCATGAGAGAAAAGTCACCTTCGGTGACGTTGTATCATCGATGAAGGGACGAAAACTAGTAACAATCTCCTCGATTTTTTTGTTTTCATGGCAAAAGACTCAGCTCTTCTCCTGCCGCTGTTTGCAGTGCAGCTTTGGAATTGCAGGGGATCCGAAAAACGTGATTTGGGACGACATAAGAAAAGATTCCTCTCCTGCTCCACTGTCGCTCTTACTCCCCCCCCCTCACACCACTGTAGTCCCTGGCCACTTACTACTTACCCACATCCCACTTAGTCCCTGTTCCCTCCTTCACCCATCACTATAGACAGCTTCCTCCACCCAGCAGCCCCTTCCCTCCTCCTGGATGACATCCAAACCTTACCTCAATCATGCTTTCTTCCCGCTTCCCGTCTCTAGCTGTCACTTGTGTCCCCCCAGGAGCCAGGACCGTCAACCTCTCTCTCTCTCTCTCTCTCTCTCTCTCTCTCTCTCTCTCTCTCTCTCTCTCTCTCTCTCTCTCTCTCTCTCTCTCTCTCTCTCTCTCTCTCTCTCTCTCTCTCTCTCTCTCTCTCTCTCTCTCTCTCTCTCTCTCTCTCTCTCTCTCTCTCTCTCTCTCTCTCTCTCTCTCTCTCTCTCTCTCTCTCTCTCTCTCTCTCTCTCTCTCTCTCTCTCTCTCTCTCTCTCTCTCTCTCTCTCTCTCTCTCTCTCTCTCTCTCTCTCTCTCTCTCTCTCTCTCTCTCTCTCTCTCTCTCTCTCTCTCTCTCTCTCTCTCTCTCTCTCTCTCTCTCTCTCTCTCTCTCTCTCTCTCTCTCTCTCTCTCTCTCTCTCTCTCTCTCTCTCTCTCTCTCTCTCTCTCTCTCTCTCTCTCTCTCTCTCTCTCTCTCTCTCTCTCTCTCTCTCTCTCTCTCTCTCTCTCTCTCTCTCTCTCTCTCTCTCTCTCTCTCTCTCTCTCTCTCTCTCTCTCTCTCTTCTCTCTCTCTCTCTCTCTCTCTCTCTCTCTCTCTCTCTCTCTCTCTCTCTCTCTCTCTCTCTCTCTCTCTCTCTCTCTCTCTCTCTCTCTCTCTCTCTCTCTCTCTCTCTCTCTCTCTCTCTCTCTCTCTCTCTCTCTCTCTCTCTCTCTCTCTCTCTCTCTCTCTCTCTCTCTCTCTCTCTCTCTCTCTCTCTCTCTCTCTCTCTCTCTCTCTCTCTCTCTCTCTCTCTCTCTCTCTCTCTCTCTCTCTCTCTCTCTCTCCACTAGATTCTGTGACTCGTAGCGGAATTTCACTCTCCCCAACTCTCGGTGTTTTAAACACCATCTGTCCACGAGTATGTTACAAAGCTCGTAGGGTTGAAAGTAATGTCCAAAGTTAAATGGGATGAGGAAACACGAAGGTTTGAGGAGTTGGTAAGCGTTGCCTCTGTCCCACGCCACTCTAGGTCTTCCCTCACTCTACACTCACATACCACCCTCAACCCTACCTATACAACCCTAACATTAAACTCACACCCCGACACACTACACCCGCGACTCCCTCATTCTTCACCCACACTTTTCTACCGACAGCACTTACGCCTCCACACACTACACCCACGACTCCCTCGCTCACCTCCCACACTACGCTAACACTACTCCTATACTAGATCCATATCCTCTCCACTCTAAACCCATTTGTCTAGTGTATTATACCCACGTCTCCTCGACACCACACTTTCTTTGCTTGGTCTGGTGGGCTAGGGAGGAGAGGAGATGCGACTAGGTAGGTAAAGTGGAGAAACGTGACATTTGTAATGTGTAATTATGTAAGGTGTAGGTCCATTGAAGTATGCCAGTGTTCTGGTGTGCTGAACATGTTCATATGAACAGAGGGATCATTTCGGGAGATGATGCATAGATCTTGATTTCTTTTAATCTGACGCGATGGACGTGAATGAGTTCATGTCATGACGCCAGTGCTGTGCCAAAGTATTACTGCATAGATAGAGATTAAGCATATGCTTAAGAAATACTGCCAGCTGAAATAATAGATACCTCCTCTTGCTCTCTCCTAGTAAATCCTGAGCTTGTTAATGACTTAAAGATGAGAGATGCGTTCTCATGGCTTGAGCAAAGGTGGCGAATCATACAAGATAGAGAAAATGAGACGATTATACAAAGTAGCAATAGGGAAGATGAATAAGTAATAGAAAATTACCTACAGGATATGTAAAAAACAAATGTTCTTAGATAAAGTTCTTATACTGAGAATGAAAACGTGTACTTCATGGACGAGGAGGAAATTTTAAGGGGCTTAAAAGGAGATTTCCAGGGAATAGGAGATAAAGATCGACTATGAAAGCGTATAGTTCTAAGATTTTTCATCAGCATCATACAATCTTATCCCTCGAGGAACGTCCATATTGCTCACAAATTACTGTAACATATATGGGGAAATCATTGGAAAAGATGTTGAAATACTCGTCAAAAACTTCATGATCATTCTTATCCACTCAAAGTACCTGAACAACTAACTGACCTTCATCTACAACAGACAAATGACCATGTTGCAATTGAGAGAGTAAACCCATTACTAAGAATTCAACAGTGGGTTGTGAAGCACAATATGCAACCATAAGAGAACCATGAGATGACATGCAACCATTAGAGAACCATGAGAGACCCTCAATGAAAATTTTGCGTTGTATTTTCCAGTTATCATTCTATCCTTTGGGAATTCGTATACTGCTATTCAGATGTGTTGGTTATGACTGAGAAGAAAAGCTTGAGGAGGGTTGCTCGAATATGGGAAAATCCCTCTACATAGCTTCGTCTCAGACTGCTCAGTGCAGTGAAGGTCCGTCATGGAATAGGTCGAGGGACAGCAGGGGGCCTGTGCCTCGAGAATCATGTGCTGCATCACCTAGAAAGGCTGCAAGGAAGACAGCGGCCAGGACTCCTGTCCACGGAACCATGCTGAGTGAAGGCTGTCTCAGGTGTATAGCTGGACTGTAACTGCCTGGAAGACTTGAATTTGGTCGCTAAGGAAGAATGCAAAAGGGATAGCCATTCTCAGTTGGACAAATCACGGCGAAGCTAACAAGTCAAAAGATTGATTATGGTGTAGAGGAAGCATGTAGCAAAATAAAGCAGTAATTCTTACGATGGCGGATTAGTAGCAGTGGTGATGACTGTGTTTTCATAATGAGGGGAAAGCATTAAGAAAGGCAGTAGGACGGTGGCAATAATGGGTCCGAGTCACTGAAAATCACTGTATTTAGATTGCTGATTAAAGAGTGATAAGAAGGACTGTTCTTGGAGGTGGATGAAAATATTTGTGACCGGGTTTATAGTCCATAGGCGAAAAAGTATCGGAAGCAAGGAATTCCCGAGAGTTGGAGAGGACATCTTAAAGAGTTGCTCTCGTGGTTATGGAGCCAAGCATCGCACGAGGATGTCGAAGACAGCAGAGAAATTGGTTTTGACAAAAATTTGGAAGCGGTGAAGAGCGAGAGGTAATGGTGGTGCGAGGAAGATTGAGTGCGTGGAAGACGCGGTGCGTGGCTGGGAGACCGAATTGGGTGCGAGGGAAAGATGAAGAAAGGTCTTGGGAGTGTGTGAAGATGAGATGAGAGTTTAAGAGAGTGGATAGGAAGGACAAGATTCAGTTTGAATATTCTTAAATGAAGGTGCAAATATTTCCCAGATGAAGACAGGTAGCACGGAGAACAATGTTATTAGAAGGGAAAAGACGATTCAAGAGAACCTTATATTCTTCTTTCCACCATTTACACACATGTATACACCAGGGTACACATGTCAGTGGAGATAAATCACGTATGAGCAGGAGTTTCTAATCACGGAGGAGGGAATTTATTTTTGGATGGTAGGAAGAGGATCATTCTTGCAGTATTCTACGTTAGTCATTAAGAGAATGGAGAACTATCATTTGAAATAGGATTCCACTGATGTAAGGTTTTACAGGTTCATCTCCCTGGAACAGCAGAACCAGCACAATATTTCTAACTCTCGGAAAAAGTTATTCTAAGAGGAGCAACTTACGGAGCTGAAAATAGTTCCTCTACTCGCTTTTTTTCCTGTTTTTTATGGTCTAGAATTTGCTGAAGAATTGCTGGACCTTACTCATACCTGTTGTAATAAAAAGGAACAACATGTGTGCATCTGACAGCCGCTCTATGCTGGGCCAAAGGTTCTGTGTGGGTAGACCAACCTCGCTTCTTGTATGGAAGTGACGCCTGATGCCTACCACTATCCATAGTCCTATAACAGAAGTCTTTCACTATTTTAATGGAGAAAGAACATCATAATGCTGTGAGTGAAATATAGAAAAGCAAAAAGGATTCGTGGAAATGATCCTAAATTTAACGTGGATGTTAGTTTCCTCTTTGGATGTTATGACTGGTGTAAACGAAACATGCATAAGGTAGTGTCACTGTCGTCCAAATCACATGTGGAGGATGGAATCACTGTGCCTATGGCAGTGACGCAAAAATGTCGTGCGATGGACCACAACTCGACCCAATGAAATGACTTTTTCGACCTAAATTATACATACGAACATCAGGCAATTCGTGGAGGTCATCGCTGTGAGCTCTAAATGATTTCTATAAGATACCAAGAAACATCTTTTTACGTGAAGAAATGAAAAGTGTTGAGGGTGGAAAGAACGGTGCTTATGGAGGTGAACAGAAAACGCAAGGGAAGAAACTGGAGTCATTACGAACTGATGGAGGTGCTGTGGACAGACAGGAACGTATGAAGAATGTTGAAGGGGGTTCTTGAGGAATGGCTGTGTGAGGAGAGAAGTGAAGATTTATTGATTATAAGGAAGGAATGTGAAAGGAGGAGACCTGAATCCTGGTAGACTGGAGTACATAGGAAACACAGTTAACATCGGATCCATTGGTGCATATTTAGGTTATCAATTCTGAACGTAAATCTGAAAGATATAAATGGATAAGGTAAAGATAGAAGAGGGAAATTCTACTCAGCTAACTACATACACTAAATATCAAGTGAGATATGAGGAGAGTATATGTGTGTACCATGGACTACTGAAAGCTAAAAGAAATAAGAAAACGCCAAGCGTGAGTGTTAATATCCTAAAACACGTCCGAGGGCTGGCAACAGGAATATACAATACAACCCACGAAATAAGCATGCTTTAGCTACACTGGGCACCAAGAGAGCGGGAAATTGCCTCGACAAAGTTTGTGCGACTTCGAAAACTACAGCGCCTTAAAAAAAAATTCCTCTCTGAATCCTTTCTTAAGAACCCGAACTCCTAAGATAATTGCTTTGGCGTCCCTTTTACTTCCTACAACACAGACACGTTGTTGAAAGGTAGAATCAACGTAGTTATTGAATTGGTTTTGTACTTAATGTACTATTTTTTCTAAAGCGACAGAAATTAAAAATCGAATGTGTAACAGAATTTTTAAGAGAATGGATTTATGAAACAGTGCTCTTCTGGCAGAGTTTTCTATAAAAGAAGAAAAAAAAGTACATTCGATCATTGTTGATATTTTCGCCAGGTGAATGTATGCCGTTGATTTGTTTTCGAATGATAAATCTGTGTGACTAGTTTAGCACTTGGTAAATTCTTTAGTTCATATCAATTTTTGTTGTTGTGACATGCACGAAATAGACTTAAGGCAGGTTGAGACAATTATTCATTACATGAATCGACACAAAGGAAATGTGTTTAGAGCCTTTGGCTTTTTGCAACACAAAGGGGATATGTATTGAGCATCTATGGCTCCCTACAACTCAAAGGGGAAATAGTTTAGTCATCTGCGGTTGTCTACATTGTATTACTTAGATAGACATATAAAAGCAAGTTTATAATCACATTTCTGATGGTAATATGGGTTTCGTTGTAGCAGTGTCTTGTGGGCAAAATATATTTTCCAAATAAAGATTAAGAGTCTTTCACAGCAAAAAAAAACTGGCTCAGAGATGGGAGTATAATCATTCACAGGTCTGAGAAGTTCTATAGTTAATTGATGAGAATTTTCTTTTTTTTTTCGTGTGTTGGAAGGTACAAGACGTGCCTCCCATTGTCCAAAAATTGTGGCCCTTGAAATTATGAAGTTTTATCTCAAAAGTTAATTAAAAACAAACATTCGAACAATTATACTTTTTCACTGGACTGCCATTTATGTCCCTCACTATTGACAACTGATGTAAGTTGGGGACGGTCGCTTCATTTCATTAGACTGGTAATAAGAGTGACATAATGTAGACTCTGTATGCCCCAATTATTCCTCAGGGATAACATTAACGAGTGATTATCCCAAGAGGAATTTTGGGTTGTGGACAATGCGATGATTATCTGCGCCTGTCACTCAGTTTTACTCTCTGAAAAGAATGTGGACGAGTTATCAAGACTGTCGGGCTTCACAATGCGATGATTATCTGCGCCTGTCAGTCAATTTTACTCACTGAAAAGAATGTGGACGAGTTATCAAGACTGTCGGGCTTCACCTCATTATTGAAAGTGAGTCTAAAAGTATAAACAACTTGATAAAATAGACACACCCCCTTCCTCGCATCGAGCTCGAGTGTAAAGTAAAAACAGAACCATTGTGCGTGCGGTAGAGTTTATATATATATATATTTCGTATTAACGGTAAGAGTACATTATAGTGCTCCCGAAAGTGTTTTAGTGGCGTATATGTTAAGGTTTAGAATATATAGACCCATATCTCCTTCTCGGTTATTCTTTCCCATAAAATCGCGGCTTGCAAAAAGGCGCTTCGTAGCTACTTCGAAAAAGGTCGAGAAGAAATATGCAGTAGAGCATTAGGATCGAGATGGATACATATTAAACTTCTGACATCTTCTTCAATATATATCATATATGCTGAACAAGATTGATAACCAGTGTCGTGCAAATGGCCTGCGTGTTTTCAGTATAGTATTGGCAGAATGCAACCATAAAGTACCACATGAATACACATGATCAACATGCCTGCACTATGTAGATTGTGACAGAAGTAATTTCTTAAGTGAAGTATTCATCAGGGGGTAATTTCCAGGTATGAGATGTATATAAATTATTCATATCTAAATGGTGTAAAGTACCAGACTGCTTTTTCCAGTATTAGGAAGGTACTTAGGGGAAAAAATCACGAGTTTCATAGCGAAGACCTCGAATTTCTGCTGAAAAAACAAAAAGAAAGACACACACACACACACACACACACACACACACACACACACACACACACACACACACACACACACACACACACAATGTTATATCATTTCTTGTATCTCCCCTAATGAAGTGATTATTACGCGAAAGTACACTTGGGAACTTACCGTGTTTCATTTCCCCGTGGATTCATAGGAATATATATATATATATATATATATATATATATATATATATATATATATATATATATATATATATATATATATATATATATATATGCATATATATATATATATATATATATATATATATATATATATATATATATATATATATATATATATATATATATATATATATATATAGCATATATATAGCATATATATGGTTACCCTCAGCCCACTAATCGTCACTTAGATGATATAGGATATCACTAGCCACAGAAAACATGGAACCTTATTTTTCATGTCGTGATGATCATTCAGTTACTCATGTGATTGCTTAACGATGAACGAGTATCATCAGACTAATAATGTTTTGCTTAGCGATATACGAGCAATAGACTCTAATGTTTTGCTTGACGATATACGTGTAACAGACGCCAATGTTTTGCTTAACGACATGCGAGTAACAGACTCTTGTGTTTTGCTTAACGATATGCGAGTAACAGACTCTAATGTTTTGCTTGACGATATACGCGTAACAGACGCTAATGTTTTGCTTCACGATATACGAGTAATAGACTGTAATGTTTTGCTTAACGATATAATAGTAACTGACTGTAATGTTTTGCCTAACGATGTACGAGTATCATGAGATGCTAAAGTTTTTTGCTTGGTGATGTACAAGTACCGTGGGACTCAAGTGATTTGCTTAACGATTTACGAGTATCATTAGACTAAAGGTTTGCTCATCGATATATACGGGTAACATCACACTGTAGTGTTTTAATTTCAAAATCAAAATTTCGCCAATAAATCTTTTTATAACTGTCGTTTTTCCTTTTTGGCTGTATCACTTATTATACTTAATCATACCTTATTTCATGCCTTACCGCATGAAATGATCGAAATAATCCTATCATCAGGTTTCTCGGTAATATAACCAGTACAGTTGATGTCACATTGAGGGGAAAAAAAAAGATAGGCAAGATCTGATGTCTGAGGCACGAAGACACGATTCATATATCAAACATGTTGAGCAAGACACTTCCTAAACAGTCGACTATGACCCCTCAAGTTGTTGCTGCATGTTAGAAGTTGCTCTTGTGCGTGCAGAGCTGAACACACTTCTTGTTTTTGGAAGAGTTAGAGTGAGGTTTCTGCCAGTGTTAAGTGAGGCCCTAATGGGACTTCAAAGAATACTTCAAAGCTCAACGGGAGAGGCTCTCGGGAGAGAGAGAGAGAGAGAGAGAGAGAGAGAGAGAGAGAGAGAGAGAGAGAGAGAGAGAGAGAGAGAGAGAGAGAGCATCACGCAGCAAGAGCGAGGCTCCGCGGGAACTGTTTATTGTTCTGCTTTGCGGTGGGAAAGATTTAAGGATGAAGATGAAATGTGGCTCGAAGTGGTCTTCTTTCTTCGCGTGTGTCTGTTCAGAAGTATTCCAGGGATACGTAAAATTCTCAGTGAAGAAGTCTTTAAACTTCTGTACGCAGTACCTCTAACACCAACATACGCAAAGAATACAACTTGTTATTTGACGTTCATATAATAATCCTGATACATAATGAGACAATGTGACTTTTGCTAATAAAGCTCCACTCCCTTTCAGATCCACAGAGGCAGGGTCCGTGGAAAGCAGGTAGGTTCTGAACTTGTGCGAACCAGATTCATCTTGCGGAAGGCGGGTGTGGAATCAAAGGATATCTCAGGTGAGTGACCAGAGCAAAGCTAAACACACCACTTTCACATTCCTGACAATGCTAGTGTCTTTGAAGCTTCACCTTCTTCAAAATGGCTTATTTCACACGCTCTTGACATCTATGATTTAGCGAACTGCGAATGCGTCTATCTGCAAGTTTTACAACAACATTTCTAGTTGATTTAGACTTCCATCGTCGAAGGGAGGAATAAACACAAAAACCACAACTACTGGTATAAGAAATAGTGTCTGAATGTGCATCATCGAAGCTCTCACTACTTCGCTGTCTTGCACATCAACGGCAGAAATCATATCCTTTCGTGACTCATGTGTCCCCCAACCTCGCATAGGGGTTTGTGAGAGGCTCTCTCTCGCGTGAGTTGTACTTTTTAGAGTAATTAAATTAGGAGTCTTCATTACACGAGAACAATGCAGAGTCATTTATATGCCTAATTAAGAGTCTTCATAGTTGTTCTAATTATATATCCCATTATATCTGTTAAAAACGACAACGGCTTCACCTAAATACCCCAAGTGATGATAAGAATAGACACTTTATCATCCAGAAACAGTATCTACGAGCTTTTAAAGGCCTGCAGAGCGTTCCCGTCCCCTAAATCACAAACGTTACTCTTGGTAATAATGATGAATCTTCCTGGATACGTGGGCGAGAGATCCATTAAAGTTGTTTGCTCGGCGCAGCTTTGACTCTGGCACAAAATGTTCCAGAAAATTGCCTTCGTCAGTTCATTGTGACGATCAATGTTCCTTTTATTATCATCTTTTCTTTTCTGGTGGACCATATTGTTGCTGTATACGTTCTCTTCTCATCAGCTGAGCGTCAGAACAATTCCTTTGTGGAGGAGTAAATTGATTTGTTAGGAACAATAACACTGTTTTCGATAGGTCCTTCTATTTTACAAAAGCAAAAAGAAAAGGATAGGAGAAGGTGAATGACATAAGGATAGAATGCAATCTCTCTCTCTCTCTCTCTCTCTCTCTCTCTCTCTCTCTCTCTCTCTCTCTCTCTCTCTCTCTCTCTCTCTCTCTCTCTCTCGTTATACGTGAGATTGAGAGAGAAAAACTTTGTCACTAGCATTTAGTCCATAAACACACACTCTCTCCATCTCGCACGTAACCCTTGACAACACGTAAATCAAGCGATTCTTTAACTCCAAATGTTGTTGAGCGCTACGCGCTAGCTCTGACTAATGGTCTCGTAGACTGGTCTCTCTCTCTCTCTCTCTCTCTCTCTCTCTCTCTCTCTCTCTCTCTCTCTCTCTCTCTCTCTCTCTCTCTCTCTCTCTCTCTCCAACAACGGGCACTTAGCCGAAAAGAAATCAAAGAATTTAAAGAACATGGCTTGTTTAAGACATTATCTACAGCTCATCTAGGTGTTTCTGTCTCTAACTCCTAAAAAGTGGAGTGTGTAAATGGCAAGAAGGAGGAGATATCTGCAGCTATTAGAGAGAAGAGGAAAGTTATTATGATGGATAATCCTCGTGTGCCTAACGACAAAGCTTTGTCGTAAGCAAATTTTGTAAAACGGTTCCCTGTCTTGTCCACATAACACAATTTTCATGACAGGCACGACGCCAGACCCAAACACACCAACCGGGAACACTTGTGTACCGACGACGTCTTAGCGCCGCTTCTTTTTATATAAACTGACTGTTCTAAGTCTTGTATCTCATTCTTGTATCTTGAATATATGTATATATATATATATATATATATATATATATATATATATATATATATATATATATATATATATATATATATATATATATATATTTTTTTTTTTTTTTTTTTTTTGCTTTGTCACTGTCTCCCGCGTTTGCGAGGTAGCGCAAGGAAACAGACGAAAGAAATGGCCCAACCCACCCCCATACACATGTATATACATACGTCCACACACGCAAATATACATACCTACACAGCTTTCCATGGTTTACCCCAGACGCTTCACATGCCCTGATTCAATCCACTGACAGCACGTCAACCCCGGTATACCACATCGATCCAATTCACTCTATTCCTTGCCCTTCTTTCACCCTCCTGCATGTTCAGGCCCCGATCACACAAAATCTTTTTCACTCCATCTTTCCACCTCCAATTTGGTCTCCCACTTCTCCTCGTTCCCTCCACCTCCGACACATATATCCTCTTGGTCAGTCTTTCCTCACTCATTCTCTCTATGTGCCCAAACCATTTCAAAACACCCTCTTCTTCTCTCTCAACCACGCTCTTTTTATTTCCACACATCTCTCTTACCCTTACGTTACTTACTCGATCAAACCACTTCACACCACACATTGTCCTCAAACATCTCATTTCCAGCACATCCATCCTCCTGCGCACAACTCTATCCATAGTCCACGAATCGCAACCATACAACATTGTTGGAACCACTATTCCTTCAAACATACCCATTTTTGCTTTCCGAGATAATGTTCTCGACTTCCACACATTCTTCAAGGCTCCCAGAATTTTCGCCCCCTCCCCCACCCTATGATCCACTTCCGCTTTCATGGTTCCATCCGCTGCCAGATCCACTCCCAGATATCTAAAACACTTTACTTCCTCCAGTTTTTCTCCATTCAAACTTACCTTCCAATTGACTTTACCCTCAACCCTACTGTACCTAATAACCTTGCTCTTATTCACATTTACTCTTAACTTTCTTCTTTCACACACTTTACCAAACTCAGTCACCAGCTTCTGCAGTTTCTCACATGAATCTGCCACCAGCACTGTATCATCAGCGAACAACAACTGACTCACTTCCCAAGCTCTCTCATCCCCAACAGACTTCATACTTGCCCCTCTTTCCAAAACTCTTGCATTCACCTCCCTAACAGCCCCATCCATAAACAAAATATATATATATATATATATATATATATATATATATATATATATATATATATATATATATATATATATATATATATGTTGGAAAGGATCACAATTTTGCGCGTGATCAAGATATTCCTACGAGTCCACGGGGATAATGAAACACGAAAAGTTCCCAAGTGCACTTTCGTGTAATGATCACATCATCAGGGGAGACACAAGAGAGAAATATAACAGTCAGTTATATATGCTATGCGTCCTAGATTCTTCTCTTCGAGGTATATCAACTGACTGTTATATTTCTCTCTTGTGTCTCCCCTGATGATGTGATTATTACACGAAAGTGCACTTGGGAACTTTTCGTGTTTCATTATCCCCGTGGACTCATAGGAATATATATATATATATATATATATATATATATATATATATATATATATATATATATATATGTATATATATATATATATATATATATATATATATATATATATATATATATATATATATATATATTTTTTTTTTTTTTTTTTGCCGCTGTCTCCCGCGTTTGTGAGGTAGCGCAAAGGAAACAGACGAAAGAAATGGCCCAACCCACCCCCATACACATGTATATACATACGTCCACACACGCAAATATACATACCTACACAGCTTTCCATGGTTTACCCCAGACGCTTCACATGCCCTGATTCAATCCACTGACAGCACGTCAACCCCGGTATACCACATCGATCCAATTCACTCTATTCCTTGCCCTCCTTTCACCCTCCTTCATGTTCAGGGCCCGATCACACAAAATCTTTTTCACTCCATCTTTCCACCTCCAATTTGGTCTCCCACTTCTCCTCGTTCCCTCCACCTCCGACACATATATCCTCTTGGTCAATCTTTCCTCACTCATTCTCTCCATGTGCCCAAACCATTTCAAAACACCCTCTTCTGCTCTCTCAACCACGCTCTTTTTATTTCCACACATCTCTCTTACCCTTACGTTACTTACTCGATCCAGCCACCTCACACCACACATTGTCCTCAATCATCTCATTTCCAGCACATCCATCCTCCTGCGCACAACTCTATCCATAGCCCACGCCTCGCAACCATACAACATTGTTGGAACCACTATTCCTTCAAACATACCCATTTTTGCTTTCCGAGATAATGTTATCGACTTCCACACATTCTTCAAGGCTCCCAGGATTTTCGCCCCCTCCCCCACCCTATGATCCACTTCCGCTTCATGGTTCCATCCGCTGCCAGATCCACTCCCAGATATCTAAAACACTTTACTTCCTCCAGTTTTTCTCCATTCAAACTTACCTCCCAATTGACTTGACCCTCAACCCTATTGTACCTAATAACCTTGCTCTTATTCACATTTACTCGTAAATTTCTTCTTTCACACACTTTACCGAACTCAGTCACCAGCTTCTGCAGTTTCTCACATGAATCAGCCACCAGCGCTGTATCATCAGCGAACAACAACTGACTCACTTCCCAAGCTCTCTCATCCCCAACAGACTTCATACTTGCCCCTCTTTCCAAAACTCTTGCATTTACCTCCCTAACAACCCCATCCATAAACAAATTAAACAACCATGGAGACATCACACACCCCTGCCGCAAACCTACATTCACTGAGAACCAATCACTTTCCTCTCTTCCTACACGTACACATGCCTTACATCCTCGATAAAAACTTTTCACTGCTTCTAACAACTTGCCTCCCACACCATATATTCTTAATACCTTCCACAGAGCATCTCTATCAACTCTATCATATGCCTTCTCCAGATCTATAAATGCTAAATACAAATCCATTTGCTTTTCTAAGTATTTCTCACATACATTCTTCAAAGCAAACACCTGATCCATACATCCTTTACCACTTCTGAAACCACACTGCTCTTCCCCAATCTGATGCTCTGTACATGCCTTCACCCTCGCAATCAATACCCTCCCATATAATTTACCAGGAATACTCAACAAACTTATACCTCTGTAATTTGCGCACTCACTCTTATCCCCTTTGCCTTTGTACAATGGCACTATGCACGCATTCCGCCAATTCTCAGGCACCTCACCATGAGTCATACATACATTAAATAACCTTACCAACCATTCAATAAGACAGTCACCCCCTTTTTTAATAAATTCTACTGCAATACCATCCAAACCTGCTGCCTTGCCGGCTTTCATCTTCCGCAAAGCTTTTACTACCTCTTCTCTGTTTACCAAATCATTTTCCCTAACCCTCTCACTTTGCGCACCACCTCGACCAAAACACCCTATATCTGCCACTCTATCCTCAAACACATTCAACAAACCTTCAAAATACTCACTCCATCTCCTTCTCACATCACCACTACTTGTTATCACCTCCCCATTTGCGCCCTTCACTGAAGTTCCCATTTGTTCCCTTGTCTTACGCACTTTATTTACCTCCTTCCAGAACATCTTTTTATTCTCCCTAAAATTTAATGATACTCTCTCACCCCAACTCTCATTTGCCCTCTTTTTCACCTCATGCACCTTTCTCTTGACCTCCTGTCTCTTTCTTTTATATATATATATATATATATATATATATATATATATATATATATATATATATATATATATATATATATATATATCTTATTTACTATACTTTGTCGCTGTCTCCCGCGTTAGCGAGGTAGCGCAAGGAGACAGACGAAAGAATAGCCCAACCCACCCACATACACATGTATATACATAAGCGCCCACACACGCACATATACATACCTATACATTTCAACGTATACATACATATACATACACAGACATATGCATATATACACATGTACATATTCATACATGCTGCCTTCATCCACTCACACCGCCACCCCGCCACACATGAAATGACACCCCCTCCCCCCGCGTGCGCACGAGGTAGCGCTAGGAAAGGACAAGAAAGGCCACATTCGTCCACACTCAGACTCTAGCTGTCATGTGTAATGCACCGAAATCACAACTCCCTTTCCATAACCAGCCCCACAAAACTATCCATGGTTATCCTCGGACGTTTCACATGCTCTGGTTCAGTCCAGTGACAACACGTAGACCCCGGTATACCATATCGTTCCAATTCAATCTATTGCTTTCATGCCTATCACTCTCCTGCATGTTCAGGCCCTGATGGCTCAAAATCTTGTTCACTCCATCCTCCCACCATCAATATATATATATATATATATATATATATATATATATATATATATATATATATATATATATATATATATATATATATATATATATATATGTATATATACAGTGTGGTTTCAGAAATGGTAGAGGATGTGTGGATCAAGGTGTTTGCTTTGAAGAATGTATGTGAGAAATACTTAGAAAAGCAAATGGATTTGTATGTAGCATTTATGGATCTGGAGAAGGCATATGATAGAGTTGATAGAGATGCTCTGTGGAAGGTATTAAGAATATATGGTGTGGGAGGCAAGTTGTTAGAAGCAGTGAAAAGTTTTTATCGAGGATGTAAGGCATGTGTACGTGTAGGAAGAGAGGAAAGTGATTGGTTCTCAGTGAATGTAGGTTTGCGGCAGGGGTGTGTGATGTCTCCATGGTTGTTTAATTTGTTTATGGATGGGGTTGTTAGGGAGGTGAATTCAAGAGTTTTGGAAAGAGGGGCAAGTATTCAGTCTGTTGTGGATGAGAGAGCTTGGGAAGTGAGTCAGTTGTTCGCTGATGATACAGCGCTGGTGACTGGTTCCTGTAAGAAACTGCAGAAGCTGGTGACTGAGTTTGGTAAAGTGTGTGAAAGAAGAAAGTTAAGAGTAAATGTGAATAAGAGCAAGGTTATTACGTACTGTAGGGTTGAGGGTCAAGTCAATTGGAAGGTAAGTTTAAATGGAGAAAAACTGGAGGAAGTAAAGTGTTTTAGACATCTGGGAGTGGATCTGGCAGCGGATGGAACCATGGAAGCGGAAGTGAATCATAGGGTGGGGGAGTGGGCGAAAATTCTGGGAGCCTTGAAGAATGTTTGGAAGTCGAGAACATTATCTCGGAAAGCAAAAATGGGTATGTTTGAAGGAATAGTGGTTCCAACAATGTTGTATGGTTGCGAGTCGTGGGCTATGGATAGAGTTGTGCGCAGGAGGGTGGATGTGCTGGGAATGAGATGTTTGAGGACAATATGTGGGGTGAGGTGGTTTGATCGAGTAAGTAATGTAAGGGTGAGAGAGATGTGTGGAAATAAAAAGAGTGTGGTTGAGAGAGCAGAAGAGGGTGTTTTGAAATGGTTTGGTCACATGGAGAGAATGAGTGGGGAAAGATTGACCAAGAGGATATATGTGTCAGAGGTGGAGGTAACGAGGAGAAGTGGGAGACCAAATTGGAGGTGGAAAGATGGAATGAAAAAGATTTTGAGTGATCGGAGCCTGAACATGCTGGAGGGTGAAAGGCGTGCAAGGAATAGAGTGAATTGGAACGATGTGGTATACCGGGGTCGACGTGTTGTCTATGGATTGAACCAGGGCATGTGAAGCGTCTGGGGGTAAACCATGGAAAGTGTGTGGGGCCTGGATGTGGAAAGGGAGCTGTGGTTTCGGTGCATTATTATATGACAGCTAGATACTGAGTGTGAACGAATGGGGCCTTTGGTGTCTTTCCTAGCGCTACCTCCCACACATGAGGGGGGGGGGGGGAGGATGGTATTCCATGTGTGGCGAGGTGGCGATGGGAACAAATAAAGGCAGACAGTATGAATTATGTACATGTGTATATATGTATATGTCTGTGTGTGTATATATATGTGTACATTGAGATGCATAGGTATGTATATTTGCGTGTGTGGGCGTGTACGTGTATGTATATACATGTGTATGTGGGCGGGTTGGGCCATTCTTTCGTCTGTTTCCTTGCGCTACCTCGCTAACGCGGGAGACAGCGACAAAGCAAAATAAAAATAAATAAATATATATATATATATATATATATATATATATATATATATATATATATATATATATATATATATATATATATATATATATCACCTTTACCTTTGTGAAAATTTTACTGTCAGTATAAGAACTTACGTGGGTGCTTTCACCAGCCTCATCACATACCCATAAACACACACACACACACACACACACACACACACACACACACCTTTGATTCATGAGTTTTCTGCAAATTTAGATTCTCTCTCGAATCATTTAAAGTCATTTACATGTTGATTCAGATGTGTTTTTTGACGTTACAGCTGCCATACTCAGCAAGGAACTTGCAAACACTTCAGGCCTTACGTTACCAACTGCTGATGCGAGAGGCTGACTGGTTAACCTCCACTAGCATAGGTCGGCTTAGTGGTTTCCAGGTGGGAGAAGACTCGTGAAATTCCCTCTTGCATCTCAATGCTTGTGGAGAAAAAAAACAAGTTCAGGCTGGGAGTTTGTTAATTGCAAAAAGTTTTGGTTTTGTTATTTGATACAGTGAAAGTCTTGGGGGAGGAAAGAGAGTGGGAATGAAAGAGGTTTGTTTATTTCTACAGTGACTTCAGTAAGACAGTGAAAAATCATTGTTCAGCAGTATCTTGGTAATCTATATCTACGCGAAAGACACTGAACCAAAAACGAGGTCTTTAGAAATCCTATGGATATAGAAATATATATTTCAAGACCAAAGAAAAATGAAATATTATGAATATTTAAGTAACAGATTATGAATTAATGAAAGTACAATTTGGACAGTGAAGAAAAAAAAAATACACGTACACAAGTACCTGAAAAATAATCGAGGGAAATATATAACCGAACATATTGATCACGATGGGTCTTTGAATGATGGACAATTCTCACTTAGAAGTTGAAAGACATGCGTTATTAACCTGAAATATTCCATATGTCATCAAGATGATATAGAGGTGAGAGGAATGGGTAGATTGTATCAACTTGGCTCTCACAAAAACATTTGATAAGTATAACATCATAGGATGTTAGTAGGATGGAAAGAAGAGGCCAGTATCACAGGAACGAGAGAAAGGACGATGATTACACAAATTGGAATGGATATGAGAACTGTGTTTAGGAGATCGTGTTCTTCGCAGAAGGAGGTAAATGGCTGAGTGCCACAAGGGTCGTGTATGGGACCTCCGTTGTTCTTGGTTTCTGATGTCTGACCACATCATGGTGAAGCCGAGTGCGTGAGATTCTAGTGTCTTTAGGAAAGGAGGGTATGACATGGGTAGGAAGAGGATGGTGCAGATGAGTGAGCTTAAAAAGAACCTCATGTGCGGAGACACTAATGGAGACCGAGCTAACAGTGGCGTAAGGTGAGAGTATACGAAACTAGGAGACTGGGCTAGGAATGGAAGATATCCCGGGAAACATTGTTTATATGGGCGGTTGAAGTCTGTGGCATATGTAGGGTAAGATATGGACGATTTAGAGTGGATAGTAAGTGATGGTATGAGAAAGTTGCTCGAGACAGACACGCGCGACGCGAACACACACACACACACACACACACACACACACACACACACACACACACACATTGTAATTCTAAAATGGTATTTACTAGAAGCACAATGGTTGGGAACTGGAACATGGAGAGACAACTTTACGAAAATTCTTGTTATATGACGCCTCTTCGCTCGCCATTGAAAACATTCCTCTCATTTTCGACGTTCGGAAAATAAACGAGTTTTTGAGCTTGACCCGGAAATCAGCTTCTCTTGTAATCTGATGAGGGATGAAACAGGAAAGTGTTTAGAGCACTTTTAGTTGGGTGATTAACTCAGTAAAATTTAATTCAGTCTTTTCCTCTTTTTTGATGGTGGTAGCTTAACTTTGGTTGAAGAAAATAGATTGCAAGCAATTACTTATGTCCGTTTGGCATACATGAAGGATGAAAAAGAGATAATTCAGTAGTATGTAAAGCCTTTTGATCGCCTTCATGGAACCCCAGTAGACATCTCGATGCTTTCTTATGTTCTTGAATACGTTTATGTGAGAAATAGCCATCATGTTACTTGGTTCAATTAGCTGCCTTGCACCTTACATCAACAAAACTCTGTACGTAAAGTATCGATATATGAAACCTGTGAATCCATAGGATTTCAAAAAGGGCATACCAGTATTTTTCTTAATGACTTTATGAATCGATTTCACAAAAGAAGAGAAAAATATCTTTAGTTGATTATTATGACTCATACCACGAATGTATATATATATCAGGATAGATTTTGGTTATAAGAGATGCAACGCCCATTAAATTTTCATATACGAAGACTGAATAGAAAACACTACCATCATATCAGCGAACAGCCCGGAACCATTACAATACCTCTTACACGGGTTCAGTCAGCAGCAAAACCCACCTTTACTTGAACATTAAGAGAGGAACACATTATTCGGGGAAAATAATGTTAGCAAGAGAAAGTCTACAAGATTATTCTTCTTCTTCCAAGCAAATATTAGAGAAGGGGTCACTAAGGCGTAATTATTCCGGTCGTGAGAGAGCTGGGAGGGCGGGAGTGTGTACCAAGCTTGGCTCATCAGGGGAGGCGCGGCGGTGTGGGCGCAGCGGGACCTGCCCCTCTCAAGCAATTAGCTCCTCTCCACACCACATCACCTGCATCGCATTAATGACCGACGCTTGATGAGCTAAGGCAATGGAAGACACGTGAAATGAGACTGACTTAAAGTACGAATAGATATATCTAAATCCGCATAGAGCATTTAGCACATAATGATCAGGGAATAACGAGGAGAGTTGAAACCAACAGGCTATGTGATGAGTAAGACCCGCTGGAGGCAGTCATACCTCGATCATTAGAGCCGACCGATGCCGTTTCATTGTTCGTGTGTCTCCTGTATTCCATGTGTAGAATTCACAGGCGCAGGATGATCTTGCATGCCTTACATACATGTTCGTCTATTAAGACCTACGTACTGCGGGAAAGCCTGGCCTCAGCGAGTCCCGCCAGTTACTGTCTACGAATATGACAGGGTCATTCAATTTATTATTAGCCCGCAAATATCCCGAGTGGACAGGTTACTGGAAGATTTTCTTAATTATAATGCCAGAAGTTGGTCGAATGTTTACTTCAGCAGAAATACTGGTCAAGCTTCTATTAGTCCCACAAGCCAGTTCGTGTGCCACTGGACGATCTTCTAAAACACCATGACGCTAAAAGTGTCTCTACCATGAGTCAGAAACACCTGTGTAACATCTTCATGGGAATCGAACACCAAAGCTGGATGGACGAGTCACAGCAGAAAAATATTTGAAAGAGTAGCAGACGTACCGAATCATAGTTTTGGATTTTTTTCGACGTAACTGTGTACATCTGCCCAAATAAAAGGAGTTAAAGATTTCACACACACACACACACACACACACACACACACACACACATATATATATATATATATATATATATATATATATATATATATATATATATATATATATATATATATATATATATATATATATATATATTTTCTTTCTTTCTTTCTTACTATTTGCCATTTCCCGCGATAGCGAGGTAGCGTTAAGAACAGAGGACTGTGTCTTTGAGGGAATATGCTCACCTGGCCCTCATATATATATATATATGTGTGTGTGTGTGTGTGTGTGTGTGTGTGTGTGTGTGTGTGTGTGTGTGTGAAATCTTTAACTCCTTTTATTTGGGCAGATGTACACAGTTACGTCGAAAAAAATCCAAAACTATGATTCGGTACGTCTGCTACTCTTTCAAATATCTTTCTGCTGTGACTCGTCCATCCAGCTTTGGTGTTCGATTCCCATGAAGATGTTACACAGGTGTTTCTGACTCATGGTAGAGACACTTTTAGCGTCATGGTGTTTTAGAAGATCGTCCAGTGGCACACGAACTGGCTTGTGGGACTAATAGAAGCTTGACCAGTATTTCTACTGAAGTAAACATTCGACCAACTTCTGGCATTATAATTAAGAAAATCTTCCGGTAATATGTCCACTCGGGATATTTGCGGGCTAATAATAAATTGAATGACCCTGTCATATTTGTAGACAGTAACTGACGGGACTCGTTGAGGACAGGCTTTCCTGCAGTACGTAGGTCTTAATAGACGGCGTATGACCTCGATGGTAGCTAGTGTTCCCCTCTGCTCCTCACATCGAGCACCTCCTGGCCTGGCGACTGTCGCTTGGTGGGTCTTGCTTTCCGCTTGAATTCCTCATCACTTGGTAATGGCTGAAGGAAGCCAAAACGTCGTGGGGTTATCGTGATTTGTTTACAGTATATCTCGTATACAGTTTTGTATTTGTACAAAATATATTGGATCTTTAGGAGTTCACTTAGAGTATCCGGTACAACACAGACGGGTAATAAGAACAGAAAGCTTATACATAAAGATACTTAATTGTAAACATGCTGTCGTATTTAACTAAGGATACATAAAGGGAAACCTTTTGCCGAAATACATGAATATTTATTTTCTTATACTCAGTCGCTGTCTCCCGCGTTAGCGAGGTAACGCAAGGAAACAGACGAAATAATGGCCTAACCCCCTACATACCTATGCATATACATAAACGCCCACACACGCACATATACATACCGATACATTTCACCGTATACATACACATGTATGCACATTTACATATGCATACGTGCTGCCTTCATCCGTTATCGTCGCCACCCCGCCACACATAAAACAGCACCCCCCCCCCCTCGCGCGAGGTAGCGTTAGGAAAAGACAACAAAGGCCACATTCGTTCACACTCACTCTCTAGCTATCAGTGTAATGCACCGAAACCACAGCTCCCTTTCCACATCGAGGCCCCACAAAATTTCCCCTGATTTACCCCAGACGCTTCACATACCCTGGCTCAATCCATTGACAGCACGTCCACCCCGGTATATCACATCATTCCAATTCACTCTGTTCCTTGCACGCCTTTCACCCTCCTGTATGTTCAGGGCCCGATCGCTCAAAATCTTTTTCACTCCATCCTTCCCCTTCCAATTTGGTCTCCCACTCCTCGTTCCCTCCACCTCTGACACATATATCCTCTTTGTCAGTCTTTCCTCACTCATTCTCTCCATGTGATCAAACCATTTCAATACACACTCTTCTGCTCTCTCAACCACACTCTTTTTATTACCACACATCTCTCTTACCTTTTCATTACTTACTCGATCAAACCACCTCACACCACATATTGTCCTCAATCATTTCATTTCCAACACATCCACCCTCCTGTGCACAACTCTATCCATAGCCCACGCCTCGCAACCATACAACATTGTTGGAACAACTACTCCTTCAAACACACCCATATTTGCTCTCCGAGATAACGTTCTCGAGAGCCTTCCACGCATTATTCAACGTTCCCAGAACCTTTGCCCCCTCCCCACCCTGTGACTCACTGCCGCTTTCATGGTTCCACCTGATCCACACTTCTCTACCACTTCTGAAACCACACTGCTCTTCCCCAATCTGATGCTCTGTACATGCCTTTACCCTCTCAATCAATAATCGCCCATATAATTTCCCAGGAATACCCAACAAACTTATACCTCTGTAATTTGAACACTCACTTTTATCCCCTTTGCCTTTGTACAATGGCAATATGCAAGCATTCCGCCAATCCTCAGGCACTTCACCATGATCCATACATACGCTGAATGTCCTTACCAAGCAGTCAACAACACAGTCACCCCCTTTTTTGGTAAATTCCACTGCAATAACATCCAGACCCGCCGCCTTGCCGGCTTTCATCTTCCGCAATGCTTTCACTACCTCTTCTCTGTTCCCCAAACCATTTTCCCTTACTCTCTCACTTTGCACACCACCTCGATCAAAACACCCTATATCTGCCACTCTATCATCAAACACATTCAACAAACCTTCAAATTACTCACTCCATCTTCTCACTTCACCACTACTTGTTATTACCTCCCCATTAGCCCCCTTCACATGTATATATATATATATATATATATATATATATATATATATATATATATATATATATATATATATATATATATATATATATAACAAATATATGTTTTGGTGATCGTTTGGTTAGTTGCCAGAGAGAACAATAACCGTAGATATGATGTACATTTTCCCTGGTGTAGCTGTGTTTGCCGGTGAGTTATAATGCTCCGGCGAGTCGAATAGAATAGCAACGAGTCTTCTCCTGCTCGTTAGAGTGGATACATTGCTAGTATAGCCGGCGATTTGCCTCGGCTGAGAGAACACTTGTTCCGTGTCGCTGGCGTTGTCCCGGCCTGTAGCAGCGGAGATGTGACACTTGCTAAATAGGACGACACCAGACCGAGACAGTTCCGCTGAAGAATGAACCCCACAACAAGGCAGTGTTCGAGCGTACGGTACTCATGGCTTTATTATTCTACAAGACGACTGTATGATGATCTTTATTTTGTTAAAGATTTATTGTCTTCCTCTCTAGTTTATTTAGCAGTTTACTTTATCGTTCTTTTCTTTTGTTTTTTTTTGGGGGAGGGAAGAAAAGATGTTTCATTCCGAAATGATTCTGGTATGATGGGTGCATCCCCATAGCCAGTTGCCTCCTTCGCACCTTGAAAAAGTTAAGTATGATAATAATGATATATGAATAGAATAGATTGACTGAAGACATAGTACATGCAGACAGCATACATAAACTTAAGATGTATAATAATGAAGAATGTTCAAGAGATGGGGCCCTACCATAGATAGATATATAGATCGACATAGATAGATAGATGTATGGATAGATAGTGAAATTAACGTTAGTAGACTCCCTGCGAGGGGCGGGGGGGGGGGGGGATGTTACACAGTGGATGAAAAGTCAACTTCGGCGAGCCTTTATTATTGTCAGTGGCTGGATATGAGTACAGTCTCATCTACGAAGTTCTCGTTCTAAGGAGTCCATCACTCCCTGCGCCTGCTTGGAGTGCAGACTTGGGGCTACAGCAAACCCATCAAAGAGGGTTCTTGGGTTATGTCATCATGCTGATACGTAGTAACCGACTTGGAATGGGGCAAAGAATTGTCCCAGTCGTGTCCATCTTAGACCAAAAGGAAAAAAATGAGGAACATATGAAAAATTAAAAAAATGTAGAAGTAAATTTGAGCTCCTCGTGTGTGGAGGTAAGAATAGATGACATCTGTTTTTCTCTACTAAAAGAACATCAACAAATTTTCGGTCTAGAGGAACAAAGATTCCAGTACAATAATGGTGACCGTAATGTGATTATAGTTAATCTGATGATTTTCATTTGTTTCTATTGCCAACCGCTTGGAATCAGTAACCTTGCGTTTATAGCATCGGCCTAGAAACAGAAAGCTATATATGAACTGTACAGATCACCTGTCCCGAAGGCTCTTCCACTCAAGGGAGGTCTCGCGTGAGTCCAAAGACATATCCAAGAAAAAACATCAGATTGAAGCCCGCGTAAGGACTGGCTTTTCCTTCATATCTTTCATGAATCCTGCCTCTGATGTGGCACCAAAAACCCTAAGCGAAGCCTTGGGTGAAAGGAAAAAAAAAGGAAAAGAAAGAATTGCTCAGGGTAGCAAAAAGATATTTCATGAATTTCCGAGGAAACTTTATTAGAAAAAGAAGAGAGAGAGAGAGAGAGAGAGAGAGAGAGAGAGAGAGAGAGAGAGAGAGAGAGAGAGAGAGAGAGAGAGAGAGAGAGAGAGAGAGAGAACTCCTGCCGGAAAAAAAAATATATGTGGCTCAAGAGGACAGATATGGCCGTATGTCACACAGCCATTCCATCTCTTCCATCCTTTTTTCCCCTCTCGCACCATCGAACTCGGAAAATGTTTAAGTTCTGTTGGCTCTGATGGCTCAGTATTTGCTGTGGCCTGCGGACATCAGGGAGGGTGTAGTTTGTCTCCAGATTAGCTTCCCACACACAAAAAAGATAAAAAAAGACATGGCTGGAAGGTGGAAAGCAACATATAAGTACATACAGGAAGATACCTTCATGTATCCTTGCGTTATGTTATTGACTGTGTACCTCCCAACATTTACCGTACTCATCTATGAGTTTCTGGTGTCTTCTGGTATCACAAACAGCCTCGAAGGGACTCAGTGGTCTGTTGCAGTTTGAATTCTTTTGTATACGTTTGTATTTGTGACACTAAACACCTGACTTATCAAAAATGAATCAAAAATAGATTGATTTTTACTACTTTACATTCATGAATAAGCATATTTGCAACAATCTAATGCGCAAACATATCCATTTTGCATTCACTGAGCAAGGCTAAAGAATAACGTAGTGTTATATCAACATATGTAAATAGTATATTTACTATCAGTTTCCATAATTACAGCTGAAAAATATATACATATGCATTTGTATTCAAGAATATAATACCATACACATGCAAGTGGAGTCATTTTGTTACAATCACCCAACTAGAAGGGAAAGAAGACATATCATCGTATATCCAATGACATCGGGAGTTTCGTACAAGGTATTGTAATAACAGAAACAAAAGAGTAAAACTGACTCACTTGATATCTTTTTTATGTTAGCTGGGAAGCACGGACAACTGAGGCCCTAATTAAGACCTTTCAACATATATATTTATTTTTTTTTCTTTTTGCTTTGTCGCTGTCTCCCGCGTTTGCGAGGTAGCGCAAGGAAACAGACGAAAGAAATGGCCCAACCCACCCCCATACACATGTATATACATACGTCCACACACGCAAATATACATACCTACACAGCTTTCCATGGTTTACCCCAGTCGCTTCACATGCCTTGATTCACTCCACTGACAGCACATCAACCCCGGTATACCACATCGCTCCAATTCACTCTATTCCTTGCCCTCCTTTCACCCTCCTGCATGTTCAGGCCCCGATCACACAAAATCTTTTTCACTCCATCTTTCCACCTCCAATTTGGTCTCCCTCTTCTCTCGTTCCCTCCACCTCCGACACATATATTCTCTTAGTCAATCTTTCCTCACTCATTCTCGCCATGTGCCCGAACCATTTCAAAACACCCTCTTCTGCTCTCTCAACCACGCTCTTTTTATTTCCACACATCTCTCTTACCCTTACGTTACTTACTCGATCAAACCACCTCACACCAAACATTGTCCTCAAACATCTCATTTCCAGCACATCCATCCTCCTGCGCACAACTCTATCCATAGCCCACGTCTCGCAACCATACAACATTGTTGGAACCACTATTCCTTCAAACATACCCATTTTTGCTTTCCGAGATAATGTTCTCGACTTCCACACATTCTTCAAGGCTCCCAGAATTTTCGCCCCCTCCCCCACCCTATGATCCACTTCCGCTTCCATGGTTCCATCCGCTGCCAGATCCACTCCCAGATATCTAAAACACTTCACTTCCTCCAGTTTTTCTCCATTCAAACTCACCTCCCAATTGACTTGACCCTCAACCCTATTGTACCTAATAACCTTGCTCTTATTCACATTTACTCTTAACTTTCTTCTTTCACACACTTTACCAAACTCAGTCACCAGCTTCTGCAGTTTCTCACATGAATCAGCCACCAGCGCTGTATCATCAGCGAACAACAACTGACTCACTTCCCAAGCTCTTTCATCCCCAACAGACTTCATACTTGCCCCTCTTTCCAAAACTCTTGCATTCACCTCCCTAACAACCCCATCCATAAACAAATTAAACAACCATGGAGACATCACACACCCCTGCCGCAAACCTACATTCACTGAGAACCAATCACTTTCCTCTCTTCCTACACGTACACATGCCTCACATCCTCGATATATATATATATATATATATATATATATATATATATATATATATATATATATATATATATATATATATATATATATATATATATATATATTCATATATATTCATATATATATATTCATATATATATATATATATATATATATATATATATATATATATATATATATATATATATATATATATATATATATATATATATATATGTTTGAGGACAATGTGTGGTGTGAGTTGGTTTGATCGAGTAAGTAACGTAAGGGTAAGAGAGATGTGTGGAAATAAAAAGAGCGTGGTTGAGAGAGCAGAAGAGGGTGTTTTGAAATGGTTTGGGCACATGGAGAGAATGAGTGAGGAAAGATTGACCAAGAGGATGTATGTGTCGGAGGTGGAGGGAACGAGGAGAAGAGGGAGACCAAATTGGAGGTGGAAAGATGGAGTGAAAAAGATTTTGTGTGATCGGGGCCTGAACATGCAGGAGGGTGAAAGGAGGGCAAGGAATAGAGTGAATTGGAGCGATGTGGTATACCGGGGTTGACGTGCTGTCAGTGGATGGAATCAAGGCATGTGAAGCGTCTGTGGTAAACCATGGAAAGCTGTGTAGGTATGTGTATTTGCGTGTGTGGACGTATGTATATACATGTGTATGGGGGTGGGTTGGGCCATTTCTTTCGTCTGTTTCCTTGCGCTACCTCGCAAACGCGGGAGACAGCGACAAAGCAAAAAAAAAAAAAAAAAATATATATATATATATATATATATGTATATATATATATATATATATATATATATATATATATATATATATATATATATATATATATGGCCTAGCATAAGCCAGGTACCCATTTTATCGACCAAGCTGTAGGGGTAAGACTAACAGCTGGGTTGACTGTAGACCGACTGCCGCATCCAGGATTCGGACCTCTGCCCCCGACCCTGGGCGGCCCGTGAATGTGTCACTGCCAGGAAACCTGACCGTTACACAACGGAGATCCATACCAGACACAATATAATGAACCTTCTTTGGAGCATCAGTGAGGTTATCCATTAAATCTGCTGCCTTTATCAAGCATTCGAGATTACGAAGCAGAAGTTCGAATTGTCCTTTTCGCTTGTGACTACAAATCTAGGGTGAGGACATCGTCATAAACACGAGTAACTTCACCAACGTGTAATGTAAATCTATGGAAAATTTGCATCGGTAAATGATTAAAACTTACACCATATCTGTACATGTAATGAATATACTGGTAATCTGTTAAGTGCTACGAGAGCACATTCAGGTACACTCGCTGCTGTTGTACAGCAAATGACCTCAAAAAGAAAACAACAACATTGAGCTATCACGCGAACTTGTACACAAGGTGTATCACCACAAGGGGACATGTAGACTGAACTTTACTTCTTATATTACTATTTCAGAATGAAGTAGATAGATTTAGAAAACAGTGACGATAGACGCAAACAGGCTGAACTTCACACACACACACACACACACACACACACACACACACACACACACACACACACACACTCGTTTCATATCCTACACAAGGCTAAAACCTGAATAATATGTTCCTCACGTTTGGTCACCGCGCCTGAGGAGGCATAAAGAGCTGGTGGAGAAGGTCCCGAGGATGGCAACAAAGATGAGACCGGACTCAAGAGACCTGAATTACAGGGAAGGGCTTGAGGCCTCAGATTTGCCCAACATGGAAGAGAAAAGAATGAAGGTTGACCTGAACACGAACTTTAAGTTTTAAATCCGACTGAAGAACTGCACAATAAGCAGTTCTTGAAGAGGTGCATGGACATAATATCAGAAGAACATAAGAAATTAAGCAAGAAATTTGTTAGAAAAAAATTGGATACTTTTGTATTACGATAGTAGTGGATGAATGGAATAATCTGAATGAGGAAACAGTAAACGCGGACACCGTATGGATCATGAGGGTATAGGATACAAGTATAGAGAAGGTTAGAGAGATGGGGCTCCCGTGTGAAAACTCTTTCCCATACAGTGCAAATATGTTATTACACACGGATGCTAAGGCTAGCGTGTGTGTGTGTGTGTGTGTGTGTGTGTGTGTGTGTGTATACATATAAGGGTAAAGACTTGATATATGTATACAGGGTTAAGGCCACACGAGTGTAAAACTCTCGCCTCTTAACATATAATGTTCACATGAAACTTACCCAACTCCTTGGTTGTCGTCATATGAGTGCCACACCATCACTCGTGCCTCACACTCCCTACCATGCCTGGCTCCTCGGCTGTTATGTGAATGCCAGACCTAAATCACTGCTACTGCCTAACTCATATTAATCCCTGTCGACGCCATCATCAATCAACTTGAGCCGGGGAATGATGTCCACTGAGCAACACAGCGCACTGGCTGTCCACGCTTCTCATCTTAATGTGTTTAGCAGTTAAACGAAAAAGTGATTTGAGGGGAGATACAGAAATAACTGAGGTTGTGAAGGAATATATGTTCTGATATTTTCGTTATCGTCTTTATCGTCTGGAAAGTTCAATATTGATAATTGATTGAAGTGATAAGATTAATGATGTGGATCCTGAGATTGTGAAATAATGATAATGATAATGAATGATGTTCTTCATCCATAGATCATAAGTCGTGCAAGTGAAGGTATGCCTGTTATTTCACAGGACACCTCATATTCCTGATAATGGTTTAGTGGCTAAACTATTCAATCAAAGGAAGAAATTCGATGCAGATAAATACAGTAAAGACTAAGAAGGGAAGAAGGTGTCGACCAGACAGTAGTTACACAGATATTTCAAGTTATTTAATGTTAACAACAGTTGAATGACGACTGTTCTTGTAGCTGTTTCAACGAGCTCAGATGGGTTCGATTTTTCTGTGGTGCCGAACTGCCCCTCGAGAACAAGGGCTTGGCGAGGATAAAGTAGATGTTTTTTGCTAGACTGATGAATGATGAGACTCGGACGTTGATTGGAGAGGTTAAGTAGGACCAGTGTGAAGTGTCAATTTAGATAAGTGGTGGCAAAGAGATAAATGTGATCTTCCATGCTCCGTTCTGCACCTGTTCTAAGTAGTCTAGTTGTGTGGTGGAGAGAGAGAGAGAGAGAGAGAGAGAGAGAGAGAGAGAGAGAGAGAGAGAGAGAGAGAGAGAGAGAGAGAGAGAGAGAGAGAATTAGGCAAGGGAGGAATTGGTGAGTTTGGGAGAAATAAAAGTTATGTAGATGATAGTGAGTACAGTGTCCAGATCTCTAGCCTACACAGGAGACAGTAGCTGCAGCATATGATGATGGTGCTGACGTGTTCCCTCCAGCTTAGTTTATCATTCATAAAACCGAGTCATATGCACTGTCATCAACATGTAGCCACCATTTGTGGGTGTTGTTGCCAGTGAGTCATAACCAGTTAATCAGTGATTTTCCTTGTTAAGAGGATCCTACGGTAGGGTGCATGGTAGGCTACCCGACTCATGTCGTATCATAAATAAACTGTCTTCAGTTTGTGTGTGTTTCTTGTGTGTATGTGGGAAGGATGACTGTGTGTACTGGTGTGAGGGAAGGGATGACCGTGTGTACTGGTGTGTGACGACGCCTCGCCGGTACACCTGGCCGCGGGAGCTCGAGGTAACTCGTCAGAGACCGTTGCTCCGCCCACTAGTTTGCAAGTGTTTATGTCCATCGATGGGCGACACATATATCTCCATATCCTAATGAAAATCCATCATCTAGATGTTGTACTCGTAGCAACACATTTAATATCATTTACTAATACTTTTCACTTAGTTACCGATGCAATTATACAACTGAAATCAAATTCTTCTTAGTCGGCATGATCTTGTGTAACAGACGATTCGGTAGTGAATCTGCTTGTTATGAACACTTGTCAGGTGGCCCCGCCTAGCTCCGAGGAGGAGGTGAAGACTGTCAGTCCTCACCAGACCTTCCACGAAAGAGGACGACACGTACCGAGTGTGTGATATGTGATAACAGACAAGACAACTGTGACGCAAATGTTACGCGCTCTGATGTCGATTTCAGTCTAGAAGTTACTATTCCACTTCGTGTTGAAACGTTGCAACTTCATTGTGGTGTTATATCACTAGGTAATTGTTGTGTAAGTGATTAATTTTTAATGAAATCATTAAATCGAGTGACATATCCCGAAAATAAAGTGATGAGTTTATGACTGTGAACTTCTGAGGGGAAACAACCACTTTTGTTTGAGTCAGTGATTAGTGGAGAATATGGTGGTAGTATCAGTTTATCATCGCTATACATCATGACTTGTGATCAGTACATGGAACACTGGCAAAGAATAGTGATTAGTGAAACATGTGAAACATTGCAATATTACAAATGGAGTCAGTACAATACAACTTTCAGAAGCTAACTGTACAGAAAACCTGAACGTAATGTGATTTCGTGGAAAATATGTAAAGCGATTGTTTTCCTGGGTTTCATGGATGGTGGCTTGCAGGGCCTTGCAACACTAGGACAGCGAAAGGTAAGTAATATGACTACCTTATGAACTTACTTTAGCCATGATTTTTCAGTTGATTATAGGTGATAAGTCGAGTGGTGTTTGGCCATGATTTTTCAACTGACTATGGGTGCTATGTCGACTGGAGTTTGGCCATGATTTTCAAGTGATTATAGGTGCTAAATCGAGTAGTGTTTGGTCATGATATTTCAAGTGATTATAGGTGCTTTGTCCAGTGGTACTTGGCCATGATATTTCAAGTGATTATAGCCGCTATGTCGAGTGGTGTTTGACCGGGATATTCATCTGATTATAAATTATTGGTGATATGTCAAGTGTTGTTTGCCGATTATTTTTCAGTTGATTATAGGTGATATGTCGAGTGATGTTTGGCCGTAATTTTTTTTTACTGATCATAGATGAAATGTCGAGTCCTGTTTGGTTGTAATAATTCAACTAATTATAGGTTACTTGTGAACGGTGTTTGGCGATCATTTTTCGACTGCCTGTACGTTGTGTTAAACATTGTTTACTGATCCAGTTTTTTCCTGAATACGGGTCATATAAGATCAAAAGACTTAATGATAGTACATAAGAATTGTTAGCCCATGCGTGCCGGTTCCTGTGTTCGCTCAAACGTTAGTTTCTGCTAGGTAATGTTTAGATACTCATGTCAAAAGGCTGGGCGACTTAATCTAGATTATATTCGTGGCATAGTTTACAGCTTGATTCGAATCCCATCACGTAAAAGGATTTAATCGATGCTTAATGATTAATGGCTGTTATTTACCTTATGATACCTTCTTCGCACCATTGTTTCGAGCGGGCAGAGTTGTTTATGTTACTTTTCCCATAATTATATAGATCGGATCAAATGCCCTTGCTGTTGTGATATTTCACTGCTTTATCACTGTCTCAGTTCAGGCAGTGATTATTTGTATGCTACTCAGTGTTTAGCTAGGTGTGTTTCATATTGTACTGCTGAAAACTGTAATCATTTGTGGCGAACAAAATGGGAGAAAAAAGAAATATTCCCTCGGGTCGAGCGTGCGAGAGAAACACAGAGCTGATTTCTGGAAACGTGGGACGCTGGAGAAGTTCAAGGTAAAAGACCATTCTTTTTTTTCTGTTATTACTACGTCTTTTCAAATAGAAATTTTGCCCCTTTCTTCGGAGCTTTTGGTAACAACTCTTCATATTGTAACGCCGAGAAGTGCTATAAATTGGGAAATAAGAATATAGGAATGAAAAGCGCTTGAGTAATTTCAAGTCAGAAAACACAATGTGATTGCCTTAAAGCGGAAGGCACTTGTTGTGAGGAAGTCTCGCTACAGTATAAATTCTTTAGTATAAACTCTGTCTAGCTACGAAAGGTAAATGAGGAGAATTCTTTTACTTTGGCGTTGTGATCTCTCGCGATTCAAAGCCAAGTTAGAAAAAAAGTGAAGAAAGGTCAGTAAAAACGGAGAGCATAATTCTTGGATTCATGGTTAGGACTTTCGCATTCAAGGGAAATCATTGTCACATTTCTTGGTGCTTCCCCGCATTTGATTCTGTGTTATCTTGCTTGAAAAAAGACGGAGACTGAATGGAAAGGTGTTCAGCATCGAACTGCCTAAATGAAGTGTGGATTAAGCTGACAACGACTTAGATTTATTCATCTTAAAAGAGAGATGGTTAAGAGATGATCTAATACCTGTATTCAGAAATCACCAAGGGCATCCATAATTTCGATGTAAGCAGCTACGTCACTCTCACAGACGGATACAGTTTCGTGGGCAAACGTTTTACTTCGAATGAGGTCAAATGAGTATTCTTCAATAGGTTTGTGCACACATGAAATTATTTACCAAATTGTGAGGAAGAAAGTAAAACCGTAGATATGTTTAAGAATAGATATATTACCTTTTGAGTCCACGACTGTCATTATTTGTGCCTCCTTACTTACATAAAAAGTTTGCTAGTTCTTACTTTTTAAAACCTTTATACATTTCTACTCTTTCCTCGCTAGTCTTTGAATTTCTGACATCTTATGCTATCTCAAACTGCCTCAAAAGAAACCCAGTGGTTTGTTGCTGTCTGAGTCCCACTGTAAGGACAAGCCGCATAAATTAAGGTCATACGATTTTCTTGGAAATATAATATTTATGGAGACTTACAACGAGAGAATGTCAGTAAAACATTATACTTTCATAAGAATTGTAAAGATCTTGAAAGCTGTAGTATCAGGGAATATTTTGGTGTAATATTCATGAAGATATCTTGAGAGAGAGAAAAAAAGTTGCCTCTGGTGTACATTAAGATTACATTTTATGTTGAAATATTTATAGATTTACAAACTTACATAAGTAACTCCCGTCATGCTCAGTATGCCGTTACCCGAGGCTCAAAATTATGTCATTCAGTCTTTTATAGTGAAATCAGAAAATGTTGGAAGGCTGTCTGTCTGATTTACTCCTCGAAAGAAAATATGAGACGTTTATAATCGTATTATCCAGGAAACTAACCTTCTCAGAGCTTGGTATGATTTCTTATAGTTCAGCTGCTGGAGTCTAAATTGCCTAATTAATGCTGTCGAAATATCGGTTCAATACAAATTTCCATCAAACCCCTGCATGCAATTAGTTTGAAAAGGAAATTGAGTTTCTTAAGACATTTTCGTTTTTAGATGAGTTAAATTACCTGCCCATCCAAGCTTCATGTAAAGATATTCATCAACAAGTTTTCGTAAATGATACAATCTAGCTGAAAGGTTAATTAGCAACGATGAGAATCTTGTTCTATGTTTAACCATGGAAAAAATCAAAAGAAAGCATTTCACAAATTAATTAAAAGAGTCACAACCTTTTTTTTTTTTTAAGTTTAGACTGATTCAGAACTACAGCTTTTAAAGAAGAATTTCACCCTTTTACTTAAAATCAAAAGGCTATTTATTCATTTTAAGAATTTGATTGTCCAGGTCACTAAATTTATGAGCAAATATTGAGCATTCATGTTGAGAAGCTTGCAGAGAAAGAGAGAGAGAGAGAGAGAGAGAGAGAGAGAGAGAGAGAGAGAGAGAGAGAGAGAGAGAGCGCAGAGTATAGCACTTATATTTTCAAGATACCATCCTCATTCAGTAGCGAGGGATAATTCAATCTCTAGGATTTTTTTCTTATAGATTGAATAATTCCAGGACAGATGGCACTAATCAACATGTAATGAGAATAATTGATTTTGAAATTCTAGAATTTTCCGTGAATTTAATCTCTTTGTCTTCAAATACGTATATTATATATCAACTTGTAATTCATTTGTCTTTGATTTATATTTATTCCGCATTCAGTTAACTCTTCTAGACTCAGTATTTTGATAATAGCAGAAAGTTGCTTATCTCTTTGTCTTCGTTTCCCGTTTTAAGAATGTGGAAAACCATTGTTTTCCCTTTTGACTGCACTGGTTTATGTTCATAGCGAAAATTCGTTATCCAGATAATTTTCATCACAGACACTATCTTTTTTATCAGTATCGAACCGTAACTTGACAGTAGTACTGTATTGGCAAAGGGTGAACAATAGTTTAACAATGAATGCCAAGAATATTAAAGGGAGTTGAATATGAGTTGCACGGAGATCTCTGTAAAGAATACAAAGTGTCAGTTTCCAGATGAAGGGGGAAAATGTTGGAGAAGGAGAATTAATTTTCTTAAGAGCGGAGAGAGTACCTCAAGGAACAGATAGTAATCAACCTCTAAACCACTTCAGCACACCCATTCTAGCTCTCACAACCATACTCTTCATAATGGCACACCTCTCTCATAACTTTACATTCTCTATCAACTTTCCTCACACCACACATTGTTTTTTTCTGTTTTTATCTAGGGCCTCCGCTTCGCATCCATACACCATCGTTGGGACAAATACGCCATGAAAAATATACGCATCTTTGCTCTCACAGTCAATGATCTCACTTTCGTCCCATCCTCAATGCACCTAACTACAACTGTCACAGTTACGTCTACTGCCATGTTCGCTTCAGGTTATATGAAACACTCCACACTCTCAAGGTTTTCTCCTTGCAAACTCACACTTCGATCAACCCGTCTATCTTTTGCTACATCTTAAAGTCTTACTTTGATTTACATGAACTCTCAGCTTTCTTCTTTCGAACACTGTCTCAGACTCAGAGACCAGTATCTGCAGCGTCTCACGCGAGAGTGCCACTAGAGCCGCGTCATCAGCGAACAGCAGTTACTAACCTCCCAGGCTATCCTCACCTCCATTACACTGTAAACTCGTTCCTCTCCAAAACCCTGGAATCTACCTCCTTTACCGCCCCATCCATCACACACTCTTGCCAAAGATCCGCCTTCACCTGGATCAACTCGCCCTCCTCACTTCCTACTCGCACACACGCCCTACTATCATGATAGAAACTCTTCATACCTTCAAGTGGCTTCCCTTCCAAAGCATATATTTGTAACAACTTTCCCAGAGCTTCTCTAGCAGCCCTCTCCAACGCTTTCTCCAGATCCATACATGTCACATACAAAAGTTTCTTTATTCATAAGTATTTCTCATATGGCCTATTCAAATCCCAACGCATGAGCCACACGTCCGCTATCAGTTGTGATGATCTCTGTAAGCCACCATCCTCCCAGTCACACTTCTCTCTTTATATCTTTCCAGATGTACTCAACAGTTATACTTCTGTAATTTGTTTGTCCTCGTATTTATTCTGCCAATCCTCAGCCACATAGCCTTGTTCATATATACTCAAAATTCCAACTAACTGGTCATCGACACAGTCACCCTCCCCCGTTCTTCAAAAATTCAGTGGCAATCCCATCCACTCCAGCCGTTTTGCCACTTCACCTTACGCAAGGCGTTCACCACGTTATTCCTTTTCTCGGAACCACTTTCCATAACTTTCTTGTAAATCTCCGTTTCCCAAACGCCCTACAACTGCTATCGTAACATCTACCACAATCAGCAGTCCTTCAGACTACTCATGGATCTATATATATATATATATATATATATATATATATATATATATATATATATATATATATATATATATATATATATATATATATATTTTATTCATTTTCATTTATTTTGCTTTGTCGCTGTCTCCCGCGTTAGCGACGTAGCGCAAGGAAACAGACGAAAGAATGGCCCAACCCACCCACATACACATGTATATACATACACATCCACACATGCAAATATACATACCTATACATCTCAATGTATACATATATATACACACACAGACATATACATATATACACATGTACATAATTCATACTGTCTGCCCTTATTCATTCCTATCGCCACCTTGCCACACATGGAGCAACAACCCCCTACCCCCTCATTTGTGCGAGGTAGCGCTCGGAAAAGACAACAAAGGCCCCATTCGTTCATACTCAGTCTCTAGCTGTGATCCAGGCCCCACACAACTTTCCATGGTTTACCCCAGACGCTTCACATTCCCTGGTTCAATCCATTGACAGCACGTCGACCCCGGTATACCACATCGTTCCAATTCACTCTATTCCTTGCACGCCTTTCACCCTCCTGCATGTTCAGGCCACGATCACTCAAAATCTTTTTCACTCCATCTTTCCACCTCCAATTTGGTCTCCCACTTCTCCTCGTTCCCCCCACATCTGACACATATATCCTCTTGGTCAATCTTTCCCCACTCATTCTCTCCATGTGACCAAAATATTTCAAAACACCCTCTTCTGCTCTCTCAACCGCACTCTTTTTATTGCCACACATCTCTCTTACCCTATTATAGCTTACTCGATCAAACCACCTCACACCACATATTGTCCTCAAACATCTCATTTCCAGCACATCCACCCTCCTCCGCACAACTCTATCCGTAGCCCACGCCTCACAACCATACAACATGGTTGGAACCACTATTCCTTCAAACATACCCATTTTTGCTTTCGGATATAATGTTCTCGACTTCCACACATTCTTCAACGCTTGCAGAACTTTCGCCCCCTCCCCCACCCTATGATCCACTTCTGTTGCCATGGTTCCATCCACTGCCAAATCCACTCCCAGATATCTAAAACACTTCACTTCCTCCAGTTTTTCTCCATTTAAACTTACCTCCCAATTGACTTGACCCTCAACGCTTCTGTACCTAATAACCTTACTCTTATTCACATTTACTCTCAACTTTCTTCTTTCACACACTTTACCAAACTCAGTCACCAGCTTCTGCAGTTTCTCACATGAATCAGCCACCAGCGCTGTATCATCAGCGAAAAACAACTGACTCACTTTCCATGCTCTCTCATCCACAACAGACTGCATACTTGCCCCTCTTTCCAAAACTCTTGCATTCACCTCCCTAACCCCATCCATAAACAAATTAAACAACCTCGGAGACATCACATACCCCTGCCGCAAACCTACCTTCGCTGAGAACCAATCACTTTCCTCTCTTCCTACACGTATACATGCCTTACATCCTCGATAAAAACTTTTCACTGCTTCTAATAACTTGCCTCCCACACCATATATTCTTAATACCTTCCACAGAGCATCTCTATCAACTCTATCATATGCCTTCTCCAGATCCATAAATCCTTCCATTCGCTTTTCTAAGTATTTCTCACATACATTTTTCAAAGCAAACACCTGATCCACACATCCTCTACCACTTCTGAAACCACACTGCTCTTCTCCAATCTGATGCTCTGTACATGTCTTCACCCTCTCAATCAATACCCTCCCATATAATTTACCAGGAATACTCAACAAACTTATACCTCTGTAATTTGAGCACTCACTCTTATCCCCTTTGCCTTTGTACAATGGCACTATGCACGCATTCCGCCAATCCTCAGGCACCTCATTATGAATCATACATACATTGAATAACCTTACCAACCAGTCAACAATACAGTCACCCCCTTTTTTAATAGATTCCACTGCAATACCATCCAAACCTGCTGCCTTGCCGGCTTTCACATTCCTCAAAGCTTTTACTACCTCTTCTCTGTTTACCAAATCATTTTCCCTAACCCTCTCACTTTGCACACCACCTCGACCAAAAAACCCTATATCTGCCACTCTATCATCGTACACATTCTACAACCCTTCAAAATACTCACTCCATCTCCTTCTCACATCACCATTACTTGTTATCACCTCCCCATTAGCCCCCTTTACTGAAGTTCCCATTTGCTCCCTTGTCTTACGCACTTTATTTACTTCCTTCCAGAACATCTTTTTATTCTCCCTAAAATTTAATAATACTCTCTCACCCCAACTCTCATTTGCCTTCTTTTTCACCTCTTGCACCTTTCTCTTCACCTCCTGTCTCTTTCTTTTATACATCTCCCACTCATTTGCATTATTTCCCTGCAAAAATCGTCCAAATGCCTCTCTCCTCTCTTTCACTAGTAATCTTACTTCTGCATCCCACCACTCACTACCCTTTCTAATCTGCCCACCTCCCACGCTTCTCATGCTACAAGCATCTTTTGCGCAAGCCATCACTACTTCCCTAAATACATTCCATTCGTCCCCCACTCCCCTTACCTCCTTTGCTCTCACCTTTTTCCATTCTGTATTCAGTCTCTCCTGGTACTTCCTTACACAGGTTCCCAAGCTCACTTACTCTCACCACTCTCTTCACCCCAACATTCTCTCTTCTTTTCTGAAAACCTCTACAAATCTTCACCTTCGCCACCACAAAATAATGGTCAGACATCCCTCCAGTTGCACCTCTCAGCACATTAACATCCAAAAGTCTCTCCTTCGCGCGCCTATCAATTAACACGTAATCCAATAACGCTCTCTGGCCATCTCTTCAACTTACATACGTATACTTAGGTATATCTCTCTTTTTAAACCAGGTATTCCCAATCACCAGTCCTTTTTCATCACATAAATCTACAAGCTCCTCACCATTTCCATTTACAACACTGAACACCCCATGTATACCAATAATTCCCTCAACTGCCACATTACTCACCTTTGCATTCAAATTACGCATCACTATAACCCGGTCTCGTGCATCAAAACCACTTACACACTCATTCAGCTGCTCCCAAAATATTTGCCTCTCATGATCTTTCTTCTCATGCCCAGGTGCATATGCACCAATAATCACCCATCTCTCTCCATCAACTTTCAGTTTTACCCATATCAATCTAGAACTTACTCTCTTAAACTCTATCACATACTTCCACCACTACTGTTTCAGGAGTAGCGCTACTCCTTCCCTTGCTCTTGTCCTCTCACTAACCCCTGACTTTACTCTCAAGACATTCCCAAACCACTCTTCCCCTTTACCCTTGAGCTTCGTTTCATTCAGAGCCAAAACATCCAGGTTCCTTTCCTCAAACATACTACCGATCTCTCCTTTTTTTCTCATCTCGGTTACATCCACACACATATATACACCTTAATCTGAGCCTTCCAGGAGGATGAGCACTCCTCGCGTGACTCCTTCTTCTGTTTCCCCTTTTAGAAAGTTAGAATACAAGGAGGGGAGGGTTTCTAGCCCCCCGCTCACGTCTCCTTTAGTCGCCTTCTACGACACGTGAGGAATGCGTGGGAAGTATTCTTTCCCCCTATCTCCAGGGATAAGAAATATATATATATATGGAGTGAGAAAGATTTTATGTGATCGGGGCCTGAACATGCAGGAGGGTGAAAGGAGGGCAAGGAATAGAGTGAATAGGATCGATGTGGTATACCGGGGTTGACGTGCTGTCAGTGGATTGAATCAGGGCATTTGAAGCGTCTGGGGTAAACCATGGAAAGCTGTGTAGGTATGTATATTTGCGTGTGTGGACGTATGTATATACATGTGTATGGGGGTGGGTTGGACCATTTCTTTCGGCTGTTTCCTTGCGCTACCTCGCAAACACGGGAGACAGCGACAAAAAAAAAAAAAAAAAAAAATATATATATATATATATATATATATATATATATATATATATATATATATATATATATATATATATATATTGTAAACTTAGTAAAAATCCCTTATAAGCAGTTAATTCCCATTTCAATAGCAAAATGAGGTTGTTGTTGAAAGGTAATAGTTCTCTTATCAAAGGTTTGTCATCTTTGTGTCCTTCATTACCATATATGTATGGACTTATCAAAACACATAAACAGAATTTTCAAGCAAGACCTATAATGAGTTCAGTAGGCTCCATCACATATGAATTGTCAAAATGGTTAGTTTCTTTATTTAGCCCTTTAGTGGGTAAGGTATCAAATAGTAATATCATGAACAATGTAGATTTAGTCCAACTAAACAATATCAATGTTACTTTTGATTTCAAATTAGTTAGCTTTGATATTTCCTCACTTTTCACTAAAGTTCCAGTTAATAACCTTTTAGAATATTTATTTGATGTCTTGGATGATATTCATTTACCTGTTTCAAAGTCTGTTTTCATTGAACTGATAAAATTGTGTATAAAAGACTGTGTAATTCAATTCAATGGAGATTATTATGCTCAAAAATTTGGTATGGCAATGGGAAACCCTCTTTCACCTGTACTAAGCAATCTTTTTATGGAATTTTTTGGAACAAAATTACTAGAGGATATCTTACCCTCTAATGCAATTTGGTTTAGGTATGTAGATGATATTCTTTGTGTTTGGCCAGCAAATGAAAATTTACAAATATTTCTCCCCTTCCTGTAGAAAATGAAAATAATGGTATGTTACCATTTTTAGATCGCATGATCCATAGACAAGGAAACAAGTTTAAGTTTAGCATGTACGGAAAACCTACCAATGTATGCTCATATATTCATTATTACTCATTTCAACATAACAGAGTTAAATTATCATCATTTCAATGTATGTTCCTTAGGACATTACGTATTTGCAGTCCAGAGTTTATTGATGATGAGTTTGAGAAGATATATTCTATTTGATGCAAGTTAAAGTACCCTAGTTCTTTCATAGGTAAATCCCTTAAGTTAGCAAAGAAATCATCTTATGGAGTTGAGCTCAACCCTCCCATTGACACCAAGAATCTTTTAGTTTTCCCTTTGAATAATAATTTCACTTTACTTCCCATGTTGCTTAAATCCTCTAATGTAAATGTTGCCTTCAGCAACAATAATACTATAAAGAATATCTTAATCAGGAATTCACCAGAAAATTGTCTTGGATGCATCTATAAAGTGCCATGTGGAAATTGTGATAAATTTTATAATGGGCAGACTGGTAAGGATCTTTCTGTTAGACTTAAGCAACATAAATATAGTATAAGAACGGGACAAGAATCAAATGCCTTGTTTAATCACGTTAAAAACTATGATCATTGTATTGACGAGTAATTCCATCTCATTTATTAACTCTAACTCTATTACCACGAGAAATATCATTGAATCTTCTATTATTAGATACACAGAGAATTATAATCTTAATATTAGTGATGGGCTATACGAATAAGATAACTTTATTGTTGATAAAATTTGTAAAATGATAGGTTTATGAACGCTCTTTGTATGTCTTGGACAATCGCATATATACCAAATGACGTCCTAGCTTCGTCTCTTCGAGTATATCAACTGACTTATATTTTTCTCTTGTATCTCCTCTGATGATGTGATTATTACACGAAAGTGCACTAAGGAAATTATCGTGTTTCGTTTTCCCCGTGGACTCATAGGAATATATATATATATATATATATATATATATATATATATATATATATATATATATATATATATATATATTTATATATTATTTATTTATTTTTATATATTTTGCTTTGTCGCTGTCTCCCGCGTTTGCGAGGTAGCGCAAGGAAACAGACGAAAGAAATGGCCCAACCCACCCCCATACACATGTATATACACACACGTCCACACACGCGTCCATACATACCTATACATCTCAATGTACACATATATATATACAAACACAGACACATACATATATACCCATGCACACAATTCACACTGTCTGCCTTTGTTCATTCCCATCGCCACCTCGCCACACATGGAATACCATCCCCCTCCCTCCTCATGTGTGCGGGGTAGCGCTAGGAAAAGATAACAAAGGCCTCATTCGTTCTCACTCAGTCTCTAGCTGTCATGCAATAATGCCCGAAACCACAGCTCCCTTTCCACATCCAGGCCCCACACAGCTTTCCATGGTTTACCCCAGACGCTTCACATGCCCTGATTCAATCCACTGACAGCACGTCAACCCCGGTATACCACATCGATCCAATTCACTCTATTCCTTGCCCGCCTTTCACCCTCTTGCATGTTCAGGCCCCGATCACTCAAAATCTTTTTCACTCCATCTTTCCACCTCCAATTTGGTCTCCCACTTCTCCTCGTTCCCTTCACCTCTGACACATATATCCTCTTGGTCAATCTTTCCTCACTCATTCTCTCCATGTGCCCAAACCATTTCAAAACACCCTCTTCTGCTCTCTCAACCACGCTCTTTTTATTTCCACACATCTCTCTTACCCTATTATTACTTACTCGATCAAACCACCTCACACCACATATTGTCCTCAAACATGTCATTTCCAGCACATCCACCCTCCTGCGCACAACTCTATCCATAGCCCACGCCTCGCAACTATACAACATTGTTGGAACCACTATTCCTTCAAACATACCCATTTTTGCTTTCCGAGATAATGTTCTCGACTTCCACACATTCTTCAAGGCTCCCAGGATCTTCGCCCCCTCACCCACCCTATGATTCACTTCCGCTTCCATGGTTCCATCCGCTGCCAGATCCACTCCCAGATATCTAAAACACTTTACTTCCTCCAGTTTTTCTCCATTCAAACTTACCTTCCAATTGACTTGACCCTCAACCCTGCTGTATCTAATAACCTTGCTCTTATTCACATTAACTCTTAACTTTCTTCTTTCACACACTTTACCAAACTCAGTCACCAGCTTCTGCAGTTTCTCACATGAATCAGCCACCAGCGCTGTGTCATCAGCGAACAACAACTGACTCACTTCCCAAGCTCTCTCATCCACAACAGACTATATAATCCCATGTTTACCAAATGGCGTCCTAGTTTTGTCTCTTCGATGTATATCAACTGACTTATTTCTCTCTTGTGTCTCTCCTGGTGATGTGATTATTACACGAAAGTGCACTTGGGATCTTATCGTGTTTCATTTTCCCCGTGGACTCATAGGAATATATATATATATATATATATATATATATATATATATATATATATATATATATATATATATATATATATATATATATGTGTGTGTGTGTGTGTGTGTGTGTGTGTGTGTGTGTGTGTGTGTGTGTGTGGTGTGGTTTCGTTTCATAGCACTGACAGGTAGAGAATGGATGTGAGCGAATGCAGCATGTCTTCATATGTTCCTGGCGCTACCTCGCCGTCACCGAAATCGGCGGACAAGTATAAATGATAGAAACGATCCTGGTTATTGGAGGTTTGTATGTTCTATGGAGGTGTGCGTTCATATGCGCTTTGTTCGTATATATATATATATATATATATATATATATATATATATATATATATATGTATATATATGTATATATATGTATGTATATATTTAGATAGGTGTAAGCTGGGAGCAGGTTTTCTCTAATGCACATAGATTGGAATACAACATATTTAGTTATTAATCTGTTTCATGTTCTCCATTTTTTAAAATTATTCTACCATTAGGTGATCGCTCAAACACCACTTCTCCAAGATTGTTCATTTTATTTCACTCAAGATGTCACCTTCAAAGATGTATCATCAGGAATTCACTAAAGTGAGAGCGAAAAACTAAGTCACAAAATTTTTAGGTGAAATATAATTTGCAAACATGTATAGAGGTGACAAACTCAGAAAAACCCCACAGTACATAGCACATACAAAGTAAGGGAAAACACTATACGCCATACAGATTAACAATGTCATGACCGGTTGTATCACCTACAACCTAAATACAACCTATGGATACAGAAATGTAGAAAAAACTTACAGTAGAGGAAATAGAAGAACAAATCCAAGCACTTGATAGTTTACGATTGTTCTTCTGTGTTTCCTATACTTTAGTTTTTCTGTATTTCTATAACAGTATATTGTATCTAGGTTGTAGCCCATGCTACCAGTCATGATATTGTTAATATGTATCTCATACAGTTTTCCCTTATTTTTGATGTGCTATCCACTGTGAGTTTTTCCGAGTTTGTTTCTTGTATAAATGTTGTTTGCGTATTACGTTTCATATACAAATTTTGTGACGGAGTTCTTCTGATTTTCTCTCTCTTTTGTGTATTTCTGATGATGCCCCTATGAAGGCGAAAGCTTGAGTGAAAGGAAACCGGTTATTTTGGACAAATAGTGTTTGAGCACCCAACCTAATGGTAGAATAATGTTGAGAAAACTAGAGAACATAATAGAAAAAAAATTAACAACTCTAAATATACTTTTTATATATATATATATATATATATATATATATATATATATATATATATATATATATATATATATATATATATATATATAATACGCTCACAGATATATGCATTTACATTCCCATTAATATCAGTTATGAATTAATTTACAGAAACCTAAAACCGTTGTAATATACAAGTGTTCACTTTATGCCTTAAGTCTGATATTACTTTATAGCAACATACGTATATGTAGCGTTAATCCGACTGTACTAACAGTGTCCCGAGGAGTTATAATTGATATTTATTTTTTCTGATCAGATATTAGTTTGAATTTGTAATAAGCAAATATTGTAGTTTTATGTGACGAGAAATATTCATTTCTAAGTAAATGAGAAATGTGTATTCAAATTGCTTTAATAATGTAAACTAATTATTCAGTGGTAATCCTGGTCCTGCTACTCTTTAGTTTCTGTCCGTTTGATGCAAAATTATTCTAATAATTTCTCTGATGAAGTACGTAGTCTTCATGATGGCCGTGTCCTTACTTTCATGCGAGCTCTTGAACACGTCGATACGACCTTTGGCTAGAGTGGCTGACTTTTGACCTGGCCCATATGGGTCAGATCAAGGGTTCAGCCATCATATGTAAGGGTCTTACCACAGCACTCAAAAGAATTACCGTCGTGCTTAAGGGGTTGAAATATCTATAAGTTCTTAACTCAGTAGCCGCCTCTTCGCCCACAGACTCCCTGTCTCCCATCACCTGCTGGACATTTCAGACCCTCAGTAACTCGACGCCGTCTCTATCACTGGACCACATACTGAAACGTGAAACATCACAGTATTAGCCTCAGGAAACATCACACATCCCCGGTGAATCTCCATCTCCTGGATCCACGGATTCCTTTCCCAGCCCTGATACTACGCATGTATTGATGATATATGGACAGATCATATCCTTAACGTCTAGCTTTAACCACAGCCACAGATAACCTCGCTCAACTGCTCTCCCTTCGGTGTGGACAGTCCCCCCCCACTGGAGCTCGGCTGTGGCCTTCCTGTGTCGAGTTACCGATAGGGCCACTTTCCTCATGGCTTACTCCCTGTCTTGAGATCCTGCCTGACGGCGACCAGGCTTACCCTGGTAAGACATCCTCCTATTATTGCGACTGGCTCTGATCTCCGGTGTGTGCCTCGCACAATGGGCACTGTTTCCTGGCTCACTCATGTATTCGTCTAGCTGTATATTGGTTTCCATCAACTTTATTTCTCGATATGGACTCAGCAGTCGTGACCCTGAACTGTCTAGTTCTCACAGATTGTTCGTGTACTGATAATGCATCGGAGCCTCTATAGACAGTAATCTGGACGACCATTTTATGAAAGCAATACGACCTCAAGGATCAAGTCAGAGGCTAAGGCTGTCATAGTCCCAGCGTAATACATTTGCACTGTCGTATTCAAGGAGTTGGTCTCTATCGCCTGATATATTCAAGGTTTAACGCATCTCATGATATCATACTCAATGCTATAAGATTTGGCGTATATAGATCTTCACTACCGAACGTTGAATTGATAGCATGTCTTATTCGACGACAAACAGGGCCGGAAAAGGCAGAGCTGGCACGACAGTGAACACCACACACACACACACACACACACACACACACACACACTCACACACACACACACACACACACACACACACACACACACGCACACACACATATGTATATATATATATATATATATATATATATATATATATATATATATATATATATATATATATATATATATATATTGGAAAAGGAGCACAATTTTGCTCGGGAACTTATCGTGTTTCATTTTCCCTGTGGATATATATATATATATATATATATATATATATATATATATATATATATATATATATATATATATATATATATATATATCCCTGGGGATAGGGGAGAAAGAATACTTCCCACGTATTCCCTGCGTGTCGTAGAAGGCGACTAAAAGGGGAGGGAGCGGGGGGCTGAAAATCCTTCCCTCTCGTTTTTTTTTTTTTAATTTTCCAAAAGAAGGAACAGAGAAGGGGGCCAGGTGAGGATATTCCCTCAGAGGCCCAGTTCTCTGTTCTTAACGCTACCTTGCTAATGCGGGAAATGGCGAATAGTTTGAAAGAAAGAAAAGATATATATATATATATATATATATATATATATATATATATATATATATATATATATATATATATATATATAATCACCTGTGACATGATCCCATCACTACCTTAATCCTAAGTAGTTATCTAAAATATGATCTCTCAATAATCTCCCACCTACAGTGCTTCCTCCGCCTATTCCATCTTACAAGCACACCTTCCTTCGTTCTGGTTAGGTTCACCTTATTTCATTCCGGACATCTGTCCCTTCCTCCATCTCACATTCAGTTCTTCGTAGTCTCACTCCTGCCCATCACATTGATACCATTCTCTGTAAACACTTCTCAGCATTCAATACACCTTATTCATTCTATGCACCCCTTCCACTTCCCTCTTGCTTGGTTCCATTCTAGTACTGTGAACACCTTTATTTATTCATTTATTCATTAAAGATAAACCTCACTAATAGAAACTAAATACATTGCGCTCTTAAAATGCCCTAACTCCCTAGATCATCAAAACAAGAATAATGGTTTCTACTTCCAGTAATGTCTGCAGAAAGAAGACTTTCCACCCAACTCGCTGTATAAAGTGAAACGATGGCGAGATGATTGCATGAGAAAGAATAGAAATGCATCCCTTTTGCTACTGCCTTTTCTCATATAACTTTCGACTTTGTGTATATCAGCGACTTTAGGAAAAGACAAGCGGTTTTTGATAAAATAAAATGCCGGTGAACCCTTTAAGATAATCATACAAATATTGACACAAATACAGTTACTCAAGATATGAAAAAGAAATATCCTTATGACCGCCTATCTGTCCGACAGATCCACTGGACACGCAGATAAGACCATAGGTCTTCGTGAACCTCACCGCCAACACTAGGCGAGAAGGTTCTGTATGTCTGTCTTCTTTTGCATATATGAGCAGGTTTCGTCCACTGCTCGTGCTAATACAATATAATTCGCATTCACCCTTCAACTACAGTATTATTCTGTTGGTTCCTTTCTGTTCTAATGCATTCGGCTTTCATACTAAGTAATGGTTATCTCTGAAGAATTATTTTCTGGTATATTACTTATAGTTCATTTGCCATCCACGAATCTCTGGGCAAAACACACACACACACACACACACACACACACACACACACACACACACACACACATATATATATATATTTTTTTTTTATTATACTTTGTCGCTGTCTCCCGCGTTTGCGAGGTAGCGCAAGGAAACAGACGAAAGAAATGGCCCAACCCACCCCCATACACATGTATATACACACGTCCACACACGCAAATATACATACCTACACAGCTTTCCATGGTTTACCCCAGACGCTTCACATGCCTTGATTCAATCCACTGACAGCACGTCAACCCCGGTATACCACATCGCTCCAATTCACTCTATTCCTTGCCCTCCTTTCACCCTCCTGCATGTTCAGGCCCCGATCACACAAAATCTTTTTCACTCCATCTTTCCACCTCCAATTTGGTCTCCCTCTTCTCCTCGTTCCCTCCACCTCCGACACATATATCCTCTTGGTCAATCTTTCCTCACTCATTCTCTCCATGTGCCCAAACCACTTCAAAACACCCTCTTCTGCTCTCTCAACCACGCTCTTTTTATTTCCACACATCTCTCTTACCCTTACGTTACTCACTCGATCAAACCACCTCACACCACACATTGTCCTCAAACATCTCATTTCCAGCACATCCATCCTCCTGCGCACAACTCTGTCCATAGCCCACGCCTCGCAACCATACAACATTGTTGGAACCACTATTCCTTCAAACATACCCATTTTTGCTTTCCGAGATAATGTTCTCGACTCCCACACATTCTTCAAGGCCCCCAGAATTTTCGCCTCCTCCCCCACCCTATGATCCACTTCCGCTTCCATGGTTCCATCCGCTGCCAGATCCACTCCCAGATATCTAAAACACTTCACTTCCTCCAGTTTTTCTCCATTCAAACTCACCTCCCAATTGACTTGACCCTCAACCCTACTGTACCTAATAACCTTGCTCTTATTCACATTTACTCTTAACTTTCTTCTTCCACACACTTTACCAAACTCAGTCACCAGCTTCTGCAGTTTCTCACATGAATCAGCCACCAGCGCTGTATCATCAGCGAACAACAACTGACTCACTTCCCAAGCTCTCTCATCCCCAACAGACTTCATACTTGCCCCTCTTTCCAAAACTCTTGCATTTACCTCCCTAACAACCCCATCCATAAACAAATTAAACAACAATGGAGACATCACACACCCCTGCCGCAAACCTACATTCACTGAGAACCAATCACTTTCCTCTCTTCCTACACGTACACATGCCTTACATCCTCGATAAAAACTTTTCACTGCTTCTAACAACTTTCCTCCCACACCATATATTCTTAATACCTTCCACAGAGCATCTCTATCAACTCTATCATATGCCTTCTCCAGATCCATGAATGCTACATATATATATATATATATATATATATATATATATATATATATATATATATATATATATAAACTGGGAATATATTTCACACATAAGTTACTTTGGCTTGTCAAGTGAACTTATTGAAACAGATTAAAGATATGATTCCAAAGTTATAAATGAGAATGTCGAGTGTTGATATTTTACTGTTATCTTTTCAAATTTTTGTGAAAGCAGTGCTTTGCATCTTACTTTTACCTGGTGTATGAGGTTACTACTTATAGTTAGAACATTTTGCAGGGTACAGTTTTTATCTTAATAATGTTATTTTGATAGCAAAAATTCATGGTTTTTTAGTTGCAATAGGCTGATGATATTTAACTGATACTCATTCATTTTAGTATACAATTCAGTCGTATAACCCTTCTTATGTGTACTTGATGGGGCACTTTCACTCTTTTCTAATATTCTTTACATAAATATAAACAAGACAGATGCTTCACTTATGGATTAATCAAACAAAGAAGTGGAATATGTCATCATTTTTTCCGAGTATTACTGTTTGGGTCTTCAACGCTTGGAAGATAAGATAGTGACAGCAATTAATTTTTTCTTTTAGAAGGTTGTTTTGTGCCACCCTGCTTTGCATGTAGGAAAAGCTGATATGATATACATGATGATTGAATCAGATTTTGTCAAAATGCAGACATATCAGATATCTCCATAGTTATTTATCAATGTTTTTTTTGAAGGAAGTCTTTTATTACTGTATAGGAGCGGGGGGCTGGAAATCCTCCCCTCTCGTTTTTTTTTTAATTTTCCAAAAGAAGGAACAGAGAAGGGGGCCAGGTGAGGATATTCGAAAAAAGGCCCAGTCCTCTGTTCTTAACGCTACCTCGCTAACGCGGGAAATGGCGAATAGTTTAAAAGAAAGAAAGAATATATATATATATATATATATATATATATATATATATATATATATATATATATATATATATATATCTTTTCTTTCATACTATTCGCCATTTCCCGCGTTAGCAAGGTAGCGTTAAGAACAGAGGACTGGGCCTCTGAGGGAATATCCTCACCTGGCCTCGTTCTCTGTTCCTTCTTTTGGAAAATTAAAAAAAAAAACGAGAGGGGAGGATTTCCAGCCTCCCGCTCCCTTCCCTTTTAGTCGCCTTCTACGACACGCAGGGAATACGTGGGAAGTATTCTTTCTCCCCTATCCCCAGGGATAATATATATATATATATATATATATATATATATATATATATATATATATATATATATATATATATATATATATATATATATATTTATCTATATTCATTTATTTTGCTTTGTCGCTGTCTCCCACGTTAGCGAGGTAGCGCAAGGAAACAGACGAAAGAATGGACCAACCCAAACACATACACATTTATATACATACACGTTCACGTCCACACACGCAAATATACATACCTATACATCTCAACGTATACATATATATACACACACAGACATATACATATATACACATGCACACAATTCATACTGTCTGCCTTTATTCATTCCCATCGCCACGTCGCCATACATGAAATAACAACCCCCTCCCCGCTCATGTGTGTGAGGTAGCGCTAGAAAAATGACAACAAAGGCCCCATTCGTTCACACTCAGTCTCTAGCTGTCACGTAATAATGCACCGAAACCAGAGCTCCCTTACCATATCCAGGCCCCACAGAACTTTCCATAGTTTACCCCAGACGCTTCACATACCCTGGTTCAATCCATTGACAGCACGTCGACCCCGATATACCACATCGTTCCAATTCACTCTATTCCTTGCACGCCTTTCACCCTCCTGCATGTTCAGGCCCCGATCACTCAAAATCTTTTTCACTCCATCTTTCCACCTCCAGTTTGGTCTCCCACTTCTCCTCGTTCCCTCCACCTCTGACATATATATCCTCTTTGTCAATCTTTCCTCACTCATTCTCTCCATGTGACCAAACCATTTCAAAACACCCTCTTCTGCTCTCTCAACCACACCCTTTTTATTACCACACATCTCTCTTACCCTTACATTACTTACTCGATCATACCATCTCACACCACATATTGTCCTCAAACATCTCATTTCCAGCACATCCACCCTCATCCGCACAACTCTATCCATAGCCCACGCCTCGCAACCATACAACATTGTTGAAACCGCTATTTCTTCAAACATACCCATTTTTGCTTTCCGAGATAATGTTCTCGACTTCCACACATTCTTCAACGCTCCCAGAACTTTCGCCCCCTCCCCCACCCTATGATTCGCTTCTCCTTCCATGGTTCCATCCGCTGCCAAATCCACTCCCAGATATCTAAAACACTTCATTTCCTCCAGTTTTTCTGCATTCAAACTTACCTTCCAATTGACTTGACCCTCAACCCTAATGTACCTAATAACCTTGCTCTTATTCACATTTACTCTCAACTTTCTTCTTTCACACACTTTACCAAACTCAGTCACCGGCTTCTGCAGTTTCTTACATGAATCAGCCACCAGCGCTTTATCATCAGGGGAACAACAACTGACTCACTTCCCAAGCTCTCTCATCCACAACAGACTTCATACTTGCCCCTCTTTCCAAAACTCTTGCATTCACCTCCCTAACAACACCATCCATAAACAAATTAAACAACAATGGAGACATCACACACCCCTGCCTCAAACCTACATTCACTGAGAACCAATCACTTTCCTCTCTTCCTACACGTACACATGCCTTACATCCTCGATAAAAACTTTTCACTGTTTCTAACAACTTGCCTCACACACCATATATTCTTAATACCTTCCACAGAGCATCTTTATCAACTCTGTCATATGCCTTCTCCAGATCCATAATTGCTACATACAAATCCATTTGCTTTTCTAAGTATTTCTCACATACATTCTTCCAAGCAAACACCTGATCCACACATCCTGTACCACTTCTGAAACCACACTGCTCTTCCCCAATCTGATGCTCTGTACATGCCTTCACCCTCTCAGTCAATACCCTCCCACATAATTTCCCAGGAATACTCAACAAACTTATACCTCTGTAATTTGAGCACTCACCTTTGTTCCCTTTGCCTTTGTACAATGGCACTGTGCAAGCATTCCGCCAATTCTCAGGCATCTCACCTTGAATCATACATACATTAAATAACCTTACCAACCAGTTAACAATACAGGTACCCCCTTTTTTTTAGTAATTTCCACTGCAATACCATCCAAACCCGCTGCCTTGCCGGCTTTCATCTCCCGCAAAGCTTTTACTACCTCTTCTGTGTTTACCAAATCTTTTTCCCTAACGCTCTCACTTTGCACACCACCTCGACCAAAACACCCTATATCTACCACTCTATCATCAAACACATTCAACAAACCTTCAAAATACTCACTCCATCTCCTTCTCACATCGCCACTACTTGTTATCACCTCCCCATTAGCCCCCTTCACTGAAGTTCCCATTTGCTCCCTTGTCTTACGCACTTTATTTACCTCCTTCCCAAACATCTTTTTATTCTCCCTAAAATTTAATGATACCCTCTCACCCCAACTCTCATTTGCCCTCTTTTTCACCTCTTGCATCTTTCTCTTGACCTCCTGCCTCTTTCTTTTATACATCTCCCACTCATTTGCATTATTTCCCTGCAAAAATCGTCCAAATGCCTCTCTCTTCTCTTTCACAAATAATCTTACTTCCTCATCCCACCACTCACTATCCTTCCTAATCTGCCCACCTCCCACGCTTCTCATGCTACAAGCATCTTTTGCGCAAACCATCACTGCTTCCCTAAATACATTCCATTCCTCCCCCACTCCCCTTACTTCCTTTGTACTCATCTTTTTCCATTCTGTACTCATTCTCTCCTGGTACTTCCCCACACAAGTCTCGTTCCCAAGATCACTTACTCTCACCACTCTCTTCACCCCAACATTCTCTCTTCTTTTCTGAAAACCTCTACAAATCTTCACCTCCGCCTCCAAAACATAATGATCAGACATCCCTCCAGTTGCACCTCTCAGCACATTAATATCCAAAAGTCTCTCTTTCGCGCCCCTATCAATTAACACGCAATCCAATAACGCTCTCTGGCCATCTCTCCTACTTACAAACGTATACTTATGTATATCTCTCTTTTTAAACCAGGTATTCCCAATCATCAGTCCTTTTTAGCACATAAATCTACAAGTTCTTCACCATTTCCATTTACAACACTGAACACCCCATGTATACCAATTATTCCCTCAACTGCCACATTACTCACCTTTGCATTCAAATCGCCCATTACTACACCCGGTCTCGTGCATCAAAACCACCAACACACTCAATCAACTGCTCCCAAAACACTTGCCTCTCATGATCTTTCTTCTCATGCCCAGGTGCATATGCACCAATAATGACCCATCTCTCTCCATCAACTTGCAGTTTTCCCCATATCAATCTAGAGTTTACTTTCTTACACTCTATCACATACTCCCACCACTCCTGTTTCAGGAATAGTGCTACTCCTTCCCTTGCTCTTGTCCTCCCACTAACCCCTGACTTTACTCCCAGGACATTCCCAAACCACTTTTCCCCCTAACCCTTGAGCTTCGTTTCACTCAGAGCCAAAACATATAAATATATATATATATATATATATATATATATATATATATATATATATATATATATATATATATATTTTTTTTTTTTTTTTTCATTTTTTTTTTTTTTTTTTGCTTTGTCGCTGTCTCCCGCGTTTGCGAGGTAGCGCAAGTAAACAGACGAAAGAAATGGCTCAACCCACCCCCATACACATGTATATACATACACGTCCACACACGCAAATATACATACCTACATAGCTTTCCATGGTTTACCCCAGACGCTTCACATGCCGTGATTCAATCCACTGACAGCACGTCAACCCCGGTATACCACATCGATCTAATTCACTCTATTCCTTGCCCTCCTTTCACCCTCCTGCATGTTCAGGCCCCGATCCCACAAAATCTTTTTCACTCCATCTATCCACCTCCGATTTGGTCTCCCACTTCTCGTTCCCTCCACCTCCGACACATATATCCTCTTGGTCAATCTTTCCTCACTCATTCTCTCCATGTGCCCAAACCATTTCAAAACACCCTCTTCTGCTCTCAACCACGCTCTTTTTTATTTCCACACATCTCTCTTACCCTTACGTTACTTACTCGATCAAACCACTTCGCACCACACATTGTACTCAAACATGTCATTTCCAGCACATCCACCCTCCTGCGCACAACTCTATCCATAGCCCACGCCTCGCAACCATACAACATTGTTGGAACCACTATTCCTTCAAACATACCCATTTTTGCTTTCCGAGATAATGTTCTCGACTTTCACACATTCTTCAAGGCTCCCAGGATTTTCGCCCCTTCCCCCACCCTATGAACCACTTCCGCTTCCATGGTTCCATCCGCTGCCAGATCCACTCCCAGATATCTAAAACACTTTACTTCCTCCAGTTTTTCTCCATTCAAACTTACCTCCCAATTGACTTGACCCTCAACCCTACTGTACCTAATAACCTTGCTCTTATTCACATTTACTCTTAACTTTCTTCTTTCACACACTTTACCAAACTCAGTCACCAGCTTCTGCAGTTTCTCACATGAATCAGCCACCAGCGCTGTATCATCACCGAACAACAACTGACTCACTTCCCAAGCTCTCTCATCCACAACAGACTTCATACTTGCCCCTCTTTCCAAAACTCTTGCATTCACCTCCCTAACAACCCCATCCATAAACAAATTAAACAACCATGGAGACATCACACACCCCTGCCGCAAACCTACATTCACTGAGAACCAATCACTTTCCTCTCTTCCTACACGTACACATGCCTTACATCCTTGATAAAAACTTTTCACTGCTTCTAACAACTTGCCTCCCACACCATATATTCTTAATACCTTCCACAGAGCATCTATATCAACTCTATCATATGCCTTCTCCAGATCCATAAATGCTACATACAGATCCATTTGCTTTTCTAAGTATTTCTCACATACATTCTTCAAGTGTATATATATATATATATATATATATATATATATATATATATATATATATATATATATATATATATATTTCCTACTATTCGCCATTTCCCGCGTTAGCTAGGTAGCGTTAAGAACAGAGGACTTGGCCTTTGAGGGAATATCCTCACTTGGACCCTTCTCTGTTCCTTCTTTTGGAAAATTAAAAAAAAAAAAAGAGAGAGGGGAGGATTTCCAGCGCCCCGCTCCCTCCCCTTTTAGTCACCTTCTACGACACGCAGGGAATACGTGGGAAGTATTCTTTCTCCCCTATCCCCCTTGGATAATATATATATATATATATATATATATATATATATATATATATATATATATATATATATATATATATATATATATATTATCCCTGGGGATAGGGGAGAAAGAATACTTCCCACGTATTCCCTGCGTGTCGTACAAGGCGACTAAAAGGGGAGGGAGCGGGGGGCTGGAAATCCTCCCCTCTCGTTTTTTTTTCAATTTTCCAAAAGAAGGAACAGAGAAGGGGGCCAGGTGAGGGTATTCCCTCAAAGGCCTAGTCCTCTGTTCTTAACGCTACCTCGCTAACGCGGGAAATGGCGAATAGTTTAAAAGAAAGAAAAAAAAAAAAATATATATATATATATATATATATATATATATATATATATATATATATATATATATATATATATATATATATATATATATGTAAATACATATATATATATATATATATATATATATATATATATATATATATATATATATATATATATATATATATATAAATATATATACGAATAAAGTGTATATGAACGCGCACCTTCGGTATCATATATATATATATATATATATATATATATATATATATATATATGATACCGAAGGTGCGCGTTCATATACACTTTATTCGTATATATATTTATATATATATATATATATATATATATATATATATATATATATATATATATATATATATATATATATATATGTATTTATTAATTTGTTTATTTATTATACTTTGTCGCTGTTTCCCGCGTTACCTAGCTGGCGCAAGTAAATAGACGAAAGAATGGCCCAACCCACCCACATACACATGTATATACATAAAACGTCCGCACACGCTCATGTACATACCTATACAATTCAATATGTTCATACATATACATACATAGACATATACATATATACACATAATTATATTCATACATGCTGCCTTCATCCATTTCCGCCACCATCCCGCCACACATGAAATGGCACCCCCCTTCCCCCCGCTTGCGTGCGAGATAGGGCTAGGAAAAGACAACAAAGGCCACATTCGTTCACACTCAGTCTCTAGTTATCAAATGTAATGTACCGAAACCACACCTCCCTTTCTACATCCAGGCCCCACAATGCTTTTCATTGGTTTACCCCAGACGCTTCACATGCCCTGGTTCAATCCATTGACATCACGTCCACCCTGGTACACCACATCGTTCCAATTTACCATATTCATGGCACGCCTTTCACCCTCCTGTATGTTCAGGCCCCAATCGCTCAAAATCTTTTTCACTGCATCTTTCCACCTCCAATTTGGTCTCCCACTTCTCCTCATTCCCTCCATTTCCGACAAATATATCCCTCTTATCTATCTTTCCTGACTCATTCTCTCCATGTGATCAAACCATTTCAAAACACCCTCTTCTGCTCTCTCAACCACACTCTTTTTATTACCACACATCTCCCTTACCCTTTCATTGCTTACTCGATCAAACCACATATTGTCATAAAACATCTCATTTCCAACACATCCACCCTCCTCCGCACAACCCTATCCATAGCCCATGCCTCACAACCATATAACATTGTTGGAACCACTATTCCTGCAATCATACCCATTTTTGCCCCAAGATAACGTTCTCGCTTTCCACACGTTCTTCAACGCTCACATAACCTTCGTCCCCTCCCCAATTCTGTGACTCACTTCCGTTTCCATGGTTCCATCTGCTCCCAAATCCACTCCCAGATATCTGAAAGACTTCACTTCCTCCAGTTTTTATCCATTCAAACCTACCTCCCAATTCACTTGTCCTTCAACAACCCTACAGAACCTAATAACCTTGTTCTTATTTACATTTACTCTCAGCTTTTTTCTTTCACACACTTTACCAAACTCAGTCACCAACTTCTGCGGTTTCTCACCCGAATCAGCAACAGCGCTGTATCTTCACCGAACAACTGACTCGCTTCCCAAGCCCTCTCATCCACAACAGACTGCATACTTGCCCCTCTCCAAAATTCTTGCATTCACCTCCCTAACAACCCCATCCATAAACTAATTAAACAACCATGGAGACATCACGCACCCCTGCCGCAAACCTACATTCACAGGGAACCAACCACTTTCCTTTCTTACTTCTCATAAACAAGCATATCGTCCTCGATAAAAACTTTTCACTGCTTCTAACAACTTGCCTCCCACACCTTATACTCTTAATACCTTCCACAGAGCATCTCTATCAACTCTATCATATGCCTTCTCCAGATCCATAAATGCTACATAAGGATTCATCTGTTTTTCTAAGTATTTCTCACATACATTTTTTCAAAGCAGACACCTGATCCACACATCGTCTACCACTTCTGAAACCACACTGCTCTTCCCCAATCTGATGCTCTGTACATGCCTTCACCCTCTCAATCCATACCCTCCCGTATAATTTCCCAGGAAAACTCAACAAACTTATACCTCTGTAATTTGAACACCCGCCTTTGTACAATGGCACTATGCATGCATTCCTCCAATCCTCAGCCACTCCACCATGAACCAGCACATCGAATATCCTCACCAACCAGTTAACAATACAGTCACCCCCTTTTTTAATAAATTCCACAGCAATACCATCCAAACTCACCGCCTTGTCGGCTTTCATTTTCCGCAAAGCTTTCACTACCTCTTCTCTGTTTACCAAATCATTTTCCCTGACCCTCTCACTTCGCTCACCACCTCGACCAAAGCATCCTATATTTGCCACTCTATCATCAAATGAAAGATACTCCATCTCCCTCTCACGTCACCACTACTTGTTATTATCTCCTCATTTGCCAACTTCACCGATATTCCCATTTGTTCTCTTGTCTTACTTTATTTACCTCCTTCCAAAACATCTTTTTTTCTCCCTAAAATTCAATGATGCACTCTCATCTCAACTCTCATTTGCCCTCTTTTTCACTTCTTGCACTTTTCTCTTCACCTCTTGCCTCTTTCTTTTACACATCTCCCAGTCATTTGCACTATTTCCTTGCAAAATCGTCCAAATGCCTCTCTCTTCTCTTTCACTAGTAATCTTACTTCCTCATCCCATCGCTCACAACCCTTTCTTCTCTTGTACATATATTTTTTTATTGTAATTTGTCTCTCTTTCCCGCGTTAGCGAGGTAGCGCAAGGAAACAAACGAAGGAATGGCCCAACCCACCCACATACACATGTATATACATACATGTCCACACTCGCATACCTATACATCTCAACATATACATATATATACACACGCAGACATCTACATATATACACATGTACATAGTTCATACTGTCTGCCCTTATTCATTCTCGTCGCCACCCCGCCACACATGAAATGACAACCTCCTCCCCCCGCATGTGCGAGAGGTAGCGCTAGGAAAAGACAAAAAAGGCCACACTCGTTCACACTCAGTCTCTAGCTGTCATGTAACAATGCACCGAAACCACAGCTCCCTTTCCACATCCAGGGCCCATAGAACTTTCCATGGTTTACTCCAGACGCTTCACATGCCCTGGTTCAATCCATTGACAGCACGTCGACCCCGATATACCAAATCGTTCCAATTCACTCTATTCCTTGCACGCCTTTCAACCTGCTGCATGTTTAGGCCCCGATCACTCAGAATCTTTTTCACTCCAACTTTCCACCTCCAATTTGGTCTCCCACTTCTCCTCGTTCCCTCCACCTCTGACACATATATCCTCCATGTCTATCTTTCCTCATTCATTCTGTCCATGTGACCAAACCTTTTTAAAAAGCCCTCTTCTGCTCTCTCAACCACACTCTTTTCATTACCACACATCTCTCTTACCCTTTCATTACTGACTCTATCAAACCACCTCACACCACATATTGCCCTCAAACGTCTCATTTCCAGCACATCCACCCGCCTCCGCACAACCCTATCTATAGCCAACGTCTTGCAACCATATAACATTGTTGGAACCACTATTCCTTCAAACATACCCATTTTTGCTTTCCGAGATAATGTTCTCGACTTCCACACATTCTTCAAGGCTCCCAGGATTTTCGCCCCCACCCCAACCCTGTGATCCACTTCCGCTTCCATGGTGCCATCCGCTGCCAGATCCACTCCCAGATATCTAAAACACTTTACTTCCTCTAGTTTTTCTCCATTCAAACTTACCTTCCAATTGACTTGACCCCCAACCCTACTGTACCTAATTAGCTTCCTCTTATTCACATTTACTCTTATATATATATATATATATATATATATATATATATATATATATATATATTCTTTTTTTTTTTTTTATACCTCGTCGCTGTCTCCCGCGTTTGCGAGGTAGCGCAAGGAAACAGACGAAAGAAATGGCCCAACCCCCCCATACACATGTACATACACACGTCCACACACGCAAATATACATACCTACACAGCTTTCCATGGTTTACCCCGGACGCTTCACATGCCTTGATTCAATCCACTGACAGCACGTCAACCCCTGTATACCACATCGCTCCAATTCACTCTATTCCTTGCCCTCCTTTCACCCTCCTGCATGTTCAAGCCCCGATCACACAAAATCCTTTTCACTCCATCTTTCCACCTCCAATTTGGTCTCCCTCTTCTCCTCGTTCCCTCCACCTCCGACACATATATCCTCTTGGTCAATCTTTCCTCACTCATTCTCTCCATGTGCCCAAACCATTTCAAAACACCCTCTTCTGCTCTCTCAACCACGCTCTTTTTATTTCCACACATCTCTCTTACCCTTACGTTACTTACTCGATCAAACCACCTCACACCACACATTGTCCTCAAACATCTCATTTCCTATGAGTACACAGGGAAAATGAAACACGATAAGTTCCCAAGTGCACTTTCGTGTAATAGTCACATCATCAGGGGAGATACAAGAGAGAAATGTAACAGTCAATTGATACACAAGGAATGATGCAGCTAGGACGCCATTTGGTAAATATGCGATTGTCTAAGACAGACAACGAGCGTATCATAAACTTATTATGTGGAGAAGAAGGTGCATTGTTTACAGATTTTATCAACAATAAAGTTGTCCAGTTTGTATAGACCTTCACTAATGTTACGATCATAATTCTTCTGTATTTCATAACAGAAGATTCAATGATATTTTTCGTGGTACCGGATTTAGAGTTAATAACTGAGATAGCATTACTCCAGTCAATTCAATGATCATAGTTTTTAATGTGATGAAACAAGGCATTTGATTCTTGTCCTGTTTTTATACTATATCTATGTTACTTAAGTCTATCAGAAAGATCCTTACCAGTTTGCCCAACATAAAACTTATCACAGTTTCTACATGGCACTTTATAGATGCGCTCAGGAGACTTTTCTTGTGAGTTCCTGATTAAGATATTCTTTTAAGTATTATTGTTGCTAAAGAAAACATTTACATTAAAGAATTTAAAAAACATGGGAAGTAAAATTATTATAAAAAGGGAGAACTAAAAGATTTTTGGTGTCAATGGGAGGTTTGGGCTCAACTCTATAAAATGATTTCTTTGCTAACTTAAGGGATTTATCAATGAAAGATTTAGGGTACTTTAACTTAGATCCAATAGAATATATCTTCTCAAATCCATCATCAATATACTCTGCACTGCAAATACGTAATACCCTCAGGAACATAGATTGAAATGATGATGATTTAACTCTGTCATGTTGAGATGAGTAATAATGGATATATGGGTATACATTGGTAGATTTTCTGTATATGCTAAACTTAAACTTGTTTCCTTGCCTATGGATCATGCAATCTGAAAATGGTAGCATACCATTATTTTCATTTTCTACAGTAAATTTGATGGAAGGCACTTTGTTAAGTAAGGTGAGAAATGTTTGTAAATTTTCATTTGTTGGCCAAACACAAAGAATATCATCTACATACCTAAACCAAATTGCATTAGAAGGTGGACTCATAGGATTATACTTAATCACGCGCAAAATGTATATATACTTATAATATATGTTGATGTGATTCTGATGCATTAGTTGACATAAGTGTGAAAATGATAATGTTCTTGCTCCTGACTTCTATCTGCTTGCCGCTAGATAATCCTTATCCACATTGTCATCATTAAGAAGATAGTCCATCTCCTGTTTTCCTGTTTTGAAACACGCTGAGAAAGTCGTTAGACACACGATGACTTACCGCCACACACAGTTAATAGTAATTCATCGATTTCCTTGGCAGGTTAGAAATTGTTGAATGCTGTGCTGATGTGTTTTTGGAAAAGTATTTCATTGTTCGGTGGGAAGGTTGCTCCAGCAATATGGGAAGTATGAAGATGAAAGTGGCGGGGTTAGTGGTTTTACTATTGAGCAATGCCATTTCGTCGGTTCAAGGTGTAGTGGTTTGGGTGAGGGTGTGGTAGCCAGGGAGGGAGGGAGTGATGGTGGTGAGGTAGAGTGTTGTAGCCATGGAGGAAAAGTAATGGTGGTAGTAAGGGAGTGTGTGGTAGCCAGGATAGGAGGGCATAATGGTGATGGTGAGGGAGATTATGGTAGCCCTCAACAGAAGAGAGCGGACGGGGGCTCGTAGTGCCCGAAGCTGCTGGTTCATTGTAAATGTATACAACTAGAAGTTCTTATGTTGCTATAGAGCTGCATTTGATAAGTAAAAGACAGGCATTTCACCCTGTAGATACTTCAATGATGCAATCACTTATGGCTTCCTTTATTTCATGGAGACAAAGTAACTCCTGCCATTATGTTCCATCAACGAAGACTAGCAAGTAAAACAGCAGTTGCTGAGTGACTAAAGCTGCCAAAGAAAATGAAAGAACTGCTCTGACCCGTTCGATAAGACGCCAGTTTTGAACTTGGACAGACAGTGTGGGCGCGTGTGACCCTGAACTAATATTTTCCCCTGACGCTCATCCTTTTCCGGAAGGAAAATAGGAGGTAGACGGGAATATTCCTAATATTCAATACTGGTATTCATAGAAAGCGGTTTATTTTTCTTTGAAGTGTAAACCTCATCATGTCGAGCGTATGAGCAATTACCATCAAAGAAAAATATCCGGCTGATTATGCTTTTTAGACGAAATCCAATTCCGACCGTTTGGGAAATTCTAATTAGTCGATTACCCGCAGCTCATTCGTTGTGCAGCGAGTAATTGGGAAGCTGCATACTTAATGAACCCAGATATGTCTTTATATTTTTCTCTCGGGTGTCTCAAAATAACCCAGTTTTAGCAAGGGTGAAAAAAGAGTCTAAAATATGCGCAAAAAACAAAGTTGGTTACAGAAGTCTGGAGCGACGAACTACAGCAGTACAGAATCTCGGACGTGTTCTCCCCTTCTCTCATAGGCTGACGGATCATAATACGATGTAAAATTGGTTCTTGCACTGCTTCAAGGATGACCTCCTTTACCGTGATTGTGCAGTGGATGCCTGGTAAACTTGGAGAAGTATAGGAATAACCGGTAATTAGATCAGCCTCACTACTCACTGAGGCTATATGAAGATGCTAGAAAGAAACCACAGATTGAAAAACTGCATCTTGAGAGTAATGGTACATAATGATTATGATGATAATATCACACATTTCCGTGTGCAGGGGTTAGCGTTCCAGACCGTGACACATTCCCTGGCCATCTAGGGTTGAGCCCATTGGCTAGAATCCTGGTTCTAGCATTAAGTCCACAGTCAACCCAGGTGTTCATCGAACCCTAGGAGTTGGTAGATTAAGTACGTACCTGGATCAGGCTAGGCTATATATATATATATATATATATATATATATATATATATATATATATATATATATATATATATATATATATATATATATATATGGGTAAAACTGAAAGTGGATGGAGAGAGATGGTTGATTATTGGTGCATATGCACCTGGGCATGACAAGAAAGATCATGAGAGGCAAGTGATTTGGGAGCAGCTGAGTGAGTGTGTTAGTAGTTTTGATGCACGAGACCGGGTTATAGTGATGGGTGATTTGAATGCAAAGATGATAATGTGGCAGTTGAGGGAATAATTGGTGTACATGTGGTGTTCAGTGTCGTAAATGGAAATGGTGAAGAGCTTGTAGATTTATGTGCTGAAAAAGAACTGGTGATTGGAATACCTGGTTTAAAAAGAGAGATATACACAAGTATACATCTGTCAGTAGGAGAGATGGCCAGAGAGCGTTATTGGATTACGTGTTAATTGATAGGCGCGCGAAAGAGAGACTTTTAGATTTTAATGTACTGAGAGGTGCAACTGGAGTGATATCTGATCATTATCTTGTGGAGGCGAAGGTGAAGATTTGTAGAGGTTTTAAGAAAAGAAGAGAGAATGTTGAGAGGAAGAGAGTGGTGAGAGTAAGTGAGCTTGGGAAGGAGACTTGCGTGAGGAAGTACCAGGAGAGACTGAGTACAGAATGGAAAAAGGTGAGAACAAAGGACGTAAGGGGAGTGGTGAAGGAATGGGATGTATTTAGGGAAGCAGTGATGGCTAGTGCAAAATATGCTTATGGCATGAGACGCACGGGAGGTGGGCAGATTAGGAAGGGTAGTGAGTGGTGAGATGAAGTAAGATTGTAAGTGAAAGAGAAGAGAGATGCATTTGGACGACTTTTGCAGGGAAATAATGGAAATGAGTGGGAGATGTATAAAAGAAAGAGGCATGAGGTCAAGAGAAAGGTGCAAGAAGCGAAAAAGAGGGCAAATGAGAGTTGGGATGAGAGAGTATCAGGAAAATTTAGGGAAAATAAAAAGATGTTTTGGAAGGAGGTAAATTAAGTGCTTAAGACAAGGGAACAAATGGGAACATCGGTGAAGGGGGCTCATGGGGAGGTGATAACAAGTAGTGGCGATGTGAGAAGGAGATGGAGTGAGTATTTTGAAGGTTTGTTGAAAATGTTTGATGATAGAGTGGCAGATACAGGGTGTTTTGGTCGAGGTGGTGTGCAAAGTGAGAGGGTTAGGGAGAATGATTTGGTAAACAGAGAAGAGGTAGTAAAAGCTTTGCGGAAGATGAAAGCCTGCAAGGCAGCGGGTTTGGATGGTATTGCAATGGAATTTATTGAAAAGGGGTGACTGTATTGTTGACTGGTTGATAAGGTTATTTAATGTGTGTATGACTCATGTTGAGGTGCCTGAGGACTGGCGGAATGCTTGCATAGTGCCATTGTACAAAGGCAAAAGGGATAAGATGGAGTGCTCAATTTACAGAGATATAAGTTTCTTGAGTATTCCTGGGAAATTATATGGGAGGGTATTGATTAAGAGGGTTAAGGCATGTACAGAGCATCAGATTGGGGAAGAGCAGTGTGGTTTCAGAAGTGGTAGAGGATGTGTGGATCAGGTGTTTGCTTTGAAGAATGTATGTGATGAATACGTAGAAAAGCAAATTGATTAGTCTGTGTCATATATGGATCTGGAGAAGGCATATGATAGAGCTGATAGAGATGCTCTGTGGAAGGTATTAAGAAAGAATATATGGTGTGGGAGGAAAGTTGTTAGAAGCAGTGAAAAGTTTTTATCGAGGATGTAAGGCATGTGTACGTGTAGGAAGAGAGGAAAGTGATTGGTTCTCAGTGAATGTAGGTTTGCGGCAGGGGTGTGTGATGTCTCCATTGTTGTTTAATTTGTTTATGGATGGGGTTGTTAGGGAGGGGATTGCAAGAGTTGTGGAAAGAGGGGCAAGTATGCAGTCTGTTGTGGATGAGAGAGCTTGAGAAGTGAGTCACTTGTTATTCACTGATGATATAGCGCTGGTGGCTGATTTGTGTGAGAAACTGCAGAAGCCGGTGACTGAGTTTGGTAAAGTGTGTGAAAGAAGAAAGCTGAGAGTAAATGTGAATAAGAGCAAGGTTATTAGGTAATGTAGGGTTGAGGGACAAGTCAACTGGGAGGTAAGTTTGAATGGAGAAAAACTGGAGGATGTCTGGGACTGGATTTGGCAGCGGATGGAACTATCGAAGCGGTAGTGAATCATAGGGTAGGAGAGGGGGCGAATGTTCTGGTAGCGTTGAAGAATGTGTGGAAGTCGAGAACATTATATCGGAAAGCAAAACTGGGTATGTTTGAAGGAACAGTGGTTCCGACAATGTTATATGGTTGCGAGGCGTGGGCTATAGATAGAGTTGTGCGGATGAGGGTGGATGTGCTGGAAATGAGATGTTTGAGGGAAATATGTGGTGTGAGGTGGTTCGATCGATCGGGGCCTGAACATGCAGGAGGGTGAAAGGTGTGCAAGGAATAGAGTGAATTGGAACGATGTGGTATACCGGGTTCGAGGTGCTGTCAATGGACTTAACCAGGGCATGTGAAGCGTCTGGGGTAAACCATGGAAAGTTCTGTGGGGCCTGGATGTGGAAAGGGAGCTGTGGTTTCGTTGCATTATTACATGACAGCTAGAGACTGAGTGTGAACGAATGTGGCCTTTGTTGTCCTTTCCTAGCGCTACCTCGCGCACATGAGGGGGGAGGGGGTTGTTGTTTCATGTGTGGCGGGGTGGCGATGGGAATGAATAAAGGCAGACAGCATGAATTATGTACATGTGTCTATATGTATATGTCTGTGTGTGTATATATATGTATACGTTGAGATATATAGGTATGTATATGTGCGTGTGTGGACGTGTATGTATATACATTTGTATGTGGGTGAGTTGAGCTATTCTTTCGTCTGTTTCCTTGCGCTACCTCGCTAACGCGAGAGATAGCGACAAAGCAAAATAGATAAATGAGTAAATGAATATATATGTATATATATATATATATATATATATATATATATATATATATATATATATATATTTTTTTTTTTTTTTTTTTTTTCATACTATTCGCCATTTCCCGCGATAGCGAGGTAGCGTTAAGAACAGAGGACTGGGCCTTTGAGGGAATATCCTCACCTGGCCCCCTTCTCTGTTCCCTCTTTTGGAAAATTAAAAAAAAACGAGAGGGGAGGATTTCCAGCCCCCCGCTCCCTTCCCTTTTAGTCGCCTTCTACGACACGCAGGGAATACGT
>NC_092238.1:40143149-40318149 GCF_036320965.1 Panulirus ornatus | reverse complement strand
TTGTGGCAAGTTTTGTGACAAACATTTTTAACCTTGTTTAGAAGTTAAGTCTTGCAAGAGATTTTGAAGAGAATCTTTGTGTTGTGTTTTATAAACATTGGTTAAGATAAGGTGGATTAGTGGCAAAACGAAAACTGTATTATCTGGTAAGCTTTGGCCTTTCTAGGTTAGAAATGGTTGTCACACATATGCCATTGGCAGTATGTGTGGTATATGGAAAGACACAACTCGTCCAAATTCCATGATCTTTGGCTGGAACATGGCCAAGTATCGAACAAAAGAAACGAAACTTTGCTTTTTTATGAGAAGAATAGTCAGATAAAGTAATATACGCATCACCCATAATCTTTTTACTCAGCGTAAAGGACGAAAAGTACAGAAGGAATCTTTGTGTATCGAATCAGGATACAGGATTGCCAAGTTTCCAAACAGTTGCCCCAGAATTGTTAAATTTCGTGAGACCTTATTCGTTGGGAAGATGGAAGAAGAAGAAGAAGAAGAAGAAGAAGAAGAGAGTACGCAAAAATAGTATGTCTCTCTTCGTAGACACAGTTGCGTAATCAGCTTCCCAGTTTGGATGCACTGGACGAAGCCAAAACTTTCACTTCTCCTTCCTCTTCACAGGCAAATGATGGGGGGATCCCAGGGGACACCATAATACTTAAGGGAATATGAAATCCTCGATCTGCAGTCGAACTAGACGACTGCCAGCAGACGGAGCAACACTGGCCGGCCGACTGGAGTGTAACGAAGCTGTTAACTCTCGTACCATACATGGATTTTAGTCATCGGTTTTCTTAACAGATATCCTGCGAAATGGAAAATGGTACCGTTTTCTTGTCATTTTTTTTTTTTTAGATGTCAGCAACTAAACCATCCTACTGCAGCGGCGCTTGTATCCCAGGAGTTATGGCCCATCCCTGTAATCTGCTTGAATTCGAGAGTTTTGCCGCATTAAATGCCGTTTTAATGTGGAATCCGCTTAGTGGGGGGAAAAAAATCCACTTCTGTTCTTTTAGTTTGCCAGCTGGCCGTGTTTATAAAGCGCTTCTGTACTGCCGACTGCTTCCATTCTCATAAAAAGGGTAAATATAGGCTATCGCTTTGCGGCACCTGTTTTCCCTGACTCAGTAATCGTCTAGCTAACAAAAGCGGTATTCAGATTTCCGACGTTTAAAGGCTGAATAAGAAATTCCATCCGTTGTGGAGATATCATCATAGAACACTGCTGGAAGTAGGATTGTGGGCATGTGAGATGGCTTATACTTGGTGCGGCTGCTGTAATAAAAAAAAAAAAAAATCTTTTTTCTGTCTGATGCTGTCTGTCTCCCGTCACTCTCCTGTCTTCTGTCGCCTCGTGTCTTTCCCCTTCCTGTGTGTGTCGTCACCTCCCTGCCACATCTGATATGCGTTTATCCCAACAGATGAGCGAGGATGGCGAGTGTGAGACGACAGAATTGTGGAATATTTTTCCTTACACATAACGCGGAATACTTTCTTTCTCTTTTTCCACCTTTCTTTTCTCTTTGCACTTTTTTTGGTCACATCCTTTCTCTTTCGCTCTATCATATTATGTTTTTGATTTTCTAGTCATATCCTAGCCTCGATTAATGGCTAACGTTCGTTAATCTTACGCAGATACAAGTTACGGCTGAAAAAATGAAGGAAAAACAAATTCTTTTCAACGTATATATATATATATATATATATATATATATATATATATATATATATATATATATGGAAGCGGAAGTGGATCATAGGGTGGGGGAGGGGGCGAAAATTTTGGGAGCCTTGAAAAATGTGTGGAAGTCGAGAACATTATCTCGGAAAGCAAAAATGGGTATGTTTGAAGGAATAGTGGTTCCAACAATGTTGTATGGTTGCGAGGCGTGGGCTATGGATAGAGTTGTGCGCAGGAGGATGGATGTGCTGGAAATGAGATGTTTGAGGACAATGTGTGGTGTGAGGTGGTTTGATCGAGTAAGTAACGTAAGGGTAAGAGAGATGTGTGGAAATAAAAAGAGCGTGGTTGAGAGAGCAGAAGAGGGTGTTTTGAAATGGTTTGGGCACATGGAGAGAATGAGTGAGGAAAGATTGACCAAGAGGATATATGTGTCGGAGGTGGAGGGAACGAGGAGAAGAGGGAGACCAAATTGGAGGTGGAAAGATGGAGTGAAAAAGATTTTGTGTGATCGGGGCCTGAACATGCAGGAGGGTGTATGGAGGGCAAGGAATAGAGTGAATTGGAGCGATGTGGTATACAGGGGTTGACGTGCTGTCAGTGGAGTGAATCAAGGCATGTGAGGCGTCTGGGGTGGACCATGGAAAGCTGTGTAGGTATGTATACACGTGTGTGGACATGTGTATGTACATGTGTATGGGGGGGGGGGGGTTGGGCCATTTCTTTCGTCTGTTTCCTTGCGCTACCTCGCAGACGCGGGAGACAGCGACAAAGTATAAAAAAAAAAAAAAAAAAAAAATATATATATATATATATATATATATATATATATATATATATATATATATATTATGAGGAGGAAGAGACAGGTGACCAAGAAAGAAGTTTGAAAGGTACCTGGGCTTAATTCACCTTCCTTAAGCTGATGTATATTTAGCAAGTCGACTGAAACGCTTTTCCTGATAAGCCATCGCATATATCCACTCAACTTGTTTGATGTAATTGGTACTGGTAGAGCTGGCCATGTTATAGATGTTGCTCGGTTTCTGCATGTGTTTGTAGTGTAATGGAATTGATCAGTCTATCTATCTTTATATATATATATATATATATATATATATATATATATATATATATATATATATATATATATATATATATATATAAATATATATATATATATATATATATATATATATTTTTTTTTTTTTTTTTTTTTATACTTTGTCGCTGTCTCCCGCGTATTGCGAGGTAGCGCAAGGAAACAGACGAAAGAAATGGCCCAACCCCCCCCATACACATGTACATACACACGTCCACACACACAAATATACATACCTACACAGCTTTCCATGGTTTACCCCGGACGCTTCACATGCCTTGATTCAATCCACTGACAGCACGTCAACCCCTGTATACCACATCGCTCCAATTCACTCTATTCCTTGCCCTCCTTTCACCCTCCTGCATGTTCAGGCCCCGATCACACAAAATCTTTTTCACTCCATCTTTCCACCTCCAATTTGGTCTCCCTCTTCTCCTCGTTCCCTCCACCTCCGACACATATATCCTCTTGGTCAATCTTTCCTCACTCATTCTCTCCATGTGCCCAAACCATTTTAAAACACTCTCTTCTGCTCTCTCAACCACGCTCTTTTTATTTCCACACATCTCTCTTACCCTTACGTTACTTACTCGATCAAACCACCTCACACCACACATTGTCCTCAAACATCTCATTTCCAGCACATCCATCCTCCTGCGCACAACTCTATCCATAGCCCACGCCTCGCAACCATACAACATTGTTGGAACTACTATTCCTTCAAACATACCCATTTTTGCTTTCCGGGATAATGTTCTCGACTTCCACACATTTTTCAAGGCTCCCAAAATTTTCGCCCCCTCCCCCACCCTATGATCCACTTCCGCTTCCATGGTTCCATCCGCTGACAGATCCACTCCCAGATATCTAAAACACTTCACTTCCTCCAGTTTTTCACCATTCAAACTCACCTCCCAATTGACTTGACCCTCAGCCCTACTGTACCTAATAACCTTGCTCTTATTCACATTTACTCTTAACTTTCTTCTTCCACACACTTTACCAAACTCCGTCACCAGCTTCTGCAGTTTCTCACATGAATCCGCCACCAGCGCTGTATCATCAGCGAACAACAACTGACTCACTTCCCAAGCTCTCTCATCCCCAACAGACTTCATACTTGCCCCTCTTTCCAAGACTCTTGCATTTACCTCCCTAACAACCCCATCCATAAACAAATTAAACAACCATGGAGACATCACACACCCCTGCCGCAAACCTACATTCACTGAGAACCAATCACTTTCCTCTCTTCCTACACGTACACATGCCTTACATCCTCGATAAAAACTTTTCACTGCTTCTAACAACTTTCCTCCCACACCATATATTCTTAATACCTTCCACAGAGCATCTCTATCAACTCTATCATATGCCTTCTCCAGATCCATAAATGCTACATACAAATCCATTTGCTTTTCTAAGTATTTCTCACATACATTCTTCAAAGCAAACACCTGATCCACACATCCTCTACCACTTCTGAAACCACACTGCTCTTCCCCAATCTGATGCTCTGTACATGCCTTCACCCTCTCAATCAATACCCTCCCATATAATTTACCAGGAATACTCAACAAACTTATACCTCTGTAATTTGAGCACTCACTCTTATCCCCTTTGCCTTTGTACAATGGCACTATGCACGCATTCCGCCAATCCTCAGGCACCTCACCATGAGTCATACATACATTAAATAACCTTACCAACCAGTCAACAATACAGTCACCCCCTTTTTTAATAAATTCCACTGCAATACCATCGAAACCTGCTGCCTTGCCGGCTTTCATCTTCCGCAAAGCTTTTATATATATATATATATATATATTTTATATATATATATTTATATATATATATATATATATATATATATATATATATATATATATATATATATATATATATATATATATATATAAGTTTGTTGAGTATTCCTGTGAAATTGATTATATGGGAGGGTATTGATTGAGATGGTGAAGGCATGTACAGAGCATCAGATTGGGGAAGAGCAGTGTGGTTTCAGAAGTGGTAGAGGATGTGCGGATCAGGTGTTTGCTTTGAAGAATGTATGTGAGAAATACTTAGAAAAGCAAATGGATTTGTATGTAGCTTTTATGGATCTGGAGAAGGCATATGATAAGAATTGATAGAGATGCTCTGTGGAAGGTATTAAGAATATAAGGTGTGAGAGGGAAGTTGTTAGAAGCAGTGAAAAGTTTTTATCGAGGATGTAAGGCATGTGTACGTGTAGGAAGAGAGGAAAGTGATTGGGTCTCAGTGAATGTAGGTTTGCGGCAGGGGTGTGTGATGTCTCCATGGCTGTTTAATTTGTTTATGGATGGGGTTGTTAGGGAGGTGAATGCATGAGTTTTGGAAAGAGGGGCAAGTATGCAGTCTGTTGTGGATGAGTGAGCTTCGAAAGTGAGTCAGTTGTTGTTCGCTGATGATACAGCGCTGGTGGCAGATTCGTGTGAGAAACTGCAGAAGCTGGTGACTGGGTTTGGTAAAGTGTGTGAAAGAAGAAAGCTGAGAGTAAATGTGAATAGGAGCAAGGTTATTAGGTATAGTAGGGTTGAGGGACAAGTCATTTGGGAGGTAAATTTGAATGGAGAAAAACTGGAGGAAGTGAAGTGTTTTAGGTGTCTGGGAGTGGATTTGGGAGCGGATGGAACCATGGAAGCGGAAGGGAATCATAGGGTGGGGGAGAGGGCGAAAGTTTTGGGGGCGTTGAAGAATGTGTGGAAGTCGAGAACATTATTTCGGAAAGCAAAAATGGGTATGTTCAAAGGAATAGTGGTTCCAACAATGTTATGTTGTTACGAGGCGTAGGCTATAGATAAAGTTTTGCGGAGGAGGGTTGATGTGCTGGAACTGAGATGTTTGAGGACAATATGTGGTGTGAGATGGTTTGATCGAGTAAGTAATAATAGGGTAAGAGAGATGTGTTGGTAAAAAAAAAAAAAAAGTGTGTTTGAGAGAGCAGAAGAGGGTGTTTTGAAATGGTTTGGTCACATGGAGAGAATGAGTGAGGAAAGATTGACCAAGAGGATATATGTGCCAGAGGTGGAGGGACCGAGGAGAAGTGGGAGACCAAATTGGAGTTGCAAAGATGGAGTGAAAAATATTTATATATTTCTGTAGCGCTACCTCGCGCGCTTGTGGGGGGAAGAGGTAGTCATTTAATGTGTGGTGGGGTGGCCCGGGAATGAATAAAGGCAGCACGCACGAATTATGTACATGTGTATGTATGTATATGTCTGTGTATGCATATATATGTATACATTGAAATATATAGGTATGTATATATGCGTGTGTGGACGTGTATGTATATATATATGTGTATGTGGGCAGGTTGGGCCATTCTTTCGTATGTTTCCTTGCGCTACCTCGCTAACGCGGGAGACAGCGACAAAGCAGGTAGCGCAAGGAAACAGACGAAAGAATGGCTCAACCCACTCACATACACATGTACATACATACACGTCCACACACGCAAATATACATACCTATACATTTCAACATATACAAATATATACACACACAGACATATACATATATACACATGTACATAATTCATACTGTCTGCCTATATTCATTCCCATCACCACCCCGCCACACATGAAATAAAAAACCCCTTCCCCCTCATGTGTGCGAGGTAGCGCTAGGAAAAGACAACAAAGGCCACATTCCTTCACACTCAGTCTCTAGCTGTCATGTAATATTGCGCTGAAAACACAGCTCCCTTTCCACATCCAGGCTCTGCAGAACTTTCCATGGTTTACCCCAGACGCTTCACATGCCCTGGTTCAATCCATTGACGGCACGCAGACTCCGATATACCACATCGCTCCAATTCACTCTATTCCTTGCACGCCTTTCACCCTCTTGCAAGTTCAGGCCCCGATCACTCAAAATCTTTTTCACTCCATCTCTCCACCTCCAATTTGGTCTCCCACTTCTCCTCGTTCCCTCCACCTCTTATACATATATCCTCTTGGTCAATCTTTTCTCACTCATTCTCTCCATGTGACCAAACGATTTCCAAACACCCTCCTCTGCTCTCTCAACCACACTCTTTTTATTACAAACACATCTCTCTTACCCTATTATTACTTACTCGATCAAACCATCTCACACCACATATTGTCCTCAAACATCTCATTTCCAGCACATCAACCCTCCTCCGCACAACTCTATCTAAAGCCCACGCCTCGCAACCGTATAACATTGTTGGAACCACTATTCCTTCAAACATACCCATTTTTGCTTTCCGAGATAATGTTCTCGACTTCCACATATTCTTCAAAGCTCCCAGAACTTTCGCCCTCTCCCCTACCCTATAATTCACTTCCGCTTCCATGGTTCCATCCGCTCCCAAATCCACTCCCAGATATCTAAAACGCTTAACTTCCTCCAGTTTTTCTCCATATAGACTTACCTCCCAAATGACTTGTCCCTCAACCCTACTGTACCTAATAACCTTGCTCTTATTCACATTTGCTCTCAGCTTTTTTCTTTCATACGCTTTACCAAACTCAGTAACCAGTTTCTGCAATTTCTCACCTGAATCACCCACCAGCGCTGTATCATCAGCGAACAACTGACTCACTTCCCAAGTCCAAGACTGCATAATTGCCCCTCTCCAAAACTCATGCATTCACCTCCCTAACAATCCCATCCAGAAACAAATTATCAACCATGTAGGCATCACGCACCCCTGCTGCAAACCGCCATTTACTGGGTACCAATCACTTTCCTCTCTTCCTATTCGTACACATGCCTTACATCCTCGAAAAAACTTTTCATTGTATTTAGCCATTTTCCTCTCACCCAATATACTCTTAATATCTTCCACAGAACATCTCTTTCAACTCCATCGTATGCCTTCTCCAGATCCATAAATGCTACATAAAAATCCATATCTTTTTCTAAGAATTTATCACATACATTCTTTAAAGCAAACACCTGATCCACACATCCTCTACCACTTCTGAAACCACACTGCGTTTCCCTAATCTGATGCTCTGTACATGCCATCACCCTCTTAATTAATACCCTCCCATATAATTTTCCAGGAGTACTCAACCTTTTTAATTTGAACACTCACCGTTATCCTCTTTGCCTTTGTACAATGGCACTATGCATGCATTCCGCCAAGTCTCAGGCACTTCACCATGAGCCATACATATACTGAATATCCTCACCAACCGGTCATCAACGCAGTCTCCCTTATTTTTAATATATTCCACTACAATATTATCCAAACCCGCCGCCTTGCTAGCTTTCATCTTCCGCAAAGCTTTCACTACCTTTTCTCTGCTTATCAACCATTCTCCCTGACCCTCTCACCTCGCACACCAATTCGACCAAAACCCCCTATATCTGCCACTCTGTCATCTACCACATTCAACAAACCTTCAAAATACTCACTCCAACTCCTTCTCACATCACCACTGCTTGTTATTACCTCCCCATTAGCCATGTTCACCGATGTTCCCATTTGTTCTTCTTTTTTTTTTTTTTTTTTGCTTTGTCGCTGTCTCCCGCGTTTGCGAGGTAGCGCAAGGAAACAGACGAAAAGAAATGGCCCAACCCAACCCCCATACACATGCCTTGATTCAATCCACTGACAGCACGTCAACCCCGGTATACCACATCGCTCCAATTCACTCTATTCTTTGCCCTCCTTTCACCCTCCTGCATGTTCAGGCCCCGATCACACAAAATCTTTTTCACTCCATCTTTCCACCTCCAATTTGGTCTCCCTCTTCTCCTCGTTCCCTCCACCTCCGACACATATATCCTCTTGGTCAATCTTTCCTCACTCATTCTCTCCATGTGACCAAACCATTTCAAAACACCCTCTTCTGCTCTCTCAACCACGATCTTTTTATTTCCACACATCTCTCTTACCCTTACGTTACTTACTCGATCAAACCACCTCACACCACACATTGTCCTCAAACATCTCATTTCCAGCACATCCATCCTCCTGCGCACAACTCTATCCATAGTCCACGCCTCGCAACCATACAATATTGTTGGAACCACTATTCCTTCAAACATACCCATTTTTGCTTTCCGAGATAATGTTCTCGACTTCCACACATTCTTCAAGGCTCCCAGAATTTTCGCCCCCTCCCCCACCCTATGATCCACTTCCGCTTCCATGGTTCCATCCGCTGCTAGATCCACTCCCAGATATCTAAAACACTTCACTTCCTCCAGTTTTTCTCCATTCAAATTCACCTCCCAATTGAATTGACCCTCAACCCTACTGTACCTAATAACCTTGCCCTTATTCACATTTACTCTTAACTTTCTTCTTTCACACACTTTACCAAACTCAGTCACCAACTTCTGCAGTTTCTCACATGAATCAGCCACCAGCGCTGTATCATCAGCGAACAACTGACTCACTTCCCAAGCTCTCTCATCCCCAACAGACTTCATACTTGCCCCTCTTTCCAAAACTCTTGCATTCACCTCCCTAACAACCCCATCCATAAACAAATTAAACAACCATGGAGACATCACACACCCCTGCCGCAAACCTACATTCACTGAGAACCAATCACTTTCCTCTCTTCCTACACGTACACATGCCTTACATCCTCGATAAAAACTTTTCACTGCTTCTAACAACTTGCCTCCCACACCATATATTCTTAATACCTTCCACAGAGCATCTCTATCAACTCTATCATATGCCTTCTCCAGATCCATAAATGCTACATACAAATCCATTTGCTTTTCTAAGTATTTCTCACATACATTCTTCAAAGCAAACACCTGATCCACACATCCTCTACCACTTCTGAAACTACACTGCTCTTCCCCAATCTGCTGCTCTGTACATGCCTTCACCCTCTCAATCAATACCCTCCCATATAATTTGCCAGGAATACTCAACAAACTTATACCTCTGTAATTTGAGCACTCACTCTTATCCCCTTTGCCTTTGTACAATGGCACTATGCACGCATTCCGCCAATCCTCAGGCACCTCACCATGAGTCATACATACATTAAATAACCTTACCAACCAGTCAACAATACAGTCACCCCCTTTTTTAATAAATTCCACTGCAATACCATCCAAACCTTTTATCTTACGCATTTTGTTATCTTCGAAAACATCTTTTTATTCTCCCTGAAATTTAATGTTACTCTCTCAACTCATATCTCATTTGCCCTCTCTTTCACCTATTGCACCTTTCTCTTGACCTCCTACCTCTTTATTTTATACATCTTCCTGTCATTTGCACTAATTCCCTGCAGAAATTGTCCAAATGCCTCTCTCCTCTTTCACCAATAATCGTACTTCTTCATCTTACTACTCACTACCCTTTCTAATCTGCACACTTCCCACGCATCTCATGCCACAAGCATCTTTTGCGCAAGCCACCACTGCTTCCCTAAATACATCCCATTCCTCCCTCACTCCCCTTACGTCCTTTGCTTTCGCCTTTTTCCATTCTGTACTCAGGCTCTCGTGATACTTCCTCACACAAGTCTCCTTCCCAAGCTCACTTGCTCTCACCACTTTCTTCACCCCAAAATTTTCTCTTCTTTTCTGAAAACCTCTACAAATCTTCACCTTCGCCTCTATAAGATAATGATCAGACATCCCTCCAGTTGCACCTCTCAGCACATTAACATCCAAAAGTCTCTCTTTCACACACCTATCAGTTAACACATAATCCAATAACGCTCTCTGGTCATCTCTCCTACTTACATACGTATACTTGTGTATATCTTTCTTTTTAAACCAGGTATTCCCAATCACCAGTTCTTTTTCAGCACACAAATATACAAGCTCTTAACCATTTCCATTTACAACATTAAACACCCCATGTACACCAATTATTCCCTCAACTGCCACATTACTCACCTTTCATTCAAATCTCCCATCACTATAACCTGGTCCCTGAGGATAGGGGAGAAAGAATACTTCCCACGCATTCCCCGCGTGTCGTAGAAGGCCAGTAAAGGGGACGGGAGCAGGGGGCTAGAAACCCTCCCCTCCTTGAATTTTAACTTTCTAAAAGGGGAAATAGAAGAAGGAGCCACGCGGGGAGTGCTCATCCTCCTCGAAGGCTCAGACTGGGGTGTCTAATTGTGTATGGATGTAACCGAGATGAGAAAAAAAGAGAGATAGGTAGTATGTTTGAGGAAAGGAGCCTGGATGTTTTGGCTCTGTGTGGAACGAAGCTCAAAGGTAAAAGGGAAGAGTGGTTTGGGAATGTTTTGGGTGTAAACTCAGGGGTTGGTGAGAGGACAAGAGCAAAGGAAGGAGTAACACCACTCCTGAAACAGGAGTTGTGGGAGTATGTGATAGAGTGTAGGAAAGTAAACTCTAGATTGATATGGGTAAAACTGAAAGTGAATGGAGAGAGGTGGGTGATTATTGGTGCATATGAACCTGGGCATGAGAAGAAAGACCATGTGGCAAGTGTTTTGGGAACAGCTGAGTGAGTGCGTTAGCAGTTTTGATATATATATATATATATATATATATATATATATATATATATATATATATATATATATATATATGTGTGTGTGTGTGTGTGTGTGTGTGTGTGTGTGTGTGTGTGTGTATATGGGTAAAACTGAAAGTGGATGGAAAGGGATGGGCGTTTATTGGTGCATATGCACCTGGGCATGAGAAGAAAGATCATAAGAGGTAAGTGTTTTGGGAGCAGCTGAGTGACTGTGTTAGTAGTTTTGATGCACATGACCGGGTTATAGTGATGGGTGCTTTGTATGCAAAGGTGAGTAATGTGGCAGTTGCGGGAATAATTGGTGTACATGGGGTGTTCAGTGTTGTAAATGGAAATGGTGAGGAGCTTGTAGATTTATATGCTGAGAAAGGACTGGTGATTGGGAATACCTGGTTTAAAAAGAGAGATATACATAAGTATGCGAATCTAAGTAGGAGAGATGGCCAGAGAGCGTTATTGGATTACGTGTTAATTGACAGGCACACGAAAGAGAGACTTTTAGATGTTACTGTGCTTAAAGATGCAACTGGAGAGATGTCTGATCATTATCTTGTGGAGGCGAAGTTGAAGAGATGTAGAGGCTTTTAAAAAAGAAGAGAGAATGTTGGTATAAAGAGAGTGGTGAGAGTAAGTGAGTTGGGAAGGAGACTTGTGTGAGGAAGTGTCACGAGAGATTGAGTACAGAATGGAAAAAGGTGAGAACAAAGGAGGTAAGGGGAGTGGGGGAGGAATGGGATGTATTTTGGGAAGCAGTGATGGCTTGCGCAAAAGCTGCTTGTGGGTTGAGAAGCATGGGAGGTGGGCAGATTAGAAAGGGTAGTGAGTGGTTCAATGAAGAGGCAAGATTATAAGTGAAAGAGAAGAGAGAGGCATTTGGAAAAGTATTGCAGGGAAATAGTGCAAATGATAGGAGATGTATAAAAGAAAGAGGCAGGAGGTCAAGAGAAGGGTGCAAGAGGTGAAAAAGAGGGCAAATGAGAGTGGGTGTGGGAAAGTATCATTGAATTTTAGGGAGAATTGAAAGATGTTTTGGAAGGAGGAAAATAAAGTGCGTAAGACACGGGAACATATTGGAACATTAGTGAAGGGGGCTAATGGGGAAGTGATAACAAGTAGTGGTGATGTGAGAAGGAGATGGAGTGAGTATTTTGAAGGTTTGTTGAGTGTGTTTGATGATAGAGTGGCAGATATATGGTGTTTTGGTCGAGATGGTGTGCAAAGTGAGAGGGTTAGGGAAATTGATTTGGTAAACAGAGAAGAGACAGTAAAAGCTTTGCGGATGATGAGAGCCGACAAGGCTGTTGGTTTGGATGGTATTGCAGGGGAATTCATTAAATAAGTGGTGACTGTGTTGTTGACTGGATGGTAAGGTTATTCACTGTATGTATGACTCATCGTTAGGTGTCTGAGGATTGGCGGAATGCTTGCATAGTGCCATTGTACAAAGGTAAAGGGGATAAAGGTGAGTGCTCAAATTACAGAAGTATAAGTTTGTTGAGTATTCCTGGGAAATTATATGGGAGGGTATTGATTGAGAGGGGAAAGGAATGTACAGAGCATCATACTTGGGAAGAGCATTGGGGTTTTCAGAAGTGGTAGAGGTGTGGATCAGGTGTTTGCTTTGAAGAATGTATGTAAGAAATACTTAGAAAAGCAAATGGATTTGTATGTAGCATTTATGGATCTGGAGGAGGCATATGATAGAGTTGATAGAGATGCTCTGTGGAAGTTATTAAGAATATTTGGTGTTGTAAGCAAGTTGTTAGAAGCAGTGAAAAGTTTTTCACGAGGATGTAAGTCATGTGTACGAGTAGGAAGAGAAGAAAGTGATTCGTTATCAGTGAATGTCGGTTTGCGGTAGGAATGCGTGATGTCTCCATGGTTGTTTAATTTGTTTATGGATGGGGTTGTTAGGGAGGTGAATGCACGAGTTTTTGAGAGAGGAGCAAGTATGAAGTCTGTTGTGGATGAGAGAGCATGGAAAGTGAGTCAGTTGTTGTTCGCTGATGATAGAGCGCTGGTGGCTAATTCGGGTGAGAAATTGCAGAAGCTGGTGACTGAGTTTTGTAAAGTGTGTGAAAGAAGAAAGCTGAGAGTAAATGTTAAAAAGTGCAAGGTTATTAGGTACAGTAGGGTTGAGGGATAAGTCAATTGGGAGGTATGTTTGATGGAGAAAAACTGGAGGAAGTGAAGTGTTTTAGATATCTGGGAGTAGATTTGGCAGCGGATGGAACCATGGAAGCGGAAGAGGGTCATAGGGTGGGGGAGGGGGCGAAAGTTGTGGGAGCGTTGAAAAATGTGTGGAAGACGAGAACGTTCCCTCGGGAAGTAGAAATGGGTATGTTTGTAGGAATTGTGGTTCCGACAATGTTAATTGGTTGCGAGGCGTGGGCTATGGATAGAGTTGTGCGGAGGAGGGTGGATGTGCTTGAAATGAGATGTTTGAGGACAGTGCGTGGTGTGAGGTGGTTTGATCGAGTAAGTAATGAAAGGGTGAGAGAGATGTGTGGTAATAAAGAAGAGTGTGGTTGAAAGAGCAGAAAAGGGTGTTTTGAAATGGTTTGGTCACATGGAGAGAATGAGTGAGGAAAGATTGACAAAACGGATATATGTGTCAGAGGTGGAGAGAACGAGTAGAAGGGGCGATTTTGAGTGATTGGGGCCTGAACATGCAGGAGTGGTTTACCGGGTATACCGATGTGGTATACCGGGGTTGACGTGCTGTGAGTGGATTGAACCATGGCATGTGAAGCGTCTGGGGTAAACCATGGAAAGTTTTGTGGGGCTTGGATGTGGAAAGAGAGCTGTGGTTTCAGTGCATTATTACATGACAGCTAGAGACTGAGTGTGAACGAATGTGGCCTTTGTTATCTTTTCCTAGGGCTATCTCGTGCATATGCGTGGGGAGATGGTTGTCATTTCATGTGTGGCGGAGTGGCAACAGGAATGAATAAGGGCAGCAAGTATGAATTATGTACGTGTGTATATATTCATATGTCTGTGTGTGTATATATATGTATACGTTGAGATGTATAGGTATGTATATGTGCGTGTGTGGACGTGTATGTACATACATGTGTATGTGGGTGTGTTGGGACATTGTTTCGTCTGATTCCTTGCGCTACCTCGCTAACCCTGGAGACATCGACAAAGTATAATAAATAGATATATATGTATATGTGTGTGTGTGTGTGTGTGTGTGTGTGTGTGTGTGTGTGTGTGTGTGTGTGTGTGTGTATACCTTTTTGTTCACGGGAAAATGAAACCAAGATAGGTTCCTAAGTGTAATTTTTTGTAATGATCACATCATCAGAGGATATGCAAGAAAGAAATGTGACATTCAGTTGGTACATAATGGTCACTTCGTAGTATATGAACTCATATTTTTTTCTTGTATCCCCCCTGATGATATGATCATTGCAAGAAAGTGCACCTGGGAACTTATCGTTTGTCATTTCTCCGTAGACAAAAAGGAATATAATTGATCGCGCTTTCAAGTGTGATAATTTCCAATATATATATATATATATATATATATATATATATATATATATATATATATATATATATATATATATATATATATATATATATATATATATATATATATATATATATGTATGTATATATACGTATACATACACTCTCCCACACACATACACACACACTCCCACACACACACACACACACACACACACACACGAGAAGTACAATAGGAAGCCGCAGGAGGCCAAGGGGATTCCCCAGGGGCAGAAAAAGAAGGCAAATGAGAGTTGGGGTGAGGGAATATGAACAAACATGTGGCAGAATGAAAAAAAAAATATTTTGGAAGTAGGTTATTAGTGTGAGGAGAACGTGAGAACAAGTGGGAACATTGGTGAAAGGCGCATATGAGGAAGTGGTAAGATGCTGTAATGAGGTGAAGAGGTGATGGCGTGAGTAATTTGGAGAACTGTTGAATGTGGTCGATGGTAGGGTGGCAAGATGGGGAATGTTTTGGGCTTGGAGGTATGAGAGAGTCATGACAAGTGGTTTGGTGGAAGACAAGAGGTGGACGAAGTTTGCAAAGTGGTTGGAGTGGATGGGATTGCAGTTGAATTATCAAAGAAAGGGAGGATTGTGTAGTTGTTTGGTCACTTTGATATTCAGTGCGTGTATGGCTCATGGTGAGTTGCCTGTGCATTGACGAATTGTCTGCACAGTATCAATGTATAGAGGGAAGGTGGACAAAAATGAAGGTATATTTCACAGACGTATGTTTGAGTGTATTTGGTAAGGTGTATGGAAGACGTGATTAAGACGGTGTTGGCAGGTGCAGAGCTTCAGACTGGAGAGGAACTTTGTGGCTTCAGGAGTGGTAGAGGATGTGTGGATCAGGTGTTTGCTTTGACGTATGTGTGGCAAGAAGTACGTAGAGAAATACATGGCGTTTAGTAGGAGTATTAGTAGCAACTGTAGGCTTGTATGAAGGTATACGTCGTTGGTTTTGTGTGTAATTGTGTGGATGGTTGAGGGGTGCAGTGTTTATCCTCACCTCCGACCAGTTCCCCCACCGCTTACATTACTCAGTCAGCTATGCTTGTGTGCAAATATTTGTACCTGTTAGTCAGTCCTGTTTGTCAGTGGGAAAAATATACGTTTCTACTGTCCCTCTCCGGGTACAGAATCCAGCTGTGTATTGCGGTGAGGCAATGATACCCGGAGCACTTTTAATATGTAGTTATATATTCAAATGCGTTCTATTATATATAGAATCAAAGGCAATACTTAGTTGCAATCGATTCCCACTTACCCTCGGCTGCGTGAGCGTTGAGTAGGTCATTTACGCTAGGACTTTTCCAGCGTCTGGAAATGTACAATGATATGTGGTGGTGACGTTTGATGGGTGGAGGTGGTGTGTGGTGGTGACGTGTGATGGATGGAGGTGGTGTGTGGTGGTGACGTGTGATGGATGGAGGTGGTGTGTGGTGGTGACGTGTGATGGATGGAGGTGGTGTGTGGTGGTGACGTGTGATGGATGGAGGTGGTGTGTGGTGGTGACGTGTGATGGATGGAGGTGGTGTGTGGTGGTGAAGTGTGATGGGTTGAGGTGGTGTGTGATGGTGACGTGTGATGGGTGGAGGTGGTGTGTCGTGATGGCGTGTGATGGATGGAGGTGGTGTGTCGTGATGGCGTGTGATGGTTGGAGGTGGTGTGTGGTGGTGACGTGTGATGGTTGGAGGTGGTGTGTGGTGGTGACGTGTGATGGTTGGAGGTGGTGTGTGGTGGTGACGTGTGATGGGTGGAGGTGGTGTGTGGTGGTGACGTGCGATGGGTGGAGGTGGTTTGTGGTGGTGACGTGCGATGGGTGGAGGTGGTGTGTGGTGGTGAAGTGTGATGGGTAGAGGTGGTGTGTGATGGTGACGTGTGATGGGTGGAGGTGGTGTGTCGTGATGGCGTGTGATGGATGGAGGTGGTGTGTCGTGATGGCGTGTGATGGGTGGAGGTGGTGTGTGGTGGTGACGTGTGATGGTTGGAGGTGGTGTGTGGTGGTGACGTGTGATGGGTGGAGGTGGTGTGTGGTGGTGACGTGCGATGGGTGGAGGTGGTGTGTGGTGGTGACGTGTGATGGTTGGAGGTGGTGTGTGGTGGTGACGTTTGATGGGTGGAGGTGGTATGTGATGTGTTATGGCATGTTATCATGTCTGGTGAGCTGTGATGGTGTGTGGAGGTGTGGTATGATGTGCATTGGTGTGTGCTCTTGTGTGATGAGTGTGTGGTAGCATGTGATGGATTTTAGTTATGTGGGAGTTTGTTGTGTTGGTGGTGTGTACAGTGTGTGCTGTTGTGTAATGGTATTCAGCGGTGTGTCGTGGTGTGCCACATTAGACTCTGGGATCGATACCCAACCTTTCTTGGTACCACCTTCCTCCTGACACGGACACTCCACAATGGCCTGGCGTCTGCTCCACTCTGATTCACTTTCTTTTATTTTATTCCTTTTGCAAAGTTCACCAGGTTCGATTCTCGTCATTTATCAACAGCTTCAGAATACCGATGACACGTGTGAAGGAATTGAGGACTGTTCTAAAGCTTGGGGGATTTGAGAAAAACGAAGAACTGAAATCGTTCTCAAACTTGAGTACCCGAGACATACAAAATAAATGCCAGTTTTGACTTACAATCAGCGGATTGTGTTCTATTGTATTTCCTCCTGTTAATCTCATTCATACAATTGTGTCAGTGGAGAACACGTTTCCCACTCGTTAACCGGACACTGGCAAAATTAACTTTACACAGTTCTCCACAAGACGAGACGCCTTCTGGAGCAAAAGGAAAAAAAAAAAAAGGGGGGGAGGGAGTATGAAAGAAAAATAATAAAGGCCACCCCAGGTGTTTGTAGACCAGATTTTCTCGAAGTTAGGAAGGTAGAAGCGACAGCATTGGGCCAATAGTTAGAGGGGTTGGAGCCGTCTCTGTTTTTTTTAGAGAAGAATTCGGCGGGTAAAGATCAGAGCTTCTTAGCTCAGGGGTACACTTCTTTCGGACTCGAGGGGGAATCTATCACTTAAGGCCATATGCTTAGCCCGCTTAGTGCTGGGAGAGAGTACGGGGAAGACCTTACGCAAAGAAAATATAGGTAGGTACAGTTGAGAGAGATGGGAGAGAAGGACGAAGAGCAGAATCATCCATAGTTAATTAAAAGGGAAGAAAAAGAAGCCAACAGAGCGGCTTTATCAGTAGGAGCGTAATCACAGATTGACTAGGCCGGAGGAAAGGATCAATCACAAAAGTTATTGGAGACGCTTTTGGTTAAGGGACTTGAAAGATCTTTAGTACAAGTCAAATAAGCGTATTTTCCTGTTGAAATGGGTTTGACTCTAGGTGGAATGGCAGTCCAGTGATTCCGAACACAAAATGAAAGCAGAGTGAGTCTCAGGGGATGGGAGGAGTTTCATGTTTCAGTATCTTCTGTCCTCGATACGATTGAGACTGAAGGTGAATGGATGTGGCGCTATCTCGCTGACTCAGGAAACGACGATCAAGTATAATGTATATATATATATATATATATATATATATATATATATATATATATATATATATATATATATATATATATATCAGGTGTTTGCTTTGAAGAATGTATGTGAGAAATACTTAGAAAAGCAAATGGATTTGTATGTAGCATTTATGGATCTGGAGAAGGCATATGATAGAGTTGATAGAGATGCTCTGTGGAAGGTATTAAGAATATATGGTGTGGGAGGCAAGTTGTTAGAAGCAGTGAAAAGTTTTTATCGAGGATGTAAGGCATGTGTACGTGTAGGAAGAGAGGAAAGTGATTGGTTCTCAGTGAATGTAGGTTTGCGGCAGGGGTGTGTGATGTCTCCATGGTTGTTTAATTTGTTTATGGATGGGGTTGTTAGGGAGGTGAATGCAAGAGTTTTGGAAAGAGGGGCAAGTATGAAGTCTGTTGGGGATGAGAGAGCTTGGGAAGTGAGTCAGTTGTTGTTCGCTGATGATACAGCGCTGGTGGCTAATTCATGTGAGAAACTGCAGAAGCTGGTGACTGAGTTTGGTAAAGTGTGTGAAAGAAGAAAGTTAAGAGTAAATGTGAATAAGAGCAAGGTTATTAGGTACAGTAGGGTTGAGGGTCAAGTCAATTGGGAGGTAAGTTTGAATGGAGAAAAACTGGAGGAAGTAAAGTGTTTTAGATATCTGGGAGTGGATCTGGCAGCGAATGGAACCATGGAAGCGGAAGTGGATCATAGGGTGGGGGAGGGGGCGAAAATCCTGGGAGCCTTGAAGAATGCGTGGAAGTCGAGAACATTATCTCGGAAAGCAAAAATGGGTATGTTTGAGGGAATAGTGGTTCCAACAATGTTGTATGGTTGCGAGGCGTGGGCTATGGATAGAGTTGTGCGCAGGAGGATGGATGTGCTGGAAATGAGATGTTTGAGGACAATGTGTGGTGTGAGGTGGTTTGATCGAGTAAGTAATGAAAGGGTAAGAGAGATGTGTGGAAATAAAAAGAGCGTGGTTGAGAGAGCAGAAGAGGGTGTTTTGAAATGGTTTGGGCACATGGAGAGAATGAGTGAGGAAAGATTGACCAAGAGGATATATGTGTCGGAGGTGGAGGGAACGAGGAGAAGTGGGAGACCAAATTGGAGGTGGAAAGATGGAGTGAAAAAGATTTTGTGTGATCGGGGCCTGAACATGCAAGAGGGTGAAAGGAGGGCAAGGAATAGAGTGAATTGGAGCGATGTGGTATACCAGGGTTGACGTGCTGTCAGTGGATTGAATCAGGGCATGTGAAGCGTCTGGGGTAAACCATGGAAAGCTGTGTAGGTATGTATATTTGTGTGTGTGGACGTATGTATATACATGTGTATCTGGGTGGGTTGGGCCATTTCTTTCGTCTGTTTCCTTGCGCTACCTCGCAAACGCGGGAGACAGCGACAAAGCAAAAAGAAAAAAAAAAAAAAAAATTATATATATATATATATATATATATATATATATATATATATATATATATATATATATTATATTTTATTTTTATATTTATTTATTATACTTTGTCGCTGTATGTGCGTATGTATGTGTATGTGTGTGTATGTGTATATGTATATATATATGTATATTATCCCTGGGGATAGGGGTGAAAGAATACTTCCCACGTATTCCTCGCGTGTCGTAGAAAGCGACTAGAGGGGACGGGAGCGGGGGGCCAGAAATCCTCCCCTCCTTGTATTAACTTTCTAAAATGGGAAACAGAAGAAGGAGTCACGCGGGAAGTGCTCATCCTCCTCGAAGGCTCAGAGTGGGGTGCCTAAATGTGTGTGGATGTAACCGAGATGTGAAAAAAGGAGAGATAGGTAGTATGTTTGAGGAAAGGAACCTGGATATTTTGGCTCTGAGTGAAACGAAGCTCAAGCGTAAAGGGGAAGAGTGGTTTGGGAATGTCTGGGAAGTAAAGTCAGGGGTTAGTGAGAGGACAAGAGCAAGGGACGGAGTAGCAATACTCCTGAAACAGGAGTTGTGGGAGTATGTGATAGAATGTAAGAAAGTAAATTCTCGATTAATATGGGTAAAACTGAAAGTTGATGGAGAGAGGTGGGTGATTATTGGTGCATATGCACCTGGGCATGAGAAGAAAGATCATGAGAGGCAAGTGTTTTGGGAGCAGCTGAATGAGTGTGTTAGTGGTTTTGATGCACGAGACCGGGTTATAGTGATGGGTGATTTGAATGCAAAGGTGAGTAATGTGGCAGTTGAGGGAATAATTGGTATACATGGGGTGTTCAGTGTTGTAAATGGAAATGGTGAAGAGCTTGTAGATTTATGTGCTGAAAAAGGACTGATGATTGGGAATACCTGGTTTAAAAAGCGAGATATACATAAGTATACTTATGTAAGTAGGAGAGATGGCCAGAGAGCGTTATTGGATTACGTGTTAATTGACAGGCGTGCGAAAGAGTAACTTTTGGATGTTAATGTGCTGAGAGGTGCAACTGGAGGGATGTCTGATCATTATCTTGTGGAGGCTAAGGTGAAGATTTGTATGGGTTTTCAGAAAAGAAGAGTGAATGTTGGGGTGAAGAGGGTGGTGAGAGTAAGTGAGCTTGGGAAGGAGACCTGTGTGAGGAAGTACCAGGAGAGACTGAGTACAGAATGGAAATATATATATATATATATATATATATATATATATATATATATATATATATATATATATATATATATATATATATATATGTATATATGTACTCAGTAACTTGGACAAGGTGGACTCCCATGAAAAGCGTAGTGCTCTCATGGCACTGTGATCTTTCGTCAATTAACAACGTTACGGCCTCGACACAGGTGGCTCTTCACTTGCGGTATAACCTCCAACAGATGGAGGTCGATGCTACTGGTCTACTCCTGCGTGAGGTCACACCGCGAAGGTTGCATCTTCGTCACGAGGGAAAAAAAAAGTCATCTCGTTGAGGAATTTCTCACGTCAATAGAGTTCATGGTTTCCCTGGTACTTAATGTAACACAAGTTCAGAGGTACATGACCCCTTCATGAGGGATCTTGGGATTGTAGGATTAATCATGATTCTACCATTAACTTAAAAAATATAGAATATAGGTTTATATACAATCATACACACTCATAGAGAGAAGACTAATGATGCAGAAGTGTCACATAGAGATCAAAGTGAATATGATAGTACAGAGGATGAAGATATTTTTTTTTTACTTTTTCATTTTATACCACTATTTCGAAAAAAAAAAAATTGTATGTTCACTGAATACCAGCGTTGGTCGTACCGTTGCCTATAGAGCAGAAGTGGCCATAGTGAGCATTCCCCAGTCAGCTATTTACAGGGGAGTAATAAATCTATTTAAACATTTCGATTAAGATCTTACATGAAACTTAATGAGACTGAACTGTCTTCTCAAGTTCGTCTGAAATATTTCGTAGTAGTGTTACTGATATGTTATGCATGACGTTGACTGAGAGCTTTGATGAATGTCATCTTATAATAAGTTAACGTATTTTTCGTGACATAGAGAGACAACGACTTTAATACAGTCTCTGTTGTACACTCGTTATTATTTACAGTCTGTTTTACAGTGTAATAATAGTTCCTGTTTTCTGTTCGTCATAAATACAGTTAATATTGTTTTTCAAGAGATGATTCAAGTGATGGAGAATTGTATGTTTTACTAACAGATGAAGGTTAGTGTCCTGTGGTAACTTGTCCCGTGGCTACGTTTTCTATACCAATTCCGTACTTTCTTCTTTAGTTTTCCTTTTTTTTTTTTTTTTTGACTAAATCATTGTTTTGGAATTCAAAGTATGACGGTCTAATATACCATCTTCAATGGGTTTCTCATTTTTCAGAAAAAAATAAATGTGTTCTTTAAATGTTTTATGAATTTTTGTTTGTTTTATGTATTTGTGTGTATGTGATTCCTATTTGTGTTACGGGAAGGGAGTTTTACTATAGTATTGCCCTGTCTCTTAACCTAGTATATATGTGCCATGATTTTAGTGTGTGTGTGTGTGTGATTACGTATTGTGATTACTGTTTGTGTGTTACGGGGAGAGGGTTTTACGCTCGAGTTGACCTGCATATACCATGTCTTTTCTCCAATGTATGTATGCCAAACACACACCCAAGTTTAATTAAGCCAGGCTCCAGGTGTGTGTGTGTGTGTGTGTGTGTGTGTGTGTGTGTGTGTGTGTGTGTGTGTGTGTGTGTATGTATGTATGTATGTGTGCGTGTGTAATAGTAGTAGTAGTAGTAGTAATAGTAACTGGTATGGCATGGGTGAAGATATGCTCCAGTTGTAGCTGTTCAAGATGAATAAAAAATTAAGAATATAGAAGAAAAAATCACAAATTATATACTTGTTAAAAACTGAGAGACGAGGAAATGAAGAAAATTTCTCAACTTTGCTGTGGGAAGAGTTTATCCAGTCGATCATAAGTCGTTCCCCGTGGAATCTTTTTAAGTCCATGCGTACGTAATGCAGGTAATGTCCAAGAACCACTTAAGTCAGCTTAGCATCAGTAGCAAGTTGTGGCGAGCATTTATTGCCGTCCAGGCAATCGATTTTCCGGATAATAACATCTCATGATTCGTAGAGTCTTTCATAGTCTCTCTTGATACTCACAATCACCCTGTCCTCACACCTCCAACCCTCAACAGTGCCTCTTTGCACACCCAACCTCAGTACCCGCCTCAGTACACGACAGCAGGCCACTACACCATCACTCCCTTGCTACCTTAACTAACCACATAACCATCACTTGCTGCCACTCCCACCACTAAGAGCCACACGATCATCCTCTACTGGCCATTAACCTCCCAACTCCCACCGCTCGTAGCCTCATACCCATAACCATCTACTGCTCTTAGCCATGTAATCATCCCCTCCTCCCACCAACCCTGCACCCTCCCGCCATTCCTTGCCACACAGTCATCCCTCCTTGCTACATATCCATCAAGTCCTACCACTTCTAGCCACACAGGCATTACCAACCTCCGTTACTCCCACACTTTTTTTTTTTCTCTCTCTCTCTCCACGCAACCATCGCTTTCCATTAGTTCTTTGGCCCCCACAACCCTAACCTGTTACCACGCCCTGCCACACAAACTTAAGCTCGCAGCACCTCTAGCCACTACTCCTATCCAAAGAACCATCACCACTAGTCACTCCCTAAGCACGATACTATCACCCATTTAGTATCTTATGGCCTCCTAAACAGTGTCCGAAATAAGCGGCGGTGCGTTCCCGCAGGTACTATAAATACCAACGAACGATCAATCTCTGTCGAGGTAGGCCTATGGACCCACCTGGCCCACTCCAAGTAGAGAAAAATTACTTGTAGAGTTGTATTTCTTTGCTCAGTACCAAAGATCATGGCATCGAGGGTGTTGCTTTCCCAAACTTTATTTTTCCTTTTTCTTCTTTGTGTTAGAGTACTAGTTACAGTCTACGTATTCTATTAAATCAGTTACAGCCATCGCTGACTGCCTTCCTATCAGACCCAGCACCCGGCCATACCGTCCGGCCTCCTAACCCTACGCATATCAACCCTTGTATGTACTTCTAACCTTCCATACCTCACCTTTCAGTACTTACAACCTTCAGTTCTGGGTACAGTGCGGTGCATTGGTTGGAGGAGTAACTTGACACTGCGTTTGCAATAAGACAGAATTCCTTTATGTGCTATTGCATCCAAGTTAGGTCGAGGTTAATCAGTACTTCCCTGAACATCAGCGAATGGCCAAGGAAACCATCGTAAAGACTTCTACTTGGCAAAGATTGTAACAAGCCGAGGAGAGTTATCGCGATTCGGGTGTGCCTGTGGAGCAATCTGAGAAAAATCACAAACGTGAGATAACCCTAAAAGTGTTTTTTGTCTCGGGTTGTGTTGAACATGTTCGTTGTGCTGAATCAGCATTAAGCTAACCCAGAGGTCTACTAAAGCTGGTGGAAACTACCCTACAGACATTTACGTGGTTGTCTACCTTAAGCTTCAAGCTTGTTCAATGTCTGTTCGGTGAAGAGGGTTAGCTTAATCCGGGTGAGGCAAATTTACGCATTTTCATTACATGGTTATATCCAACTCCGAAAACTGATCATATGGGGTGGCTCAAGTGCATGCAGCCTCGCACGTCAGCATCTTCACCTCATGTCCAGCGTCTCAAATCAGTAAGGTCTTCCACACTACGGCGAAACTTCGCAGTTATTCGCTCTACATACCTGGGTGATTTCTGTCCTGAGGGTTTCACGAATACCACGGCAAATGAACTTGTACCTGGGTTAACACTGAGTCTCATAGGTGGTGAAGACTGGGTGTTATCAGTCGACCACGAGGCCCCCATTTTTTTTTTCTTTAATCAAAACCAAAATACGCACTTCTGCAGACCAGTTCGATGACTCAAACTTGATATGGCTCTGTGATACGGATATCAAAGCTACGGATTGCATCCCTTTCACTAGATGCATAATGTTAACCAAGAGGATGAGGTTTGAGGTCGAAGTCCTCAAATGCCTGAGCCTAGGATAATGATCTCACTGATCACTGAGCGTATACGACCTAGACTAAACCAATGGTCTTCAATAAGTTGTTTTCTTCTTGAGAGTCCTGTAGGGAGTAGGATCCCCTTACAGGGATGAATGTGCTACGAATGGCTATGCTTCCCAAAAGTAACTGTATTTCATTCCCCATTCCCCGGCCTGGCATCATATAACGTGGTATTACTCCATACAGTTGGTCGACCAGTGCTTGAAATACAAATAGTTTTCATACCTCTGCATGCCTATAATCCCCCGAATAATAGATGGGCCAATCCCTTCGCTAGACTACAGCGAACTTCATAAGTTCCTGATTTAAATATTATATCCGGCGGGCATTTTTACCGGTCTGTTATTGTGTTCGGCGCTTAGGTGTTCCATCACGAATTTTACCGACAGATATTGTTTTCATTGCATATTTTATGGCAGGAATTTTGATTTGTTTATGGGCGTGTGTGTGTGTGTGTGTGTGTGTGTGTGTGTGTGTGTGTGTGTGTGTGTGCGAGTGTGGTGTGTGCGCGCGGCGGGGCGGGGAGGGTGGGAGCGGGCGTGTGGGAGTACTTTCAGTGTTGGATATTTCCAATATTGGTTTGTTCCCTGGTGGGGGCGGGTGGTGGTCGGTGCTGCTGCATCCGCCTACCACACTCGTTCCTATGCATCTCCCAGCCTTACTACGGCAGGCGGGAGACGTGTACGTGTCTCGAACGAGGGATCAGGACCAAGTATCAGGATTTGCGGAAAGAGGAAGGATCGACGAGAGAGAGAGAGAGAGAGAGAGAGAGAGAGAGAGAGAGAGAGAGAGAGAGAGAGAGAGAGAGAGACGGAGATTGGTTGTATGGTCTTTTCATTATCATTAAGACATAATTGATGATTAGTCACCATTTTTCGCCACTGAACCAATCACGAAATCAGACTGTGACCAGAATGATTACTCTGTAATTATCTGTCATTCGCCTCTGAAGGAGTTTCAACCCATGAATCTTGGTTTACGAGACCAGGGCTCACTATCTCAGATAAGGAGACACCTTGTGTTGTTTATGGCTTATTCCTGGCTGAAGTCTGAATGATCAACCATCTGTGTTTCCCATTTGTGAGGATTCTCTCTCCCTCTCTCACTACGATATTCATTTGTGGACGGAATCAGTAAACCTAAATATTTTTATATTGCAAGTTTATTATTATAAAGTATAATTTTGGGGTTATATTTCACATCATACAATCGAGTACGCCTTGTTTTTTTTTTTTCTTTTTTTTGACGTTGAGCCTGTGTAAGTAGTGCTGGCAAGATATTCAAAATAGAATGACAACACGATTTTGTAATAGGTTGGGAACTGATAAGGTGAAATTTGATCTGCAAGTCAAATTCAACTACAAAGAAAGTATGGGGAAAAGGCAAACTTTTGAACTCAAAACTAAGCTATCAGTTTAGTAATCTGCGTACGTTAAGATTAAATAAAGATAAAGTATTATATGTGTATCTGGACACAGCACCAGTTATTCAGAAGACGGTTGTGCATCGTGTAATGAACATTATGAGAATCTTACCTTCGAAGATCTGTGAAATAATACAGTCGCCAGGATTATGTGTGTGAAGATTCAACCTTCTTATTTTCATAGTCTGTTTGTTTTTTTTCCGAGAATGAAGGCGGAATTAAGACCTTCATACACCCTCCTGGGAGACATCCTCCTCGTATATATGACTGTCGATGGCCCATATTTTCGTTTATGGGTCGCCATATTTACCATGAATTAACGCGTCATGAAGGCTGTACTTCGAAGCTGATCTCTGAAATTTGGATCATTAAAGATCACAGACACAGTACTGGTAAAAGTGTAAAAGAAAGTCACACAACATTAGGAGAAAGAAAGTTATACAACATTAGGAGATAGAAAGTTATACAACATTAGGAAAAATCACACAACATTAGGAGAAAGAAAGTTATACAACATTAGGAGATAGAAAGTCATACAACATTAGGAGAAAATCACACAACATTAGGAGAAAGAAAGTTATACAACATTAGGAGAAAATCACACAGCATTAGGAGAAAGAAAGTTATACAACATTAGGAGATAGAAAGTTATACAACATTAGGAGAAAATCACACAACATTAGGAGAAAGAAAGTTATACAACATTAGGAGAAAATCACACAGCATTAGGAGAAAGAAAGTTATACAACATTAGGAGATAGAAAGTTATACAACATTAGGAGAAAATCACACAACATTAGGAGATAGAAAGTTATACAACATTAGGAGAAAATCACACAACATTAGGAGAAAGAAAGTTATACAACATTAGGAGAAAATCACACAACATTAGGAGAAAGTTATACAACATTAGGAGAAAACCACACAACATTAGGAGAAAGTTATACAACATTAGGAGATAGAAAGTTATACAACATTAGGAGAAAATCACACAACATTAGGAGAAAGTTATACAACATTAGGAGATAGAAAGTTATACAACATTAGGAGAAAACCACACAACATTAGGAGAAAGTTATACAACATTAGGAGAAAACCACACAACATTAGGAGAAAGTTATACAACATTAGGAGATAGAAAGTTATACAACATTAGGAGAAAATCACACAACATTAGGAGAAAGTTATACAACATTAGGAGAAAACCACACAACATTAGGAGAAAGAAATTCACACAACATTAGGAGACAGAAAGTCAGACAACATTAGAGGATAGAAAGTCATATAGCATCAGGAGATAAAAAGTCATGCAACATTAGAGGATAGAAAGTCATACAACATAAGGAGATAGAAAGTCATACAACATAAGGAGATAGAAAGTCATACAACATTAGGAGATAGAAAGTCATACAACATTAGGAGACTTTCTTACGTATGTTTGAGATTTTACGAGAAAGTCCTTCATATGTCTCTGAGTTAGCTTTGCAGTTTCTGGCTTTCAGGATTGCACAGAATTCGGTTATGACATCTGCAGAAATGGCTTGGGGACAAGGATGGCTATCTCCCACCCCAGATCCAACCTTCCCATTAGCGTTTGTCTTCACTTGAAAAGTAGACATTTACGCTAGTTTTAGGAGGGCAATAATGTGTGATCTGCTACCTACCTGGACCTGTATTAATCCCTTAGTGACTGGAATCCAATAAAACTTTCACGTTGCCATGGTTTATGGATCAATAATGTTGGTAATGGAGACATTGTGCTAATTAATGACCCTGAGTGTACCTCAGTGACCCCCTCCCCATCCCTATGTATACCATAAGGTGAGGGGAAACATTACGAGGTCACATCCTGTAATTCATACAGTTGTCATAACTACGACAGTTATCATAAGGAAAGAAATGTATACCATTCACATATTTTAGATGCGTCATATATTCCGTCTGGAGGTCTTGTAGTACGCATTTTATGTGTTTCCTCTTCCCTTGTATTGTTATGATTATTTGTACTGTTATCAATATTATCATGATTATTATTATTATCATTATTATTATTATCATTATTATCATTATCATTATTTTCATTATTATTAGTATTATTATTATCATTATTATTATCATTATTATTATTATTATTATTATTATTATTATTAGTATTATTATTATTATCATTATTATTATTATTATCATTATTATTATTATTATTATCATTATTATTATCATCATTATTATTATCATTATTATTATTATTTTTATTATTATTATTATTAATATTATTATTATTATTATTATTATTATTATTATTATTATTATTATTATTATCATTACTATTATCATTATTATTATTTCATCATAATCATTATTATTATCATTATCATTATTGTTATTCCTATTATTATCGTTATTATCATCATTATTATCATCATCATTATCATTAGTAGTAGAAGTTATTGTATTAGTATTATTACTATTATGATCATTGTTATTTTCTTTATCATTATTATTATGATTATTATTATTATTATTATTATTATTATTATTATTATTATTATTATCATTATTATTATTATTATTATCATCATCATTATCATTATTCACAGAATAATCATATGGGAAGGAGTAACGTGGTTCCAGAAGAGGCTGAGGGTGTGTGGATCAAGGATTTGCAGTGAAGAATTTATATGACAAATACTTGTAGAAAGAAAGTGAGTTATACGTGGCATTCTTGAATTTGGTGAAAGCGTATGATAGAGTTGGCAGAGAGTTTTAGTCAAAGGTGCTACAAATATAATGGGTAGAGGAAAACTACCGAATGGACTTAGTTTTTACCTAGAGAGCAAAGCAAGCGTACAAGCATAGAAAATGGGGGTGGCGAGTGGTTCCTGGTGAAGATGGATATGCGTCAAAGACATCTGGTGTCACCGTGATAGCTTAATGGTTTATGGGCAGGATGGCAAGGGACGTAAATGCGAGGGTCTTAAAACGAATAGCAGGTATACGGTGTAATTGGGGTGAGGGAGGCGTGGGAAGTAAATCAGTTGCTATTTACAGATGACGCGGCTCTGGTAGCAGACTCTGGAGAGATACTCCAAAAATCTGTGACAGAGTTTGGTAATGTGGGAGAGGAGGAAAGTGGCTGTAAATGTAAACTAAAATATTGTACTGAGGTACGCCAGGGAGCTGAAACAGGATGGCTTCAGTGGAAATTTGAATGCAGAGAACTTGGGGGAAGGGAAGTACTTTATGCATCTGGGAATGGACGTGGCAGCGTATGGTAACGTTTGGCCGAATATGTCATAGAATGGAAGAGGAGATTAAGTGTCCTCTGAGCATTAAGGACAATGTCCGATGGGTAAACATGAGTACGTCAGAAGGTATATTAGTAACGAGGGTGTTTTCTGGTTTCGAGTCTTGGGCCTTGAGTGCAAATGAAAAGAAGAATGTAAATGTGTTGGAAATAGAATTCCTGGGGATGATATGTGGTGTGAGTAGAACCGATCGTACAAGAGAGAGGTCTGGTAGGAAGTGCCGGGTGAACAAAAGTGAGGTCTGGTAGGAAGTGCAGTGTGACCGGGAGAGCCGACTAAAATGTGTCCAAATGGTTCAGACGCGATGGAAAGGATGGTTGAAGAAGGACTGACGTGGAGAATCTGTGTCCCGGAAGTGAAGGGAGCAAGGATGAATTGATACCTATCTACATACAATTACCCATTATATGGCTAACGCGTCGACTTCATTAGATACCATGCTTGACGCACCTCGTCGATGGCTGTCAGTTCTGGGCTTTTCTGCACCTGTTGGCAGCTATTTATAAAATAATCTTTTTCAATATTCCTAGCTTAACCCTCGCAGAGTTCTTATTACAGCGAATGAAAATCCCTCTACATTTTTATCTCTGGTATCTCGAAAATTGTTTGATATGTTGGTATATTTCAAGGTATTATTGCAGACTGAATTGCTCTGTTTCTTTATTGCTGCAACGCTTTTAAATCGAGTGTGTTGTTTTTGATATCCTAACTATGTTCCTGTGCTTAGATTTATCGTAAATAATCTTCGAAGTGGTAGAGTTCATGATGATTCAAGGGTTCCATTGTCTCGTCTTTCTTATGGAGTGTTTCTGAAATATTGGGTGATTTCTCCTTGTCTTGATAGTGAACATATGGTACAACAGGATCAGAGTTTGATGCGTACATGGGCACTGAATAGTTCTAGTGTTTCGTCTCTCGTGGTGAATGTTCTCATTATCAGTCCACTTGTTGCTATACTTATAAATGTATGCTTCACATCCAAGCTCTTCCTTCATTATTTCTTCAGAGTATTTAACTCTGGCTCCTTCGCAAGCTTCTTTTCTTTGGTCCTTTACATCAAAAATCTTTCCATGAGTTTGTTGTTCGAGTTTCCCTTCGCTTTGTGCCATTCGATTTTCCTTCTTTTGCACAAGTTTTTGTTTAATTCTTCCTACATTTTCTCTTTGTCCTCTTCTGTGCCTATCATTATATGTTTTCAGGTTGATTGTGTGTGTGTCTTTAGCCTTATGAATGATATCAAAACTAGATCACGAAACGAATTGAAAGAAAATTACCTAGATATGTTTAATGGGGATCAAAGTTCACATTTCAGGTGGTAAAGACATAAACCTGGACGCAGTATATTAACACTGGAAGGGTGGTGAAAACAGAAGATTAAAAGTTCATGTCCAGAAGTAAGTATCAACCCGAAGAATACAGACGTTCATGTTCAGAGACTAGTATGTACCTGCAGAACAAACGTTCACGTCCTGAGACTAGTACCTGGAAAACAAACGTTCATGCCCAGAAACTAGTATGTACCTGGAGAACAAACGTTCATGCCCATAGGCTAGTATGTAGCTGGAGAACAATCGTTCATGTCCTGAGACTAGTATGTACCTGAAGAACAAACGTTCATGCCCATAGACTAGTATGTACCTGAAAAGCAATTCATGTCCTGAAAAAAAGACATTCATGTCCAGAGACTACTATCAGCCCCCCAGTGATAAAATAGTTTCGTATGTCAAGGTAGAATTTTTTGCACCTCTCAGAAGAATACATACATGCAGGAATTTAAAAGGATACTGAAGTTTTTTAACTTCTTGTTTGCTTCTTATTCGGTTCCATATTACATAAATATCTTAAACAACGCATTGTGTTAATTATCTTTTGTTTATTTATATATCCTTTCTTTTCTTGCATACCCATGATTATTTCTAACGAAAAAATGTTCATACATTTTATGTTTTTCAAGGGCGTATCCACAATTTACCTTGATATTGGTACATGAAACAAAATTCATTCCATATATGGAAACAGTAGAGGGAAATTTTGTTTTGGTGTATCAGGGCCTGAACATTCAAAGAGCGAGAGGCAAAAATTGGATAGAATTAATTGGATCATTGTGGGATATCGGGGACGACGCGTTTTAAGTGGACTGAACCAGGGTATATGAAGCGGTCAAGGTAAGCCACTGAATAGTCTCTGGGGCTTAGTAGTATATAGAAAGCTCTAGTTTCGGTACATTGTATATTGAAAGAGAGTTGGCATGTGCAAGTGAGGCCATGGTTCGTTTGTTCCTGACGCTACCTCAGTCACCTCGGGTGAGGCGATAAGAAATGAGTTTATCATTATTATCATTAGTATTATCATTATTATTATTATAATAATCATTATCATTATTATTATTGTTATTATTATTATTATTATTATTATTATTATCATTATCATTATTATTATTATCATTATCATTATTATTATTATTATTATTATTATTATCATTATTATTATTATTATTATTATTATTATTATTATTATTATTATTATTATTATTGTTATTATTATTGTTATTATTATTATCATTATTACTATTATTATTATTATTATTATTATTATTATTATTATTATTATTATTATTATTATTATTATTATTATTATTATCATCATCATTATTATCATTATTATCATTATTATTATTATTATTATTATTATTATTATTATTAGTATCATTATTATTACTGTTATCATTATCATCTGTATTATCATTTTAATTAGCTCCTGCAGCCGGCCTTAAACCTAGTAAGGATCTTTTTTGAAGGTCAGATCAAGAAAGGCCATCTTCCCCGCACTCTCATTTTCGTTAAACTGCATCTTCAGTACATCCTCATCTTCATTGCAAAGGCCATTACTACCAAGTTAAGCTCAAGGTTGGCTACAGGCTTGCCTTGTACCGGACTCAGGTCATTTTCTGTGCACTGCACTGTTCTTCACTACACCCTCACCTTCACAGTACCATGTTTCGTCACTGTCTTCACTTAACCTTTCTATTCACATGGTTTGAAGTTTTTATGCAGACACATCTGGCGTAGGCGGGTGTGTGTGTGTGTGTGTGTGTGTGTGTGTGTGTGTGTGTGTGTGTGCATACATACATACATAGGAGTAAAGACACGGTAGATATGTACAAAGTTAAGAGGCGGGGCCAAACGAGTGTAGAGTTGTCTCCCCTTAATACATAAACGATAATCACAAATATTAATCACACACACACACACACACATACACACACACACACACACACACACACACACACACACACACACACACACACACACACACACACACACCCACCCACACACACACACACATACACACACACAGAGTCAGAAACCATAATATCTTATTATCATTATTGTCATTATCATTGCTATAATTATCATTATGATTGTTATCATTATATCATTATTATTATTATTAATTATCATTATTATCATTATCATTATCAATTGTAAAACTGAAAGTGGATGGAGAGAGATGGGTGATTATTGGTGCATATGCACCTAGGCATAAAAAGAAATATCATGAGAGTCAAGTGTTTTGGGAGCAGCTGAGTGAGTGTGTTAGTAGTTTTGATGCACGAGACCGGGTTATAGTGATGGGTGATTTGAATGCAAAAATGAGTAATGTTGCAGTTCAGGAAATAGTTGGTGAACATGGGGTGTTCAGTGTTGTAAATGGAAATGATGGAAAGTTTGTAGATTTATGTGCTGAAAAAGGACTGGTGATTGGGAATACTTGGTTTAAAAAGAGAGATATGCATAAGTATACGTATGTAAGTAGGAGAGATGACCAGAGAGCGTTATTGGATTACGTGTTAATTGATAGTCGCGTGAAAGAAAGAGTTTTGGATGTTTGTGTGCTGAGAGGTGCAACTGTAGGGATGTCTGATCAGTATCTTGTGGAGGCGAAGGTGAAGATTTGTAGAGGTTTTCAGAAAAGAAGAGAGAATGTTAGGGTGAAGAGAGTGGTGAGAGTAAGTGAGCCTGAGAAGGAGACTTGTGTGAGGAAGTACCAGGAGAAACTGAGTGCGGAATGAAAAAAGGTGAGAGCAAAGGACGTAAAGGGAGTGGGGAAGGAATGGGATGTATTTAGGGAAGCAGTGACGGCTTGCGCAAAAGATGCTTGAGGACTGAGAAGCGTGGGAGGTGGGCAGATTAGAAAGGGTAGTGAGTGGTGGGATGAAGAAGTAAGATTATTAGTGAAAGAGAAGAGAGAGGCATTTGGACGATTTTTGAAGGGAAATAGTGCAAATGATTAGTAGAAGTATAAAAGAAAGAGGCAGGAGGTCAAGAGAAAGGTGCAAGAGGTGAAAAAGAGGGCAAATGAGAGTTGGAGTGAGAGAGGATTGATGAAATTTAGGGAGACTAAAAAGAAGTTTTGGAAGGAGGTAAATAAAGTGCGTAAGACAAGAGAACAAATGGGAACATCAGTGAAGGGGGCTAATGGGGAGGTGATAACAAGTAGTGGTGATGTGAGAAGATGGAGTATTTTGAAGGTTTGTTGAATGTGTTAAATGATAGAGTGGCAGATATAGGGTGTTTTAGTCGAGGTGATGTGCGAAGTGAGAGGGTTAGGGAGAATGATTTGGCAAACAGAGAGGAGGTAGTAAAAGCTTTGCGGAAGATGAAATCCGGCAAGGCAGCGTGTTTGGATGGTATTGCAGTGGAATTTATTAAGAAAGGGGGTGACTGTGTTGTTGACTGGTTGGTAAGGATATTTAATGTATGTATAACTCATGGTGAGGTGTCTGAGGATTTGCGGAATGCATGCATAGTGCTATTGTATAAAGGCAAAGGGGATAAAGGTGAGTGCTCAAAGTACAGAGGTATAAGTTTGTTGAGTATTCCTCTGAAACTATATGGGAGGTTATTGATTGAGAGGGTGAAAGCATGTACAGAGCATCAGATTGGGGAAGAGCATTGTGGTTTCAGAAGTGGTAGAGGATGTGTGGATCAGGTGTTTGCTTTGAAGAATGTATGTGAGAAATACTTAGAAAAGCAAATGGATTTGTATGTAGCATTTATGGATCTGGAGAAGGCATATGATAGAGTTGGTAGAAATGCTCTGTGGAAGGTATTAAGAATATATGGTGTGGAAGCAAGTTGTTAGAGCAGTGAAAAGTTTTTATCGAGGATGTAAGGCATGTGTACGAGTAGTAAGAGAGGAAAGTGATTGTCTTCAGTGAATGTTGGTTTATGTCAGGGGTGCGTGATGTCTCCATCGTTGTTTAATTTGTTTATGGATGGGGTTGTTAGGGAGGTGAATGCAAGAGTTTTGGAGAGAGGGGCAAGTATGCAGTCTGTTGTGGATGAGAGAGCTTGGGATGTGAGTCAGTTTCTATTCCCTGATGATACAACGCTGGTGGCTGATTCGGGTGAGAAACTACAGAAGCTAGTGACTAAGTTTAGTAAAGTCTGTGAAAGAAGAAAGCTAAGAGTAAATGTGAATAAGAGCAAGGTTATTAGGTACAGTAGGGTTGAGGGACAAGTCAATTGGGAGGTAAGTTTGAATGGAGAAAAACTGGAGGAAGTGAAGTGTTTTAGATATCTTAGAGTGGATTTGGCAGCGGATGGAACGATGGAAGCGGAAGTGAGTCACAGGGTGGGGGAGGGGATGAAAGTTCTTGGAGCGTTGAAAAATATGTGGAAGGCGAGAACATTATCTCGGAAAGCAAAGATGGGTATGTTTGAAGGTATAGTGGTTCCAACAATGTTATATGGTTGTGAGGCGTGGGCTGTTGATAGAGTTGGGCGGAGGAAGGTGGATGTGTTGGAAATGAGATGCTTGAGGGCAATATGTGGTGTGAGGTGGTTTGATCGAGTAAGAAATGAAATGGTAAGAGAGATGTGTGGTGATTAAAAGAGTGTGATTGAGAGAGCAGAAGAGGGTGTTTTGAAATGGTTTGGTCACATAAAGAGAATGAGTGAGGAAAGATTGACAAAGAGGATATATATGTCAGAGGTGGAGGGAACGAGGAGAAGTGGGAGACCAAATTGGAGGTGGAAGGATGGAGTGAAAAAGATTTTGAGCGATCGGGGCGTGAACATGCAGGAAGGTGAAAGGCGTACAAGGAATAGAGTGAATTGGAACGATGTGTTATATCTGGGTCGACGTGCTGTCAGTAGATTGAACCAGGGCATTTGAAGCGTCTAGGATAAACCATGGAAAGTTTTGTGGGGCGTGGATGTGGAAAGGGAGCTGTGGTTTCGTTCATTATACATGGCAGCTAGAGACTGAGTGTGAACGAATGTGGCCTTTGCCGTCTTTTCCTAGCGCTACCTCGCGCGCATGCAGGAGGAGGGGGTTGTCATTTCATGTGTGGCGTGGTCTCGACGGGAATGAATAAAGCCAGCAAGTATGAAATATGTACATGTCTGTATATGTGTACGTCTGTGTATGTATATATATGTATACGTTGAAATGTAAAGGTATGTATGTGGGTGGGCTGGGCCATTCTTTCTTCTGTTTTCTTGCGCTATCTTGCTAACGCAGAAGATTTCGACAAAGCTTAATGAAAACTAAATAAGATATAAATAATTAATTGTATCATTATTATCATTATTATCATCATCAATAATGTTATGACGGAAGTTTGTTTTCAATTTCCTATAATCATAACTATCATAATTTTCATTATCAATTGTCAAAATTATCATTGTTATTTTTATTGTAGTTCTTTTTCCTTTTTTTCTTGAAACATAATTTTTCCTTTACCCGTGCGTAAAATAGGTACTGTTAAAGTAATCTTTTTATAATTCAATACTTAGCTCTATATTTGAGAAACAGGTCACTTAACGTGTCATTTCTAAATACATTGAAAATTAGATAAAGAGTGAAAAAACAAATTCAGTAAAAATATAAAGTAAATTCAACCAACTGTTACTTTTTTCTCTGTCTCTTTCCATCTCGAGCAACAGAAACACACGCCTCTCGCGCGAAAGTTCCTCCCCGTCCATTAATGGTAACAATTGTAACTACTTAAAATGCCTAAACTTGACGCCGACAACAAAAGACCGAGGGAGCGACGCACAGCCAAGCCCCTCCGGGTCATCAACAAAAGTTAGCAGGAGACCCTCACAGCAGAGGGGTATAATTTCACCGGGTGTGACTTGTGAAAACGACGAATGCCTTTCGCTCTCAAGGTTCCCCTCGGAGGGATTCTAGTCCATAGAAGAAGTGGAAGTACTTGTGGTTCCATCATTTACGTTTTTCACCGTAGAATAGGTTAAGGGACCCAGGCCTAGCAATAAGGGTTGAGGAAAACCCCGAAATTGTTGTAAGGTATGAGCAAGGTTAGGCAAAATGTTATGAAGTACATATTACTTTTTAAGAAATATATTACATGACAGTATAAGTAAATAGGCTCATGATTAGTGACAGTTGTATCATTAACTGCCCACAGCAAAAAAATTGCTGAGGTTTGACTCTGAGCGCAACATATTGCAAACCATAATCTTCTACAAGTAAGATCAAAGGTAACATTTGTGTGATAGATTTTCTGTTTTTTTCCGAATCACGGGTTGATTAGGAACATTCTGATCCACACATCCTCTACCACTTCTGAAACCACACTGCTCTTCCCCAATCCGATGTTCTGTACATTCCTTCACCATCTCAATCAATACCCTCCCATATAATTTCCCAGGGATAATCCACAAAATTATACCTCTGTAATTTGAACTCATTTTTATCCCCTTTGCCTTTGTATAATGGCATTATGCATGCATTCCGCCAATCCTCAGGCACTTCACCATGAATATACATTGAATATCCTCACCAACCAATCAACAACACAGTCACCCCCTTTTTTAATGAACTCGACTGCAATACCATCCACACCCGCCGCCATACCGGCTTTCATCTACCGTAAAGCTTTCACTACCTCTTCTCTGTTTACTAGATCATTCTCTCTGACCCTCTCACTTCGCACACCACCTCGACCAAGACATCCTATATCTGCCGCTCTATCATCCAACACATTCAACAAACCTTCAAAATACTCACTCCATCTCCTTCTCACATCACCACCACTTGTTATTACCTCCCCATTAGCCCTTGTTATCACCTCCCCATTTGCACCATTTTCCTGCAAAAATTGTCCAAATGCCTCCATCTTCTCTTTCACTAATAATCTTAATTTTTCATCCCACCACTCACTACCCCTTTTAATCTGCCCCTCTCCCACGCTTCTCATGCCACTAGCACCTTTTGCGCAAGCCATCACTGATTCCCTAAATACATCCCATTCCTATCCCAACTCCCCTTACGTCCTTTGCTCTCACCTTCCATTCTGCATTCAGTCCCACTTGGTACTTCCTCACACAAGTCTACTTCTCAAGCTCACTTGCTCTCACCACTCCCTTCACCCCAACATTTTCTCTTCTTCTCTGAAAACCTCTACAAATCTTCACCTTCGCCTCGACCACATAATGATCAGACATCCCTCCCGTTGCACCTCTCAGCACATTAACATCCAAAAGTCTCTCTTTCACGCGCCTATCAATTAACACGTAATCTAATAACGCTCTCTGGCCATCTCTCCTACTTACATACGTATATTTTGTATATCTCTCTTTTTAAACCAGGTATTCCAATCACCAGTCCTTTTTTGCACACAAATCTACAAGCTCTTCACCATTTCCATTTACAACACTGAACACCCCATGTACACCAATTATTCCCTCAACTGCCACATTACACACCTTTGCATTGAAATCACCCATCACTATAACCCGGTCTCGTGCATCAAAACTGCCAACACACTCACTCAGCTGCTCCCAAAGCACTTGCCTCTCATGATCTTTCTTCTCTTGCCCAGGTGCATAGGCCCCAATAATTGCCCATCTCTCTCCATCCGCTTTCTGTTTTACCTGTATCAATCTAGAGTTTACTCTCTTACACTCTACCACACACTCCCACAACTCCTGTTTCAGGAGTAGTGCCACTCCTTCCTTTGCTCTTGTCCTCTCACCAAATCCTGACTTTACCCGCAAAATATTCCCAAACCACTCTTCCTCTTTACCCTTGAGCTTCGTTTCACTCAGAGTCAAAACATCTAGGTTCCTTTCCTCAAACTTACTACCTATCTTTCCTTTTTTCTCATCTTGGTTACATTTACATTCATTTAGACGCCCCAATCTGAGCCTTCGAGGAGGATGAGCACTCCCCGCGTGACTCCTTCTGTTTCCCGTTTTAGAAAGATAATACCCAAGGAGGGGATAGTTTTTAGCCCCCCCACTTCCGTCTCTTTTAGTCGCCTTCCAAGACACGTGAGGAATGCGTGGGAAGTATTCTTTCTCCTCTGTCCCCAGGGATATATATATATATATATATATATATATTTACCTTAGCCTGAGCCAGGTATACATTTTATCTACCGACCCCTAGGTGTAGTTGAACAGCTGGGTTGATTGTAGACCAACTGCTGCAACCATGATTCGAGCGTATGCGCTCGACCATGGGCGGCCCGTGAATGTGTCACGGTCAGGAACGCTAACAGCTGGTTTGAGTTATCTCTTTCTAAGGATGATGCATTCAAACGCAAATATCTAGAGAAGAGCAAGAGAGAGAAATATATCACATCTAGTAAATATTTTTCGACCTTCCATCATTTTTTTCCTAAGAACGATTCTTAGTGTTGTTCTTCAAACTATCGATATTTTAATTGGCTTTCCGAAAGTTCAAGTTTTCTCTGCTCTGCCTGGTGTTGTTGACTGTTCGTTCATGCAGTTTTTATCAAGAGAGAGAATCAATATATAAAGCTCTTTAATGTTTTTGTTGTCAGTATATCCTACAGACGACAAAACGACTTCTTTGTTCTATAACAGTGTCCTTTGGCCTTGATTCCCGTCTGCAGACGTCTGGGCATGGAATTGTCAAGGTTCCTGTATTATTCTGGGTCCATAATATGGCTCCACAGGATCCTGATATCCTGAAAGAGGCGTGGCACAGATGAGATGTTGCAAGAAGCAAACTTGATTTTCATATGGATCCAATAGTTCTCGATTGGGTTAAGGTCTGAAGAGTTCCAAGGTCATTCCAGCACTTGAATATCTTTTTTCATCTGATAACCAATTCATCACCTTTTTAGCCTTATGCAAGGGGCACTGTCCTGCATAAAGAGATCACACACATGAACCTCATAAAAAGGAAGTAGATGGTCCTCTAGCGTCTTAATGTACTGCTCTTCATCCATTGCAGTGATTTTAGGTACCTCCCTTAACCTTTTCACCACACGATCAGGGTGTTTCACCGCCTTCACTATGAAAGGAGAGTTTTACCGACTGGCACCCTCTGGCCTCCTCGCCCTCCCCTGCCTCGAGTGCACACAGTTGAAGGAACTTTTATCGGAAAACATCACCTTACTCCACTGTTCATCGTTTGCGTGTCGTTTCCTTCCTATGCAGGAGTTTGGCAGATGGCTTTTGGGAGGGAATGTGACAGTCCTTTCGCAGGCGATGTGAATGGCTCTTTGAGATACGTTTCTTAGAAGTTTTGGTTGGCTTTTATTGAGTTGAGCGGCCGAAATGAGGAGCTGCTTCAGTAGTTCTCGTCTTAGGAAGTTATCTGTAGATCTAGAAGGTTTCCATGGGTGACCAGGGATAGGTTTTGATGATGAGCTGATATTGTCAAGGACACCACAAGCGTTAGCAAGCAGCCGTCTGATTGTGCGTTCTTATCGCCTAGTAAGCCTAAAAATCTTATGTGGGCTCACATTTTTTGCTTTCAAGACAGAATTCTGGCTTTCTTTTCCTTAGAAAGGTAAGAGCCAACCATCTCGAAGCACGGGTGGAAGAAATGCCGTGCCCAGAAGCGAAACTCCCAAAATGAGGTGACAGCTAGAAAGGGCAGATAAAATGTTTCCCCCCCCCCCCCAAAAAAAAAAGGCTTTCCTAAAGATAGCCTAAGGCAAACTGGGGTGGGGTGCTAGTGCTCATACTGTTAGAAACATTAGTCTCAGCGACCAGGTTTACGATGATTTCACCCTAAGAGCGCCAAATGCTTGTACCCGCAATTTCTCATATCCATGTATCGCCTTTGAAAATATATGGAAGCGGACAAGTTTTTTTTCGGACATTTATCGCTTGACGAGTAAACCACCCTCTAGTTTCCTTCTTTTGAAATGTATATTTTTGATATAGGATTTTCTAAATGGTTTGGTTTTGCAGTGTGTGCAAATCCCGCTGTTCAGTTAACAGATTTGATTTGTTGTAAGATCAGAAATGTCTGTCCACTTTCTCATAAGAGTTTGTTGATCTGCTGGTGAAATACCTTGGTTCTTATCGTTGCTCTTTTTGATGGCTGGAACCTATGAAATATCTTCGTAATTACTTTAACTATTTTCATTCTAACAATTAAGTTCATGAATTTCCGAAGCAGTGCAGTGAGTTTTTCTTTTTCTTAACCTGTCACGGTGAGGTATATGTCTATGTGTGCGTCGTGGAACAATGAGAATTTCTACATTTCCCGTCAGAATTCCTGCTGGCAAGGTCATGTAGACTAACGTTACTAAGTTGCTGACGATGTCCGAGTTGCAAAGAGAAGGCGACTACCTCTCTCTCTCTCTCTCTCTCTCTCTCTCTCTCTCTCTCTCTCTCTCTCTCTCTCTCTCTCTCTCTCTCTCTCTCTCTCTCTCTCTCTCTCTATCTGTGGAACACACGTGGGTTACGTTTGTTTCAAAAAATACGTAATAGTTCCGCGGTCCCATGTTCATGTTGAGAGATATTAACAATTCCCTCTTTTCTGTTCTCTCTTCTCTTCCCCCGTTTCTTTCTCCGTTCCTTCCGTGTTTCTCCTCTTCATCATCTCTCTCCTCCTTCCATTCCTTCCCTCTTTTTTTCCCCCATGCTCCTCTCCTACGCGCCCGGTATTCATCGTTGGCTCGCATTAAATCAAAAGCCAAGCGAATCCCCCCCTCCTATCACAGTGTAGGAACCCGTGGTGTGTACAACGTAAACAGGGCTGGAGTTCATTAAGGTCCACATGCCAGCGGCAGTGTTGAGAGAACCTGAACTGTGAGTACCGGCACAAACACAACACTTGATATCTCCTTAGTGAGGAGGCCAGCCTTGTGCACGAGGGGGGGTAGCTGGTACCTGTGCGTGTGTGTGTGTGTGTGTGTATGTGTGTGTGGAGGGGGGGGTTGAGTGGTAGGGTGTGTGTGTGTGTGTGTGTGTGTGTGTGTGTTTGTGTGTGTGTGTGTGTGTGTGTGTGTGTGTGTGTGTGTGTTGAGGGGGGGGGTTGAGTGGTAGGGTGTGTGTGTGTGTGTGTGTGGAGGGGGAGGGTTGAGTGGTAGGGTGTGTGTGTGTGTGTGTGTGTGTGTGTGTGTGTGTGTGTGTGTGTGCTATGTGTGGATGTACGTGTAGGTTTTCTTTCACGTCTATGGTCAGCCTCTTTGCCTGCTCTAAATAATCTAGTAGTTCGTCGTGTTCTGCAAACTAGTATGCACTGATTGTATCTGCTGGTGTATACCTAACCTTTCCTCCCCAGAGCGGTTTAGAAATCTGATGAAGTGGGAACATCTAATCTGACTGACTGGTCAGTGATTATATCACTGATGTATCTAAAAGCACATAACATATGCACAAATAAGGCAAGCATTAAAGTACGTGCAGCAGCAACACTCAACCTCTGGCTACTTCACGTGACGTCCAGCCTTCCCAGTTTCACTGTTTCTTTAGCATACATTCAGTGATCGTTCCCTTGGTCCCCTCCATTCTCGGGTTATTCCTTTCAAAAGACTGTCCTGGAGACACTATCAGCAGAGATAGTGCTGTAAGTAGGATCAACTAGCAATCACGCCTCAGAAGCAGTCTTATAAATGATATCAAATGCCAGTCAGACTACCAGAGGCAGCCTTGAATGTAAGATCAAATGTCAGTAAAGTTATGGAGTCTTATAAGTGAGATCAAATGTCAGTCAAGCTACAAAAGTAGTCTTAAAAGTAACATCAGTTGTCAGTTAAGCTACAAAAGCATTCATATTACAGTAGCAGTCTTAAAAGTAGGATCAAATTAGTCAAGGTACAGAAGCTGTCTTATAAGTAACATCGTATGTCGGTCAAGCTCTAGCAGCAGTCTTATGAGATCAAGTTTCAGTCAAGCAACAGAAGCAGAATTATGAGTAAGGTCAGGCGTCATCTAGACAACAGAAACAGTCTTGTTGTAAGTGACGTTAAGAGCCATTTAAGTGTTAGAAAGAGTCCTATGAGAAGGATAAACTAGCAATCAATCCTTAGGACCATTTTCTGTATAGCTCGTGGCATTTCAGAATACCTTATGAGAATGATTTTGCTGCATCGAATGCCGGATTCAAGCGTCCTTTGACCTGCATTGGATGTAACTAGTGTTGTGGACCGCGCGTTTAAGGTCAGTAGACCCATTCAGGACGCTGATGTCCCATTCACTTTAGCGAACAGACCAGGCAACATTACCTCTCTGCTTCATACATGGATTTGTTTACATGTCTAAGAAAAAACTTAGTCTCCATAGTTTCGCTTCATCATCCATAATCAGTGGCATGACTTTCAGTGTCTACAGAAATAAGGTTATTATCACTAAAAATGACCAAGCGGTAACCTTTTAGACGGGATTTCAATCATCTCAGCAGAAAAAAAAGAATGAGCCGCCTGACAGAGTGGGCATTGTAACGTACAAGGATTTTCAGAAGTTATGTCACTATATCTTATCACTTAGTAGACGGACAAACAGGCCTGTGGCTCGTTACGGGAAGCGATACCAGTTCGCAGAGTGATCATAGTATCATTGTGATGTTACTTGTAAACTCTGACCGTCTCTCTGTCTTTCAGCTAAGCCATAGAATCTCCCAGCTCCAGAGGGGTTGGAGTCTAGCTAGTGATCAGCTGATCAGTATCAACAACGAGTTACTATCACAGTGGGTCGGCCACTTGAATGAACAGCCAAACCACGAAGCTCCTCAGAATACCAGTGATACGAGGCTTTGCGCCAATAGTTGGTATAAGATTATTGCAGTTGTCAGGGAAGAGCCAAAAACTTCTAGTCCTTTGTACATAAAGAAAATATGCAGCAGAGAAAGTAAGGAGACAAATATTTATAGTGATAAGACTCCTCCCTCCCTGGAACATCATTTTTCATCAGATACAGTTCGGTAGGTTTCTTGACTACGTTTTGTTATATTTACTACCATCCATTCATCGTGGTCGCAATCTTCCAAAAATAATCCGGTAATGTTGGTTAGACTCTCAGGCAGCCATCAGATGCCTCCCTAATTTCCAAACATCTCAGGTCAACAACATCCATCATAGACCTAAATCCTTCAGGCTACGTTAGATGCCATCATTCTCTACCACTGAGGACACACACATATCCGAGGCTTTCAGGGCTCAGGTGTCCGATGCAGTTTTAAGAAGCACCTGAGTCGTTTCTATGGAAGCCATTTTGTTTCGCCAGAGATCTAGGTCGTCAACACAGTCCGTCTCCTTTAGTAGTCATCCAAAAATGGACGACCAAGGCGAATCGGCTTATCGGCTTAACTCAAGCTGCTGAAGCAGAGATCAATCACTTAACCGGTTTTTGAACTCATACAGAACACCAAATTAAGGAACGGTTGTCATCTTAGGTTCTTAAAAAATAAGAAAAAAGAAAGTAGGATATGTTATGTATCCGACCTTTTAAGCGACATTGCCAACAGGAGCTCTTCAGATGACGCATCAAGAGAAATGAACAAGTGAGATACTTCTGCGTTGGAGGCAACATGCGCCTGTTTGTGTTGTCTTCTCAACCAAGGTAGCCGCGCAACAAGAGCTCATGAATGTGATGCGCATAATGTTCACATGACTGGTATTGTCTGCCTAGCGCAGGGCTCTTCTGTGATCTCGCAAGTTTTTCTTTTTTTCTTCTTTACGTTGACAGCTCAAGTCACCGGTAAATGTCTACATCAAGACCGGGCCTTAATTGAAATATAGAAAGGATTATGAAACGGAAAAAATGACATTGGAGAGTATTTACGATTTTTGAGGGAGTGAAAAACCTGTCTTTTCAAATATGGGAAAGACGTGAGAGAATCGAGAGTTCCAGACCATCGAGGTGTAAGGAGACGGTTATCAAAACTGCCCACCCAAGCAAAGGTTGTCAACGGCCACGCAATAATCATGAGACGCAGCAGCTTGCCCAGTATTGCGTGGTCTAGCTAGTGGTGGGGGCACACAAGCAGCCAGCTCTCGGGAGCAAAAACCAAAGTAATACCTATAGAAGAGCAAAAGAGAACCAACATTGTGGCATGGGGTAAAACGCTAAAGTTTTGAAAGTAGCCTAGTAGAGTAATAAATTGGACCGCTTTCGAATCATCTCTGTTAAGTAATGGCTCAGAGAAACATTCGTTATATAACTTTCTTGTCTATCGTAAGGGCCATAGGTGCAGTGAGGGTATATATGGCATCAGAGAATTATCTGCAACATCTGGAAACACTGTTTCGGGTTTTTAAGACTGGCGGTTATGACGAAGTTGAAGGTCGTATTGACTGTGGCGGTCGATGGGTTAAAGACCCAAAAGCTAACACTCTCTCTCTCTCTCTCTCTCTCTCTCTCTCTCTCTCTCTCTCTCTCTCTCTCTCTCTCTCTCTCTCTCTCTCTCTCTCTCTCTCTCTCTGTATATATAGTGTATGTGTGTGTTCGTTCGTGACTTAGTAAATAAGAGTTGAACTCTTGATGGAGCTACTTCTGCTATGCTTTATCAAATTATCCCCATCCTAACAACCCCATCCCTACAACAACACAAATTAATGTAAGGAAAGTTTAGTGTGCTTAACAGTGTTCATTAAAACAGTTTACTAAGCCATAGAGTTCCATTGTGACTCCTTTGCATATTAAGTTATGGTAGACTCGTATATAAGGCCTAATCTCTGGCGGCGAGCGGGGTGCACAAACTACCAATTCAGACGTTTGTTTAAAATCGAAGAGATTTGTCGGGTTATTAGGTTAGAAATCTTGCGAAAAAGAAGTCTTTCAGCCAAGTTATTCTACAGAAGATAGTTGCTATGATGTAACTGCAAGAAGAACATATCAGTTGTGGAAATTGTTCGCTAAATATTTGATGCAATTTTATAAAGTATCTTGGATATTGTTCGACAATTTGTTGATGTAACTGTATAAAATATTTCATCTTAAAACATCTAGTGTATCGTACTAGAGTGAAGTATGTGAGGAGATACGTGGCACAAGAAAATTTGATTAAGGATCATCCTCAAGAGAGTTGGGTATTGTGTTTACCATCGTCCTCACCTTTACCTTGTGAACAGTGTCAAGAAGTTAAAGGCAAACTTTGTATATCATGTTACACAGATAATTGTTTGCAACCGGTGAACTTTGCTTCGAGGTGTTGACACCAAACCTTTGATATTCTGTGATAAAGATTGCTCGATGTTTGTATTCATTGCTGATGTTTGTTTGTATTCGTTGCTGACGTTTGTTTGTATTCGTTGCTGAAGTTTGTTTGTATTCGTTGCTGAAGTTTGTTTGTATTCGTTGCTGACGTTTGTTTGTGTTCATTGCTGACGTTGGTTTTCTTTGCTGACGTTTGTTTGTGTTCATTGCTGACGTTTGTTTTCTTTGCTGACGTTTGTTTGTGTTCATTGCTGACGTTTGTTTTCTTTGCTGACGTTTGTTTGTGTTCATTGCTGACGTTTGTTTTCTTTGCTGACGTTTGTTTGTGTTCATTGCTGACGTTTGTATTCTTTGCTGACATTTCGATAGGAAAAAACTAATTGATGTGGATGTTAATGGTTTATAACTCTCTGTTACTGAAGGTATTGACTGGGAGGTGTTATGAGGTTCTTCATTTTGTTCAAAGACAGGAAAATGTTTAAGTAATTTAGAGTCGGTGAAGGTTAGCTGCTGGATTGAAACCATAGCGTTGCCGTGTGCCTGAAAGCTATACATGTTGCTGGAGAACGAGCTCAATACATCAGACTGCTGAAAAAATCGACCTAAATGACGTTGATTATTCCAGCGAGTCTACAGAATCTTTACGTATATATCTTGCACGAAATATCACCTTTTTGGCTCAGTGAGTTCTTTTTGCCCACACGATCATGTTATAGTTTATCGTTGGGGAAAAAAACCGAGAGGAAAAAAAAAAGTACAACCCTTGTGTAATGTTTTAGCGCCTGGGGAAATAATGGTTGAAGCTTGCGAGGTGATTTACGAACAAAGCGGCCTAATGGGGTGGTTAGGGGGTAACCTGTACCTACCGTAAAACTGCCGGAGCATAAGGGGGAGAAGGGGGGCTTTTATTCAAGTCCCGAGGAGAAAGACCTTCTCCCTGTAATTTTTTTTAAGCGGCCTTAATACATGACTTGTCAGCCGTTTATCTACCAAATGGCCCACGAGCATTATTTTTCTTCCCTTTTAGTTATTTCACGAGCTCATTTTGAGACGAGGAATGTTCCTCTAGCAGTGTATGGCAATATTCCTAGGAATGTAGCCCTGACGGTGAAGAATAGCGGGTGTCTGCTCAGGCAACTGGACGATATAGGGAACATCAGGTGTTGGAGAAGCTTTGTAAGAGGCAGTCTTTTAAAAGCTTGTAGCTTGACTTTGTGCTGACGAAAAACTCAATTCATTTCATCGATTACCTTTGAGTTCTGACTTTCTTATGAGTTATTCATGTTCAGAGATCGTCTGATATATATGGATATTCATACTTGTTTGCCGTTTCTCCCCATTAGCGAAACAGCGCTAGAAACCGACGAAGAAATGGCCTCATTCGTTCGCAGCCACTCACTGGCTGTCATGTACAGTATAATAATGCACAAGAAGCAGAGTCCCCTATCCACAGCCAGGCCTCACAAACCGTTCCATGGTTCCCCATGACTGCTTCATGTGCCTTGGTTCAGTCCATTGACAGCATATCGCCCCTTACACGCCATATAGCTCCATTTCGCTCTGTTATCTACACGACTCACATCCTCTTGCGTTCAGGCCCTGAACGCTTAAAGCCTCTTGTGTTCCTTCCCTCCATCTCCAGGTCAGTCTCCCTCCTCTTCTTGTTTCTTCCACTTCGACATCTATACATACCGTCTTTGTCATTCTCTCTTCACACATTCTATCTATATGTCCAAACCAATACAGCACACCCTTTTCAGCTCTCTCGTTCATACCCCTTTTATCAACACAATCTCTCCTTTTATTTCTCATTCATTCAGCTCCCTCACACCACATAGTGTCCTCATACATTTCATTTCCATCACATTCACACTCTCCCGTATTTTGTTATCCAGTGTCCACGCCTCGCATCCAGACAACACTGTCGGGGTTACTGAACCATCAAACATACCCTTATTTGGGCTTACAGACAGTGACTTTGTTTCTGCACGTTCCTCATTGCTATCAGAACCTACGCACCTCACCCATCTTCTGGCTCAATTCAGCCCATGTGATTTCATTCGCTACTACGTCCACTTTCAGGTATCTGGAACTTCCATTCCTCCAAGTTCTTTCCATTCAGACTCACACGCCAACTAACTTTTCCCTTTCCATTTTCCACCTTTCTCTTATGCATATTCACTCTCAACTTTTTCTTTTCACACACTTTCCCAAACCAGAAACCAACTTTTGCAGTTTTCCACTCAAACAAACCACCATCGTCATGTCATAATCAAGCATTGGAAGGCTCACCTATCACTTCACCTGCCTCACCATTCCATCCATAGACAAATGAAACAGCCAGGGTGACAGCATACCTCCTTGCTGAAGACTCACTTTCACCTGCAGCAACTCACCCTCTTCTCTTCCTACTTGCACATATGCCTAACGCTCTCGCTGAAAACTCTTCGCTGTTTCCAATAGCTCTCTTTGCACACCCATACATGCGTAACACCTCCCACAAACATCTTTAACACGTCACATATGCTTTCTTTAGATCCATGAATGCCTCATACAGATCCTTGTTTTTCTATACGTACTTTGCAACAACACAAATTCTTCAAAGCAAACACCTTATCCACACGTGCTCTATCACTTGTGAAATCGCATTATTCCTCCTCAGTTTGATGCTACTTGCATGCCATCACTACTCTCCCATACAACTTACCAAATACACTCATTCTCAAGCCTATACCTCTGCACTTCGAACATTTACTTTTGTTTCACTGGCCTTTATACAGTGGCACTACACAGGCATTCCACTAATCCTCAGGCACCTCACCATGATCCATGCATACAGTGGAAACCCTAGCATCCACTTGGTAATACAGTCACCCCCTTTCTTATAAAATTCAGCCGCAATCCCATCTAATGATTTATTTGATTTTAGAATCTTTTGACGGCACAAGGCTCCGTAGTCGGTCCTGTTGGTTCTTAACACTTCAATGAATATATCAAAACAAGCAATAACATACAGGAAGCCAGTGCATTAGACATTATTCCCATGCATTGTACAATATACTCGTACATTAGACAGTATACCCGTGCATTAGACATTACGCCCATGCATTGCCCAGTATACTCGGCCATTTTGTAGTATACCCTTGCATTGCGCAGTGCATCCACTCATTAAGCATTAATCCCATGCATTGTGCAGTATTTACGTGCATGACACAGTATCCATATACATTACACAGGATATTCCTATAATACACAAAGTAATCTTACATTACATAGGGCACCTGTACTTGAGGTGGTTTACTCTCCTGTTACACAGTAATGCCTTTTAGTATACAGTACCCTGTCCTAGTACACTGTTCCTGTATAGTTGTCAGTATATCCGTATAGCAGACAGTATACTAGTATGATACACGATAGAGACCTATATTACTCGGTATTCTCGAGTATTACACCATATACTAGTATGTTATATAGCATACCCGTATACCACAGTGTTCTCAAGTACGTCAGTATACATTAGAGAGTATGCAGGCCTACATTAGACAGTACACAGACATATTTTAAACAATTCGCAGGTAAATTATACAGTACAAACCGCTATTAAACAGTAATCTCGTAAGATACAATATATTCCATATAATACACAGTATAACGGTATGATATAGCGATATAGAACGCATTAGATAAACCTATATAATACACCGAATATTGTCTAGAATAAAGTTATCACACGTAGTCATTGCCATTTTAGTTTTAATTAAACTTAATCAAATTACTGTCTTACCCATGGCTTTGGAGCAGAAATTGGCGGGCTCTGCCTGAGTGGTCTGGACGTAATGGATTCCCGGATTTTGTGGGATTTTTGTTAGTACTTCACTTTATATACCCAACACCACTGATTGGTGTCCGATGGTTCTGGCATTCAAATTCTATTCTAGATTTCCACAATAAAGATTTGGCTGAAAGGTAACCTTATCTAGAAGGGGTTTTTTGACATCACGGTTTTCTATTCTTTCCTCTTTTTCCCCTGTTGGTGACTTAACATTAGGTTAGGTATACATTAATATTCTTGGGAGAGAAAGAAATGTTTTGAAACGTTTGATTATAATCTTTGGTGGGAAGAGCATTGGCTTGATTTGCGTGTTGAACATCCGTACTGAAAATCCAGCCTGGTTAAGGCTGGTATGGGATAAGGTGATGCAATTTCCTTGCCAACTTTAAGCATGGCTCTTTCTCTGACATCTCATGAATACTTAATTCTTGGAAGGTGAACTTTGCTCCGAATCATGATCACGCCATATGATGGATAACATGATCAGGAGGAGCCATAGGCACACCTGTACTCTGTTCTCAGTGACTGTAATGTGATGGTTATTTTCTATGGTCATCCGATCACAATGCAGGAGGTGAAAATTGAGATAGTCAAAACCCTGACTGCCCTTTTCAGAAAGTCACTTGCTTCGGGAAAAGTTCCAGATGAATGGAAGTTTGTCAATGTAACACCTATATTAAGAAAAGGTGATCAGTCACTGTCCAGAAATTATCGTCCGGTTAGTTTAACGTCTGTTGTTGGAAAGCTTATGGAAACCATTATTCGAAACAGAATTGCATGCCATTTAGAGGACCACCAATTAATTAACGATTCTCAGTATTGGTTTTCCACGAAATCGGTCATTTCTGACAAATCTGCTTGATTTCTTTTAGGATATAATCAGTATCTATGGAGAAAGTACAGCAGGTGATGTCATCTATCTAGATTTTCAAAAAGCTTTTCTTAAGGTTCCGCATCAGAGGTTATTAACAAAAATTAAGTCCCATGGCAATGGTGGGGTTGTACTTCAGTGGAGAGAACATTGGTTGACTGACCGTAAACGAAGAGTTGTGTTTAATGATCAAGCCCCTTGAATGTTTAGACGTAACAAGGGGAGTGCCACAAGGATCAGTACTGGAACCAGTTCTCTTTCCCATATATATTTCATGATATTGATTATGGTCTGCATCGCAAAATATCAAAATTCGCTGAGGAAATGAATATACAAATGAACTTGAACGTTTACTGCTCAAAACTAAGAGACAGACTGATAAACTGCGCTCATAAATAGCAAGTGAATTTTAACATCGATGAGTATAAAGCTTTTCATATCGGAAGTCAAAACGAAAAAGGCAAACTGCAGGTGTGAATTTTGTTAAACTGCAAAAGGTAAAATGGTGAAAAAGACTTGGGTGTAATTATCCCTGGTGACCTGTAACCAAGTAAAGAATTCACAGTAGTGAAAAGAGCGAACAGAATTCTTGGATTCATAGGTAGGGCCTTCGTATATAAGTCCAGGAAAATCATCCAGATTCATCGTAATTCATTCACATCTTGAAGATCGTGTTCAGTTTGATCACCTTATCTAAACGGAGACATAGAATGGTGCGAGTATAGCGTCGAGCTACCAAGATGATTCCCGGAGTGAGAAACACAGTTTACGAGATTAGATTAAACGAGTTGAATCTGTTTAGCTTAGAAAAAAGAAGGTTAAGAGGTGATCTGATACAAGTATTCGAAATTATCAAAGTCCTTGATATTCTTGAGACTTGATTCGTCTGATTTTACTCGTAGTAATAGATAGAAACTCGTGGGCAAACATTTTACCTCGAATGAGACGAAGTACTCTTTTTTTTCAACAGGATTTTTAAGATGTGAAACGTCTTGCCAATTAGGGTGATTGAAAGTAGTTCCATAGATGCGTTCAGGAACAGACTCCATGAATAATTCGCATCAAGTCCACATATTGCATTATTTGCGTCTCCATAGTCACAGTGACAATTTGCATTTATCCTCTGTGACTTACATCTATGCCTTCTGACTTTACCGCTCTAAACTGTGAGTTTCTGATATCTCCCGCTATCACAAACAGCCTCAAAAGCACCCAATGATCTGTTGCTGTTTGAATTCCTTTGTATTCCTATATATGATATTAAGTAACGGATGACTGAACGCGTTATTGGCTTCTAAGTCTCAAAGTTTATTTTCTTTTTAGATTACTGATTATATCCAATCACCCCTTGATTACTAACCATGCCAGAAGCCATTCTTGGCATATGAATATGAATTTACATATAGATCATATGAAATGGAATATCATTTGGAATTGTGGTCGCCAGGCTGTTCATTGATAGGCTCAACTTCAATCATCCTTCCTTGAGAGCTTCTATTCTAAACTGGAAGTTTTCGCCTTCGTGAAGCTGGTCATAGTGGAAGAGATCGGAGTATATGCCCCTTTTCCACCACGAAATGTATCCTTGCAATGAATTAATCCGGCGAGCGAATTGCTCTTTCACATTCATACGCAATACGTTAGAATAAGATGACATGCTAATCTAACTTGCATAATTTGTTAACAATATTTTCCAGGGAGACCGAGCATATGGGAAACTTTACGGACCTTATTGTTCATGTTGCTGAGGAGTTGTGTGGGCTAAGAGAGAGAGAGAGAGAGAGAGAGAGAGAGAGAGAGAGAGAGAGAGAGAGAGAGAGAGAGAGAGGTGAGGTGGGAGGGCAGCCTGGTGGAATTGAATTAGAAATATAAGCCATATGAGAGGAGCACCAGGCGCATTAAATGATGGTGCTTACGGGAGTCGTAACTCAGAACGGTGGGAGAAGAGAGAGGTACGAGTATTACTGAAAAAGAAACAGCAAAGACGAGTGGAAATTTAGAGCAAGTGAGATAATCAGTATTTACGAGTAAAGTGCAATCGGCAGTTGTAATACAGATTGAGTTATTTGGTGGAGAAAAGGGAAGGGAAGGAAATATGAAAAGTTTAAGCATTTACCAGTGAAAAAAGAGATTCAGATGTTCCATTGATATCTGATCCACTGTGTATGCGCAAGGGATGGGATAGAACATTCTAAGTAGCTGTTGAGCATTTGTGGAGCTAAGGTTACTCTTAGGTCTACCCAGAGCATAGGAGGGAGGAGTCGGGTGGGAGATAAAAGAGAGTGTGATTCAACCCAACTTGAGTATGAATAAGTAGTTAAGGAGATAACAAAGGCTAAGCCCGCCTTGAGTAAATAAAGAGATTAGAATAAAGCTGAGGGAGCGAGGCAACATGATGCACAAGTGTTTACATGGTAAATGTCTTAGGGTTGGGGATGAAGACACTTAGAGAGAGAATAATAGAGTTGCACACCAAGTGTAGTGAGCGAGGTAGGTATCAAGGTGTTGTGGTGACTGAGAATTATAAATGTTTGAGATACGTTAGGAAGGTTAACTGTCTCTTACGAATTTCATAACAGGAAATGTTGAGTAAGGAAAAAAAAAATACATATATTTGTAGATTTAGAAAAAAAAATCGTATGTTTGAAATGAAAGAAATGAAAGTGTGATTTTGGCTGAGAGTCTGTATAATGTGGATAGGTGTTTGCGTAAGAAAGGAAGGTATCTGAAGGCAAAGTTTCTACGTGTATTTCCGTCATTTGAACTGTATCTAAAAATAGGGATCTCTATTGAGTCAAGATATACATAGGCTTATTATGTTGCGTAGTTTTGTTAATTGGTCACTTCATACAAGCAGCTCGCTTAAGGATTCCCATGATTTTCTCCGTAGATGTCGGAACCTTTTACTCCCAGAAGTAAAAGTGAATGTTTTGGAAGAATATTGTATTCATATACGGTAAGTTGTGGAATTTCATGGGGGTGATCATTGTCTTGTGGACGACGTTGAATAAGGAAATATTAAACAGGTAAACACAGTGGGTCTGCGGAAGCAGGTTATCTGCTAGTGTTCCCTCGCTTGTAGTTAGACATGATCACATGATAGCTGTGCGGCCGTTGACAACTTAAGGGTGAGCTGTTGTAAGGCATCTGTTTCTTTCCCTACACTGCTGAGCTTTAGAACTCTCTACTTTCTTATGTCTTGAAATGATAGCTAAGACATAGCGTCTTTTAAAAGGCAGATTTTCCAATTCCTCCTATAAAGTTTTGATTATTTTTTCCTTTTTCATCATCTTCATTTACTTGTTTATCAATTGCACACTTTCCATATTCAAGACCTGGCCTCGAAGAGGAATTTCTTCCTTGACCAGAAGCTACGAAATAAAGGGAGAAAGACTGTAATTCTCAAAATAACTTGGATCATAACAGTTGGAGAGTAAACGTGTATTCCTCAACTACCTCTACCACTTCATTTAGGCAGAGACCCGTTCAAGGACATAAGAAGTGTCAAAAAAAGAGAGAAAAACCTGTGTACACTCTTCAAGAGTAAAGCTTTCTCAAGCTTTAGTCATTAAAGATTACCCTTTACTCTGCGTGCCAGCTACTGTTACGCAACGATGATAGGCAGCAACTTACTGAAGCCGTTACGAATCTTAGTGAGCCTTTTAAACCCACGTGTGGCTTTTACTGTCCGGGAACTATTTTGAGAATGTGATCTTCACATCTCCTTCGGTGGGTTGAGTGAAATTCTTGGCCAAAGTCTTGTCCAGGACGAGCGTGTGAGATGTGCGTCTGGAAACAAGAATATCTGAGACTCAGGAAGGAGAGTACAAGTGGGATTTGCTTGATTATCTCGTGGCGTTGGCCAGGATTCGCACACGGGCCCTGCTAGGGTCTGAATCCTTGGTGTGGCAGTCGACTCACAGCTCACCCAAACTGTTCACCCTCTCCTCGAAGTGGGTCAGTGAATGGGTACGTTGCTTAGATTAGGGGTTGTGTATGCGTATGTACACACACACACAAGAATAGAAGCATGGTGCACATACAAGGTTAAGAACCGTGGCAACACAGGTGCAAAAGTCTGTCCCCTTAACGTGCAAATAATGATCGTAAACAATACTCTCTCTCTCTCTCTCTCTCTCTCTCTCTCTCTCTCTCTCTCTCTCTCTCTCTCTCTCTCTCTCTCTCTCTCTCTCCCCGTCCAGTGCAAATGTTTTAATTCCTTTGGCCCCAGAAGCATTCTTTTCTTTCTACCTCATCCATACGTCGGCTGCTAATGGCATGCACTCGACAGACATACAAATCCTCCACCTCACACACACAACAACAACTAGAGAGCGCGTAACTCATATGAGAGAGAGAGAGAGAGAGAGAGAGAGAGAGAGAGAGAGAGAGAGAGAGAGAGAGAGAGGACACGGCACGAAAGAAAGTGACAGACGCATGATACATTGTGTCTCCAGCGCCCACTATCATTCATTACCAGCTCCAGGAGGTGTCCAGTGTTGTGCTCGACCATTAGTCAATGTTATGGCCCTCGGGGGAAAAATAGTGGAGAAGGATAAGCTGTAAAATTAAGGCACACAGGAGCGGCGTAACCTGACCGGGCAGGTGTGTCTCCCTGGTGTTCTCACGCAGATGGCGGTAGGTAACTTGCGTGTCCATATATATATATATATATATATATATATATATATATATATATATATATATATATATATATATATATATATATATTCTTATGAGTCCACGGAGAAAATGAAACACGATAAGTTCCCATTTTCCCAGTGGACTCATAGGAATATTTTGATCGCGCAAAATTGTGATCCTTTCCAATATATATATATATATATATATATATATATATATATATATATATATATATATATATATATATATATATATGTATATATCCATTATATGTATACACATAAAATATATCTATATATTTTATATATATATATATATATATATATATATATATATATATATATATATATATATATATATATATATATATGTATATATATATATATATATATATATATATATATATATATATATATATATATATATATATATATATATATGTATATATATATATATATGTGTGTGTGTGTGTGTGTGTAATCTATAAACAATTCGTCTGCTCCACCCTAAAGTGCGCTCACACCTGCCCGGCCATCTCTCCATAAAGCAGTAGCTGCAGACCTCTACAAGTACTGATTGTATATGTCTGGTGAAGGAGTATTGTGTAATTTTCTTCTTATATGGAATTAGTTAGATGTGTTAGGTATTGTTTGTGAAATTCTGGCGAGGGTGTGACGTGTAGTGTCCTCTTTTGGACGACACATCAATTACATTGCAAATTCCCTCGGCAAACTTCTGGTGAGCATTAGGCTACCTGAGGAAGTGAAGCATTAGGAGATGGTGAAACAGAAACCAGACGAAATCAGTTACTTCATTTCTCAACCACATTCAGGACTTAATTCTTACGTCTATTTGTCGTATTTCATTCATGAAAATCGCAGACTCTTAAGCAATTTCGAATTCCAAATACCAGCCATGTTTACGTTCAAGGACCCTTCCACGTAAAAAGAGAAAAAAAAAGGGCGGGGAAAAACGGGACCAAAGATATATCCGTAAAAGTTACGTTTCCCAGCCATAGACAGATATCAAAAATAAGAGTTTGTCGATTTCCTCCCATGATACGAACTCGGCCAGGAATTCGTTTCATGTATGTGGAGTTTCGGCAGCGGATGAAAAACTTTTTGACATGCAGCAGAAAATACATTGGATGGAATATATTCATATATACGTGTAAACTGCGGATGTGCAACAAATTGATTTCGATATGATATGAACGGAATGATTCTTATATCATTATTCCACATTGTGTATTCTCGCCCATACATGTTTTCTCATCATTATGGGTGTATATATATATATATATATATATATATATATATATATATATATATATATATATATATATATATATATATATTCGCCGTTTCCCGCATTAGCGAGGTGCGTTAAGAACAGAGGACTGAACCTTAGAGGAAATATCCTCAATTGGCCCCCTTCTCTGTTGCTTCTTTTGGAAAATTAAAAACGAAAGGGGAGGATTTCCAGCTCCCCGCTCCCTCCCCCTTTTAGTCGCCTTCTACGACACGCAGGGAATACGTCGGAAGTATTCTTTCTCCCCTATCCCCAGGGATAATGTGTATATATATATATATATATATATATATATATATATATATATATATATATATATATATATATATATGTATATATATATATCATCAGCGAACAACAACTGCTCACTTTCCAAGCCCTCTCATTCACAACAGACTGTATACTTGCCCCTCTCTCCAAAACTCTTGCATTCACCTCCCTAACAACCCCATCCATAGACAAATCAAACATCCATGGAGACATCACACACCCCTACCGCAAATCGACTTTCATTGGGAACAATCACTTTCCTCTCTTCCTACTCGTACACATGCCTTACATCCTTGATAAACACTTTTCACTGCTTGTAGCAACTTACCTCCCACACCATATACCCTTAATACTTCTACAAAGCATCTCTGTCAACTCTAGCATATGCCTTCTCCAGATCCATAAATGGTAAATACAAATCCGTCTGGTTTTCTAAGTATTTCTCACATATACTCTTCAAACCAAACACCTGATCCATACATCTTCTATCACTTCTGAAACCACACTGCTCTTCCCCAATCTGATGTTCTGTACATGCCTTTACCTCTCAACCAGTACCCTCCCATATAATTTCCCAGGAATACTCAACAGACTTATACCTCTGTAATGTGAACACTCACCTTTATCCTCTTTGCCTTTGTACAAAGGTACTATGGATGCATTCCGCCAATCCTCAGGCACTTCACCATGAACCATACATACATTGAATAACCTTACCAACCAGTCAACAACGCACTCACCCCCTTTTTTGATAAATCCACTGCAATACAATCCAAACCCGACGCCTTGCCGGCGTTCATCTTCTGCAGAGCTTTCACTACCTTTTTTTCTGCTTACTAAACCATTCTCCCTGACCCTCTCACTTCGCACACCACCTCGACCAAAACACCCTATATCTGCCACTCTATCACCAGACACATTCAACAAACCTTCAAAATACTCATTCCATCTCCTCCTCACTTCACCACCACCTGTTATTACCTCTCCATTTGCCCCTTTCACCGATGTTCCCATTTGTTCTCTTGTCTTACGCACTTTATTTACTTCCCTCCAAACCATTTTATTCTCTCTAAAATTTAATGATACTCTCTCACCCCAACTCTCATTTGCCCTCTTTTTCACCTCTTGCACCTTCTTCTTGACTTCCTGCCACTTTCTTTAATCTATCTCCCAGTCATTTGCACTACTTCCCTGCAAAAATCGTCCAAACGCCTCTCTTCTTTTTCACTAACACATGGGTGAGTGTGTGTGTGTGTGTGTGTGTGTGTGTGTGTGTGTGTGTGTGTGATATCTTCACATATGTTATTCGTAGATTTTATGAGATAATGTAGATATAATCTATTTTTTATGGTACTTGACCTTAAAGATCAAGCATTAAAGTAACCATTATTCATACAGCTTGTGGCTGGTACATCGTTTAATGCAGAGGTGAAGAAAAAAGAAATCCACTTCCCTGAATTATACCTAAATTGTTGTACAGGAAAACGCATAAGATGCATGACGCTATGTATCATAGAAGCCAAGCCATGATGGTGGTGAATATATAATGATTTTTTTTTTTTAGGTTGACTAATATAAGAATTATTGCCTTATATATTGTATGAACGTATATCCTGATGTAACATTTATTACATATAGAATAACTAATGTGGAACTTGCTGCCGCCAGTTCGAGATGGAGGGAGCGTCAGGCACCTTTATTGTTCGAGTATAACTTTGTACAGCAGTGAGTGGAATATGTGGGGATTCAGCGCGCTACTTGAGATGTTAAAATTCCTGTTTTCATTGCGGATGCGGATGCATGTGGCTGGAGCGGTGCCTTATGCTTACACTACAGAAAAGCTACGCAATTACGTAATACGTAAAGGAACAACGTCATACATGTGGTAATAACGTAATAATTTTATAGATACAGTAATTGCGGCCTCGTGTCTCACTGACATTTGCATTTATGGTGCGTGAGGGAACAGCCAGCGTGCTTATGTTTGGATGTTTAACAACTACGCTACGACCATCGTATTTCATAACCTGTAATGAATTCTGCTGTTTATCACGTTTTTGAAGGAGAGGGAAAAACATGTGATATATTGTCAGCAGACTTGAAGGGAAGGCAGGGTTCACGTGAAGGGAGGCCAAGTGGTGAAGGGAGGCCAAGTGGTGAAGGGAGGCTAAGTGGTGAAGAGAGAGCAGGTGTAAAGGGAGAGGGCAGGATTGGAGGAAGGGCAGGAGGGAAGAGAGGTCAGGAGGGAAGGGAGGTTAGGAGGGAAGGGAGGTCAAGAGGGAAGGGAGGTCAGAAGGGAAGGGAGGGCAAGAATAATGGAACAATTGGATGATTACGTTGAGGAAACTTTCTTCGTAAAATGAAATTCTATGTAATTTGCTTATTTATAGCTCAAGGGTGAGTCAAGTGAACAGTCTGGTTTTCATAGTATCGTCATCAACATTCAGTAGAATCGAATGTAAACTATAAAGCTCCCGTAATCACCTGCGGATCAGTCTGATGATCTACCACGAGCAAGTGTTACGAGTTTACTCGATTGGAAAATAGGATTTGCTTGTTCTGCGTCGATGAATGTTGCGCACCGCAGCAGGTCATTGCGCCTCTCCCAGTTCCCCTACTGTTTAATGTCTGGCGTCCCTCAGGACCTGTGGAGTTCCCCCTACATTTTCTCTGGTACTCCCTGCTCTTTCATGACCTCCACATGATGATCGAGTCGTACTTTTACATTCAACCTTCAGTATTTCGTCCTGTTTTTTACGCTAAAGAGTTCACCTCTCTGCTCTATATAACAGGCGTCCTTATGTAATGCACCATACAAATGAAGGATCTTGCTGTGTGTCACTGGGTGTTCATGGTCTTCTGATTCTCTAACGAACTTACTCGTCGTCTACGATATTACACGGAAAGCTCAGTCCTATGGGGATGCCACCTCCTATTATAGTGACTCTCTCTCTCTCTCTCTCTCTCTCTCTCTCTCTCTCTCTCTCTCTCTCTCTCTCTCTCTCTCTCTCTCTCTCGGTGTCTGCTGTTACAAAGGTGTGTGTGTTCGTTTTCATTCTCAATCCAGCTGTCATTTCCTTACATGTATTTGATGTTACACAGTCATTACTCTCTTATCTAGCGACGTTGTGAGTAGCCTTCGCTGCCGCTTCCGTATCTGTCATCTTTAAGACCACTTACATTTCTCAGATCCTTGATCTGCGTCAGTAATTGATCATTTATGATTGTATTTGATCGTCTTAGCAACTGCGTCACACATGTTGCCATACGTTGCATGTCATTTAGACTTGTTTATTTCTTTCTTTCACGCTACTTTCGAGAGTCACTGGATCGGATTCAGGCAGTTTCTGCAGTGCGCATGTCGGTCGTCGTTTACATAAAATACTGTCGGTAAAAGTAGGTTATTCGTCGCTCGGTCTGAGCCCAAGTGATCAGTTACGTTCAATAATTGATCTACGGAGGCCATCGCTGCTGCAGTAAAGACCCGGAGCCACGACGTGCCGCTCTCTTCATCAATCAGGTATTCTTATTTTTTCCCCTCGTTTTCGTTTGTTAAGAGCTATTACCTGTACCTGCGCGAAGCAAGAGAGAGGAACCACCAGTGCTGGAGAGATGACCTGGAACGATCAGGATCCCGAGAGACAACGAGACAACCATGTCTCCACACGGCGCAAAATTGACCCATCAAAGAAGCACTGAAGGTGGGAGATAATAATCATTTGACTAAATCCATAATCTTTATCTTTTTTCTCGCTGTCTTCAGGAAATTACAAAAAGAAGATGCAAGGCGCTGGCGTTCATGTAGGAGGAAGGATCGACTCCCGCACTGTAGCTGTCAATGCGAAGCTAGATAACGAAGAGAGATCCTGCCACAGATCGCACCAGCTTATGAGCCGCCGTTGACAAAGGCATCTCGAGAGCTTTTAGTTGTTACTCGGACACACAATAACCACGCTGAGATCATGTCCTCACTTATCGACCCATTGAATGCCACACATTCCTAGCCACTTCCTTTATTAAGGCTGTGAATAAAGAAGTCAGATGTCTTCGACACCAGTTAAAACAATGCAGTTGTCTGGTTCAGATGTCGAGTCTTCACCGAAGCACGTAAATGAGTAGAGGTCTCACGTATTAGTAGAGCTGAAGATTGTCGTCTCTTGCAAATGATCAGCTGAGAACTTGTAGTAAAGCTGTCGTTATTCTCATGACGGAGGCCACAACTACTCCGGTATCGAGAGGTTTGCCTGTCTCACCTGGCTGCAGCTACCTAAAGGTCTCGGTTACTTTTTCAGAAAACTACACACCCTAGCCGAAGCCACCAGGTACCTATCTATCGATCAGTCCCCAGGTGAAGATGAACTCCTGAGTTGGTTCAACCCAGGGCTGGCCCGAGTTGACTCATGGTCAGTGACGCTAACCACTACACTTTTGAAGTTCGAGTGCAAGTGTGTGTGTCATTGTTCTTTGTGTGTTACAAGGAGGAGAGAGCTTTATATTCGTGTTCCCTCGTCTCTTAACCTTGTATATATGTACTGTCATTACCCATATGTTTGCACACACACACACACACACACACACACACACACACACACACACACACACACACACACACACACACACGAGTCCCACAGCCTAAGCCAGGTACCCTTATATCAATCAGTCCCGAAGAGAGGATGAACGCATGGGATGAGTGAAGGGCGAATGCAGCGCTCAGGATTCGAACCTGTGCGAGTCCGACAACCGGGCAGCCTGTGCTGACTCGTGGCCATTGTGTGTGTGTGTGTGTGTGTGTGTGTGTGTGTGTATGTGTACGCTTAAAGCCTCAGCAGAATCTAGTGTTATGATTACTGGAATTGTGGATATTACCTCAGCTTCATAATCACAAAGTTTTGAGTTTTTCTCTCGCAATGCGTCAAGCGGATGGTCCAGGGCAAGTTTACATTCTTCTAGTGTAAGCAATTTCAGTTTACTGCCCATAAATACCGGATGGTCTGGACTCTGTCTAGACAGAATGTAAGGAAACAGACGTTCCGGTACATGAGAGCATTATTGGAACGAGGTGTTGCTGCACTCCATAAGTGATTACATTGCACAAGAATCTTGAAAACACATTTGCGAATGATATTCATGCTAGGTTTGCAGATTGCATCATCGTATTGTGTACAGTTCAGTGTGGTGGATGCTTGAGAAAGTGTTTCATCAATATCAGCATAATCTTTTGATCATTTATGGCCATATATCTTGTATCTTACGTTTCCATCTTTATCATACATCCATTATCAAATGTTTTCGTTTATCCTTTACCTCTCCCGCTCTGCGTCCAGAGAATAGCACAGGATTCCATTCTGGAATTAAGAATGGGCCTGAAGATACTGCAGAATTTCTCCGAATATTTTCCCTTCATCCAAAGCAGTAAAAGTCTCCGTAAATCATTTTCTTATGGTCGAATTTGCATCGTTTGCTCCCTCAAAGTAAGACGTATATCTGACCCACATTAGCAAACTATGTATTAAATCATCGTCTGAACAGGCGAGAGTACCACCATACAGCAGTGGAAGGTTCCATTTTTGAATCAAGCGTCGTGGCTTGGGATATTCCTATTTATCGCTGAATTCTGTCTTACGCTCAGAGCGATAGGTGTTTGATGAACTACCTTGGGATATTCTTGAATATCGCTGAATTGTATCCTTCGCTCAAGGGCAAGAGGATTCTGAATACAGCACATAAACCACATTTTTTTTTTTAGTTTGATTTATATCACCGTCATCTCAAATAAGAAGTATTTTGAAGAGATCATTTTAACAGAGTACCAGGGATATATATATTTTCATCTTGCAGTCCTTGTGTTTATTCTGAGGTCTTCTTTTCTAGTGAATGTAAGTAAATCTGTCAGCTTCGCGGAACCCTCCAAGGATATGGAATTTCCAGCACTAGAGAAACATCGATTGCTGAACGTTTTTCTGCCTAGGAAACACACACACACACACACACACACACACACACACACACACACACACACACACACACACACACACACACACACACACACACATGCGCACATACACACACACAACACACACGCAAACAACACACTTATACCCACACACACACACACACACACACACACACACACACACACACACACACACACACACACACACACACATACACAAACATACACAAACACACACACTACACACACACACACACACACACACACACACACACACAGGAACTAGTTAGGAAGAGTGCAGACGAGGGCATGCAGAATCATCCTGGGCCCTTCATCATCACTCACCAAGACGTCCTCATCTCGCTGAACCTGTACACCATCTCCGACCAACACCAGCAGGTCACACGGCAGTTTGGTACTAAACAGCTGACACATCCCCCCCATCACAGAGACCTCTCTCTCTCTCTCTCTCTCTCTCTCTCTCTCTCTCTCTCTCTCTCTCTCTCTCTCTCTCTCTCTCTCTCTCTCTCTCTCTCTCTCTCTTCTCTCGACGCCCGCTTCGCCACTGACCGCTGTTTAGCGTCACCAGTGACTCGTCCCAATCACAGTTCGTACAGACAGATGTAAGAACACTCCTATACCTACCGTTCTTGTGAACTTCACGAATAATCCGTGAACAACTGCATAGCTTTGGAGGTGAACAGCTCAATTTCCTGTTAATTAGGCTATGTTGTGTGTCAACTCCTGTATCACTGTAACTATTCATATTGCATAAAATATAACATTGACTCAGTAAACATCCCTTTATATGTCCCTGCCATCATGGCTATCTAAATCCACCCCACCCATATGCTTAACTAGTGAGTGGAAGTATCCAATTCACCCTAATCTTAAGTTCTTGTATAGTTAGTTAACTAGTACTATCATGACCTCCCAGTTCTGTAATATCTGCAATAACTTAACTGTGTATTTTCAGCCAAATGGATCACTGCATCCAATAAACCGTTATTAATTATTACTTATCATTATTTACACACACACACACACACACACACACACACACACACACACACACACACACATACAGTTCTCAGGTTTCACCGTAATAGTTAAGAGTCAAATCCTCTCGGTGTCAAAGACAGAGTTAAACCTTTTTTGATAAAGTTTACCAGAAAGTTTGATACTCGATTTGGCAATGATTTTGCTCATTTGAATGTATGACACGGAAGCGTCTGCTGTGACTTTCCGAATCTAAATATACATACATGCCTTGCGCTAGGGTTATTTTATTTTTATATAGTTAACTACAAGTTTGGTATGGTTGTCTACCTGTTATCTCAGATAATCATTTCTTCAGTGATATCCAGTTTGATTGGATAAATTGTAGTGTATTTCATTACACAGACGATTATACTGTGCTTATACTGATATGTACAATCATATGGGGATAGGGGAGAAATAATACTAACCACGCATTCCTCGCGTGTCGTAGAAGGCGACTAAAGGGGATGGGAGCGGGGGTCTAGAAACCCTCCCCGCCTTGTAATTGAACTTTCTAAAAGGAGAAACAGAAGAAGGAGTCACGCGGGGAGTGCTCATCCTCCGCAAAGGCTCAGATTGAGGTGTCTAAATGTGTGTGGATGTAACCAAGATGAGAAAAAATGAGAGATAGGTAGTATGTTTGAGGAAAGGAACCTGGATGTTTTGGCTCTGAGTGAAAAGAAGCTCATGGGTAAAGGGGAAGAGTGGTTTGGGAATGTTTTGGGAGTAAAATCAAGTGTTGGTGAGAGGACAAGAGCAAAGGAAGGAGTAGCACTACTCCTGAAACAGGAGTGGTGGGAGTATGTGATAGAGTGTAAGAAAGTAACGCCAGATCGATATGGGTAAAACTTAAATTGGATGGCGTGAGATGGGTGATTATTGGTGCATATGCACCAGGGCATGAGAAGAAAGACATGAGATGCAAATGTTTTGGGAGCAGCTGAGTGAATGAATGTGTTAGCAGTTTTGACGCACGAGACCGGGTTATAAAATTGGGTGATTTGAATAATTGGTATACATGGGGTGTTCAGTGTTGTAAATGGAAATGGTGAAGAGCTTGGAGATTTGTGTGCTGAAAAAGGACTGGTGATTGGGAATGCCTGGTTTAAAAAGAGAGATATACATAAGGATACGTATGTAAGTGGGAGAGATGGCCAGAGAGCGTGTTTGGATTACGTGTTAATTGATAAGCGCGTGAAAAAGACTTTTGGATGTTAATGTGCTGAGAGGTGCAATTCTGGAGGCGAAGGTGAGGATTTGTAGAGGTTTTCAGAAAAGAAGAGAAAATGTTGGAGTGAAGAGAGTGGTGAGAGTAAGTGAGCTTGGAAAGGAAACTTGTGTGAGGAAGTACCAGGAGAGACTGAGTGCACAATAGAAAAAGATGAGACCAAGGACGTAAGGGGAGTGGGGGAGGAATGGGATGTATTTAGGGAAGCAGTGATGGCTTGCGCAAAAGATGCTTGTGGCATGAGAAGCGTGGAAGGTGGACAGATTGGAAAGGGTAGTGAGTGGTGGGATGAAGAAGTAGAATTATTAGTGAAAGAGAAGAGAGGCATTTGGACGAGTTTTGCTGAGAAATAGTGCAAATGACTGGGAGATGTATAAAAGAAAAAGGCAGGAGGTCAAGAGAAAGGTGCAAGAGGTGAAAAAGAGGGCAAATGAGAGTTGGGTGAGTGAGTATCATTAAATTTTAGGGAGAATGAAAAGATGATTTGGAAGGAGGTAAATAAAGTGCGTAAGACAAGAGAAGAAATGGGAACATCGATGAAGGGGGCTAATTGGGAGGTGTTAACAAGCAATGGTGATTTGAGAACGAGGTAGAGTGAGTATTTTGAAGGTTTGTTGAATTTGTTTGATGATAGAGTGGCAGATATAGGGTGTTTTGGTCGACGTGGTGTGCGAAGTGAGAGGGTTAGGGAGAATGGTTTGGTAAACAGAGAAGAGTTAGTGAAAGCTTTGCGGGAGATGAAAGACGGATAGGCAGTGGGTTTGGATGGTATTGCAGTAGAATCTATTAAAAAAAGAGGTGGCTGTGTTGTTGACTGGTTGGTGAGGATATTCAATGTATGTATGGCTCATGGTGAAGTGACTAAGGATTGGGGTAATGCATGCATAGCGCCATTGTACAAAGGCAAAGGGGATAAAGGTGAGTGTTCAAATTACAGACGTATAAGTTTGTTGAGTATTCCTGGGAAATTATATGGGAGGGTATTGGTTGAGAGGTAAAGGCATGTACAGAACATCAGATTGGGGAAGAGCAGTGTGGTTTCAGAAGTGGTAGAGGATGTGTGGATCAGGTGTATGCTTTGAAGAATGTATGTGGGAAATACTTAGAAAAACAAATGGATTTGTATGTATCACTTATGTATCAGGAGAAGGCATATGCTAGAGCTGATAGCGATGATCTGTGGAAGGTATTAAGACTATATGGTGTAGAAGGCATGTGTACGGGTAGTAGGAAGAGAGGAAAGTGATTGGTTCCCAGGGAATGTCGGTTTGCGGCAGGAATGCGTGATGTCTCCGTGGTTGTTTAATTTGTGTATGGATGGGTTGTTAGGGAGGTGAATGCAAGAGTTTTGGAAAGAGGGGCAAGTATGCAGTCTGATGCGGATGAGAGGGCTTGGGAAGTGAGTCAGTTGTTGTTCGCTGATGATAACAGCACTGGTGGCTGATTGGGGTGAGAAACTGCAGAAGCTGGTGACTGAGTTTGGTAAAGTTTGGTAAAGCTGAGATTAAATGTGAATAAGTACAAGGTTATTAGGTACAGTAGGATTGAGGGACAAGTCATTTGGGAGGTAAGTTTGAATGGAGAAAAACTGGAGGAAGTGAAGTGTTTTAGATATCTGGGAGTGGATTTGGCAGCGGATGGAAGTGAGTCACAAGGTGGGGGAGGGGGCGAAGGTTCTGGGAGCGTTCAAGAATGTGTGGAAGGCGAGAACTTTATCTCGGAAAGCAAAAATGGGTATGTTTGAAGGAATAGTGGTTCCAACAATGTTAAATGGTTGCGAGGCGTACGCTATAGATAGGGTTGTGCGGAGGAGGGTGAATGTGTTGGAAATGAGATGCTTGAGGACAATATGTGCTGTGAGGTGGATTGATCGAGTAAGTAATGATAGGGAAAGAGAGATGTTTGGTAATAAAAAGAGTGTGGTTGAGAGAGCAGAAGAGGGTGTATTGAAATGGTTTGGTCACATGGAGTGAATGAGTGAGAAAAGATTAACAAAGAGGATATATGTGTCAGAGGTGGAGGGAATGAGAAGTGTGAGACCAGATTGGAGGTAGAAGGATGGAATGAAAAAGATTTTGAGCGATCGGGGCCTGAACATGCAGGAGGGTGAAAGGCGTGCAAGTAATAGAGTGAATTGGAACGATATGGTATGCCGGGGTGGACGTGCTGTCAATGGACTGAACCGGGGCATGTGAAGCGTCTGGAATAAACCATGGAAAGTTTTGGTTTGGGCCTGGATGTGAAAAGGGAGCAGTGGTTTCGGTGCATTTCGGTACATGATAGCTAAAGACTGAGTATGAACGAATGTGGCCTTTGTTGTCTTTTCCTAGCCCTACCTCGCGCACGTGGGGGGAAGGGGGATGTCATTTCATGTGTGGCGGGGTGGTGACGAGAATGAATAAAGGGCAGATAGTATGAATTATGTACACGTGTATATATGTATATGTCTCTGTGCATATATATATATATATATATATATATATATATATATATATATATATATATATATATATATATATATATATATATATATATGAATACGTTGAGATGAATAGGTATGTATATGTGCGTGTGAGGACGTGTATGTATATACATGTGTATGCGGGTGGGTTTGGCCATCCTTTTGTCTGTTTCCTTGCGCTATCTCGCTAACGCGGGAGACAGCGACAAAGTATAATAAATATAGATAAATGTAGGTCGCTAGGTCGCCATTTGGTAAACAATCGCATGTTTACCAAATGGCGTCCGAGCTTTGTCTCTTCGATGTATAGCAACTGAATGTTACATTTCTCTCTAGCGCCCCCCTTGATGATGTGATTATTACACGAAAGTGCACTTGGGAACTTATCGTGTTTCATTTTCCCCGTGGACTCATAGAAATATTTTTATCGCGCAAAATTGTGATCCTTTCCAATATATATATATATATATATATATATATATATATATATATATATATATATATATATATATATATATATATATATATATATTATAATTCTGACTGACTGTTGTATAGTTCCTTCATTTTACAAAAACCAATTTCATGTCCGTAAAGCTTAAGTTGGACGAGTTACATAGATTTACCCTTTAAGAAATTGCATTTCTCGATTGCTGCTCGATTGCTGTTTTCCAGGAGGAGATATCCTGTTTCGATAGATGTATTAGCCATTTCCATCAGGTCTATCCCAGAGCTGTGGGCATCAATGACCCCTACTGCCTTCCTGGCAGTAGGTCTGCCTGGTCGTCGAGGGTAAATGTAAAAGAAAGAGAGAAAATGAACCTATGATGTTTTCTGCCCAAATCTTTTCCCAGGGACTAAGATCATGAATTGGATTAACTCATATGTGGGTTCTGCATATGTGGATTCTGAGGGAAACATTTGGGTTATCAAGTGTACTGTACTATTTTGACAGTTTTTTTTTGAGCTTTCAGCTCAGTAAGAATCTTTCTGCTTTGAATCTCTCTCTCTCTCTCTCTCTCTCTCTCTCTCTCTCTCTCTCTCTCTCTCTCTCTCTCTCTCTCTCTCTCTCTCTGCCTGAGTTCAGATTGTAATCCATAGCGATCGGGAAAACATAAAAGCCTTCGCAAAATACTCTCGTTTCCAAGAATATTGGCATCTATGCCCTAATCTGTGTCTCCCCCTTCAGTGGAGTAAACAGTTCCAGGAATCGTCGTGCTCGGGAAAGGAGAGCGTCCGTCGCCACGGCAACTGCCCTGGAAAAGAAGACTTTTGCCCGTCATGCTGAGTTTTGACTGGAAGGTTGTGACGTTTGCACGACACCAAATCTCTCCGGCGTCGGTTTTGCATATTTCCATCGTTAGTGTCATGCGCCTCTTGAGTCTCCATGTTTGTCTTTCCTAATTTTCAAGTCAGCCAAAGGAAGACACACCAATTAGGCGGCGGTCAAGGTAACTGTGACGCCTTCGTGAATCTTTCGATTCTTTGCATAACGGAAAGAAATAACTGCAAGAGTTCAAGTGATGAAAGCGTCTCTCCGGATTTTGCTGTAGCTTTCCTTCAATTCACTGGAGTGATACGGGCGCCTGGGCTTAAAACAGTGAGATAGGGGAGAAAGAATACTTCCCACGTATTCCCTGCGTGTCGTAGAAGGCGACTAAAAGGGAAGGGAGCGGGGGGCTGGAAATCCTCCCCTCTCGTTTTTTTTTTTTTCCAAAAGAAGGAAGAAGAAGGAGATTCCTTTATATCAATGATTATTCATCTGGCGGTTTCTTGAGGAGATTGGCGAACGTAGCAGCAGAATTGGATGATGAGAGTAGGTTCACTTTTCATAATCATTTCCAATCACTCACGTATAATTGCCAAGATATTCTGCTGCGAATTATCCAGAGCAAGTGGCAAGGGTATGCATACTTGTACACTCATTATTATGTGTGTGTGTGTGCGTATGTGTGTTTGATAAGAAGAATTGGAGCGAAGTGGTATACAAGGGGTGACTTTCTGCTAGTGGGTTAGTGGACTGAATTAGAACATATCAGGTTGTTGACCGAAGATGCTTGTGGCATGAGAAGCGTGGGAGGTGGGCAGATTAGAAAGTGTAGTAAGTGGTGAGATGAAGAAGTAAGATTATTATTGAAAGAGAAGAGAGAGGCATTTAGACGATTTTTGCAGGGAATTAATGTAAATGAGTGGGAGATGTATAAAAGAAAGAGGCAGGAGGTCAAGAGAAAGGTGCAAGAAGTGAAAATGAGGGCAAATGAGAGTTGGGGTGAGAGAGTATCATTAAATTTTAGGGAGAATAAAAAGATGGTTTGGAAGGCGGTAAATAAAGTGCGTAAGACAAGGGAAGAAATGGGAACATCAGTGAAAGGGGCTAATGGGGAGATGATAACAAGCAGTGAAGATGTGAGATGGAGTGAGTATTTTGAAGGTTTGTGCATGTGTTTTTTATGATAAGAGTGGCAGTGTTTCAGTCGAGGTAGTGTACAAAGTGAGAGGGTTAGGGAGAATGATTTGGTAAACAGAGAAGAGGTAGTAAAAGCTTTGCGGAAGATGAAAGCCGGCAAGGCAGCGGTTTTGAATGGTATTGCAGTGGAATCTATTAAAAAAGGGGGGTGACTGTATTATTGACTGGTTCGTAAGATTATTTAATGTATGTATGATTCATGGTGAGGTGCCTGAGGATTGGCGGAATGCTTGCATGTTGCCATTGTACAAAGGCAAAGGGAATAAAAGTGAGTGCTCAAATTACAGAGGTATAAGTTTGTTGAGTATTCCTGGTAAATTATATGGGAGGGTATAGATTGAGAGGGTGAAGGCATGTACAGAGCATCAGACTGGGGAAGAGCAGTGTAGTTTCAGAAGTGGAAGAGGATGTGTGGATCAGATGTTTGCTTTGAAAAATGTATGTGAGAAATACTTAGAAAATCAAATGGATTTGTATGTAGCATTCTTGGATCTGGAGAAGGCATATGATAGAGTTGATAGAGATGCTCTGTGGAAGGTATTAAGAGTATATGGTGTGGGAGGGAAGTTGTTAGAAGTAGTGAAAAGTTTTTATCGAGGATGTAAGGCATGTGTACGTGTAGGAAGAGAGGAAAGTGATTGGTTCTCAGTGAATGTAGGTTTGCGGCAGGGGTGCGTGATGTCTCCATGGTTGCTTAATTTGTTTATGGATGAGGTTGTTACGGAGGTGAATGCAAACGTTTTGGAAAGAGGGACAGGTATACAGTCTGTTGTGGATGAGAGAGCTTGAGAAGTGAGTCAGTTGTTGTTCGCTGATGATACAGCGCTGGTGGCTGATTCGGGTGAGAAACTGCAGAAGCTGGTGACTGAATTTGGTAAAGTGCGTGAAAGAAGAAAGATGAGAGTAAATGTGAATATGAGGAAGGTTATTAGGTACAATAGGGTTGAGGAACAATTCAATTGGGAGGTAAGTTTGAATGGACAAAAACTTGAGGAAGTGAAGTGTTTTAGATATCTGGAGTGGATTTGGCAGCGGATGGAACCATGGAAGCGGAAGTGAATCATAGGGTGGGTGAGGGGGCGAAATTTCTGGGAGCCTTGACGAATGTGTGGAAGTCGAGAACGTTATCTCGGAAAGCCAAAATGGGTATGTTTGAAGGAATGGTGGTTCCAACAATGTTATATGGTTGCGGGGTGTGGGCTATAGATAGAGTTGTGCGGAGGAGGATGGATGTGCTGGAAATGAGATGTTTGAGGACAATATGTGGTGTGAGATGGTTTGATCGAGTAAGTAATGAAAGGGTAGGAAAGATGTGTTGTAATAAAAAAGAGTGTGGTTGAGAGAGCAGAAGAGGGTGTTTTGAAATAGTTTGGTCGTATGGAGAGAATGAATGAGTGAGGAAAGATTGACCAAGAGGATATATGTGTCAGAGGTGGAGGGAACGAGAAGTGGGAGACCAAATTGGAGGTGGAAAGATGGAGTGAAAAAGATTTTGAGTGATCGTGGCCTGAACATGCAGGAGGGTGAACATCATCCTTTTTTTCTCATAAGATGTAGAGCATACCTTTAATAATATGATGAAGGATGCCTTATCACGACACAAAGTAAAAACTTTGCTAAGCATAATTAAACTTGGATTGTATTACAATCCTGTTCCGTGTAAACACCTTGATCATCCTGACGGTCTGGTGTCATAGAGAATTACTATCGTGTAATCATCACTGGGAGGAAGAAATTAAAGATAAACCAAGTTTCTAGAGGAAAAAATATATTATACAGGTATCTAGAGAAACTGAAATATGCGAAAATGTATTGGGAGTGAGGGGAAATAACTGGGGCAAGTCAGTGTGTAGGGTAGGTGTAGGAACGAGTGCTGCAGCCGCCTCTTGTGTTATTGCTACAATTAATGGCGGTGTAGGTTACGCGCGGCACTCGCTGATGATATACTGTAAATGTGGCCACCGTAGGCTGGGGCTGTGATTGTGGAGATGCTGGAGGTGCTGTAATTGTGGAGAATGTGTTTATGTTGCAGTTGTGTCAAGCTGTATTCACTGCATTAATTGCTGGGTTGTGCTGGAGGAGCGTCGAGGTGGATATATTTTGGCTGTATTTATGAAGGCTGTTTTTGATGTATCTCAGTTTTAGGGTTACATTAAGATGGAGAGGAAGTAAGGCTGTTTGTTTTCTTAAGGTTTTACGTTCTCTTAAGTTTGTGCGTTTTCTTAAAGTCCTTATGACGTATGTGGCATATTATTTGATGAGTTGTGGTGGCAATTATTTTCATAAAAGTTGTATTCATGCTGTCTTTCTACGATGTATCAATTTGTTGAGCCGGGGAAGATATAGTTGTTGGATTAAGGGTCGTATTGGTTCTGTTATAGTTTGGGATGTGATTGTTATACACTGTTGGATGTTATAGCTATTTGCGTATTTCTAGATGTTGTAGTTGGAGGTATAATGACGGAAACTCTTACGATCTGGTTGTGCGCAGACGTTGGTCGTGTGAAGACGTGGCTGTTGTTAGCTCTTGACGGTAAAGTAAGAGATCATGTCTTCTGAGTTCGCAGGTTCCGCTAGCTTGGAAAGGATGCACTATTCTTTAAAGGAACAGCTTAGCCAAGTCACAAGGGACCTTGATCTAAGTAGGACATATGATCTGCTGATTAAGGGAGATAGAATGATACCCAACAATCGAAAGTCGTCGTTAGCAAGGAAAGTAAGTTACGACATAAAAGGACACAGTTGGATAAGTGCTAGAAACTCTTTCTTGCACTGGGGGACGAGTGTAGTGGACTGCATGAGCAGCCAGAGGAAAACGGTAATTTCACTCCTAAGAGGCTGGACACGAAGGTGAGGTCTTGATTCATGGCGACAGTCCGGCTAGGTATATGGACAGGGCCTTCTTTAACAGAGATAGGAAAAGTAGGACGAAGCTTTGTTTTCATGGTGTCGGGGTGGGATATGTCATAGACGGAATGGATAACATTTTGTCTGGTAATGGGTTTAAATTGCCATCTGAATAAGTACTGTACGGACGAAACGATGCCATTCATCGGAAACTGGGATGTTATTTTACATTCAGAATGTTACTTATGTTTGGGATGATTTTGGCAGGCAGTGGAGAGGGTTGTAGCCGGGGTTAGTCAGTCTTTCAACAGCTAGGTGATCATGGTGTAGGATCAAATAAGAGGTATGATGCGTTAAGATATCTTTGATATGAAAGCATTCGACGTTGGGAAATCGAAAGAGGGATTGGAGTTGATAGGGAGGCAGGACAGGATAGGTCAACGAGAAGTTAGAGAATGATCGCAGGTAAGTAAGGAAAATAGAAGAGATGATCAGCTGTCGGTCACTTCCTGGGTAGTAGAGGTCGCCTCTCAGGTAGAGGAAGGAACGAGGCAGTGAGGATATGTAGCAAGGCAGAGCAGCTAATGCAGGTTGGAAACGAGAAAAGTAGGGGATAGGGCAGATTTGTGCAGCCTGAGGTAACTTACCAGGTAGAAGTAAGGAACAAGGCAGGTAAAGAACAGGGCAAGACAAGTCCAATGGAAGATCAGGTAGACGGTCCCTCTGTTCCCACTGCTGCACACAAACATACCATTGACGAAAAGAATTAGTCATATATCAGAACATTTCATGTTATTCCATGGAACGTTCGTAGCAAATTATCAGAGTTAGAAGAAAATGCTTTGAAGGAACATTGTGATGCGATAAGCTTGTCAAAGTCTTGGTTAGATATTACAGATGAAGATATTCTCCCCTAATACGCAATTCTTGAGTACGCTCTGTTAAACAGTGTTGGGGAAAATAGAAAAAGGCGATACTGTCTTTCTCTTCTTTAAAGCACATCCAAAACTGCACTGTTTTAGCTAATGATAAAATCAACTCCATATTTGTTGCAATTAAAGATAAGCATCACAAGAAAATAACAATAGGATTAGTTTATAGGTTCCCCTAGCACAGACACTAGAGGTAGACGGAAAAACTTTGTAATCAGTTAACAGAAACTTTTAATAAATAAGATTCGATCATAGTAGGAGACTTTAACATAACGGTATCTGAGTAGGTAGAACCCCTTTCCAATAGCATATGGTGTGGACTTCAACTAAGTTTACTTGATTGTGAACTAACGCGATTAGTTAAGAAACTTACTCCCGATGAAGATTATATGTAGTTCTAACTAGAAATGAAGGTCTCGTGCGTAATGGTGGAGTGGGAGGAAGGTTTGGCACCAGTGATCACCGACAAATCACTTTTGAGGTAACTTTCAACATAGCCTGTGATACTGGTCAATATAAGAGTCGCGAAAAATACCAGATTTTCGACTTACACATTTCAGGAGTCTTCTTATCGCTTTGGACAGGCAAACTTAGTCTGATATCGTTAATGAGATAAGGACGTAGCTGGAAGAAAAAAATTCAGTAATGCTTCCAAAGTAGTGGCATCCATAGGGTTGTGCCCCGATGGTTAGGAAATCGGCTGACTTGGCCGTAAACAAAGAGCAGTGATCAATGGTCAAGTCTCAGAATGGTTAAACGTAACAAGTGGTGTGCCACAGGGATCAGTTCTCTTTCTCATATATATATATATATATATATATATATATATATATATATATATATATATATATATATATATATATATATTTATATATATATATATATATATATATATATATATATATATATATATATATATATATATATATATATATATATAATATGGGAGAAAGAAAACTTCCCACGTATTCCTTGCGTGCCGTAGGAGGCGACTAAAAGGGGAGGGAGCGAGGGGCTGGAAATCCTCCCCTCGTTTTTAATTTTCCAAAAGGAGGAACAGAGAAGGGGGCCAAGTGAGGATTTCCCTCAAAGGCTCAGTCCTATGTTCTTAACGCTACCTCGCCAACGCGGGAGATGGCGAATAGTATAAAAACGAATATATATATATATATATATATATATATATATATATATATATATATATATATATATATATATACATATATATATATATATATATATATATATATATATATATATATATATATATATATATATATAACGATATTGATAATGGACTTCACAGTAAGATCTAAATTTGATGATAATTTTGAAATGGGAAATAAATTTATAAAAGAAACTGAACGTCTGCAGCTTCAAATCAACATAGACATGCAGATGGATTGGTGACAAATGGATTTTGAGACTGATAAGTGCAAGGTTTACATATCGGTAGCAACACTGAATAGGCAAGCTACATTATGAATTCTGTTGAGCTACAAAGGGTACAGCAGGAAAAGGACTTTGGTGTAATAATTCTGGTGACCTAAAGCTAAGCAAGTGATGCACGGAAGCAGTAAAAAAAAGGGTAAAGTCATAGGAAAGACTTGCGAATTTCAGAAAAGTCTCGGGAAATCATCTTCACTCTTTACAATAGACTGGTGGGTCACCATATTGAATATTGTGTTCAGTCTTGGTCACCATACTTGATAAAAGGCACCGACAGATTGAAGCGAGTACAGAGTCGAGCTGCCAAGATGATTTCCTGCCTGAGGGACATGTCTTTTGAGAGCCGACTCAACGAATCCGGTCTATTTAGGTCAGTGAAGAGAAGGTTGAAAGGTGATCTAATGATACAGGTATTCATCATCATCATTGAAGCCTTCGATAACCTCGCTATCTAAAGATAGACTTGTCTGATTTCACTTGTAATAATTGACATAAACTCGTGGGCAAACTTTTTACCTCGAATGAGACGAAGTACTTTTTCTACACAGAGATTGTTAACATATGGAATGAATTACCAATTAGAGTGGTTGAAAGCAGTGCCATAGATACGTTAAAGCATAGACTTGGTAAACATTTGTCTTCAAACCTACAACTAACATTATTTGCAACTCCTTAGCTACACGGCAAGTTTACGGTTCATTCTTTTTAAGAAAATCTGTCTTTCTGTTCCTACCACAGTCATCCATAAGTTCCTGTTCTCTTCAACTATCACAAACAGCCTCGCTAGGACTCAGTGGTCCGCTGGTGTTTCAAGTCATTTGTATTCAGGTGTGTCTCTTGAGAGCTTCATACATAACTGACGAAGATGTAAGTATTCCTGACTCATAAAACAGAATTACAAGAATTATAACAGGCAACTCTCGCTCTCATTTCTCAGCGATACCAGTTATATCCAGTGAGAGACATGACCTCATCAGCGTGAGTTATGGAGGACTCGACAGCACCAGTCCTGCCTCTGTGGGTGGTTTTGCGTTCCATTGTGTCTGGTCTGATAAACTAGGCAACCTTCCTTTGTATCCAGAGAGTTCCTCAGACGTTTCCAATAGATCCCTGCGGATAATCATATTCTTTCTTATCGTGTTCTCTTCTGTGTACTGTCATTCTCATACTTCCACAATATCCTTTTCATCTCCGAATACAAGAGTTCCATTTGTTTTATATCATCTATCCTGGATATACCAAAGTAACTTCCACAGGATGATGTAAACTAACAATACAAATTTACATATTTATTGTTCGTGTCTTCCACGATTATACAAACATTGGGAAAGCAGAATACACGAAATATATGATTACGATATATATATATATATATATATATATATATATATATATATATATATATATATATATATATATATATATATATATATATATAAATATATATATATATATATAAATATATATATATATATATATATATATATATATATATATATATATATGTATATATATATATATATATATATATATATATATATATATATATATATATATATATATATATATATATATATATATATATATATATATATATATATATCTTTTTTTTTTATACTAATCGCCATTTCCCGCATTAGCGAGGTAGCGTTAAGAACAGAGGATGAGGACTGGGCCTTTAAGGGAATATCCTCACCTGGCCCCCTTCCCTGTTTCTTCGTTTGGAAAAAAAAAGAGAGGGGAGGATTTCCAGCCTCCCACTCCCTCCCCTTTTAGTCGCCTTCTACGACACGCAGGGAATACGTGGGAAGTATTCTTTCTCCCATATCCCCAGGGATTATATATATATATATATATATATATATATATATATATATATATATATATATATATACCGAACAGACCCTCTAAAAAGTAACATTGGAAAGAGCAACTGCTGTTTATTAGCTTTGATCTTTGAGCACCTTAGCTGGGACGTAAGTGTTTAGTTAGAGGCGCAGTGATGATGAGAGTGTAAAGAAGATTGGGATGTGGAGATGAGGGAGCAGCGAAGATAAGATATGGTCAGATCTAGTAATCTATCGGTGCCCTTCTCTTATCTAAGTTTTCTCTTGTTCACTTTACGTCACACACAGATAAAATCCGAATACAGACTTCAGCTGTCGAAACCCATTCTCGCAGTTAAGAGTCAAGAGCGGATATTCATACCTCTATTCCCAGCCCACTGGACCTGTGTAAGGCAAGAGTCTCCACACAAGTAATCCCCGAATCGTTCCGCCATACGTGCGTGTTCTGAATGTCCCGCACTTGTGCCAGCAGCGGATGATGGCCGCTTTATGACGCAGGGGTAACGGCTATCTCCCAACGCCACGGGTTCCTTACAACGATCGCTCAGCAGCACTTGCTGGTGGGCAATGGTTGGATGCCATACGCTGAGATTTTCATAGCCTGGTTATGTGGTTTTGTGCTGTGTCTGGGGGCAAGCAGAATATACATGTATTATAGTTGCTGAAATTGTGGGTAGGTTTTGTGACAGTGTACGATAGAGTATATATATATATATATATATATATATATATATATATATATATATATAGTAAATGCGGACGGTATACAGAAGTTAAGAAAGTTGAATGGTCGTAGAAAACGTCCTGAGATGGAACCACTCGTTCCACATCTACGCCTAACACGTTCATGATCTTACCTTTTCGATCCCTGCCATATGGAATACCGGAGCTGTTCAAGCAGCTTCCACCTTCTTGTATATTATAATGTATTGTTCTGTGGACGTCCATCCACCTCGTAAAACATTGGTCCCTTCTCTCACAGTCTTCTTTCACTCCTCACACTTTATCTTTACATGGATCAGTCTTTCCACTGGAATGACCTATTCTCTCTCTCTCTCTCTCTCTCTCTCTCTCTCTCTCTCTCTCTCTCTCTCTCTCTCTCTCTCTCTCTCTCTCTCTCTCTCTCTCTCTCTCCCCCCCCATTTAACCAGCAGTTGCACCCTACCGTCTTATATAACGTATGAGGACAATTGCTTGCCGCCTCAACCCTCTTGCTTTTCCCTTCCCAGTTAATTGGTCTGTCTATACTCTTAGTCATATTGTATTCCGCCTTCAGTACTGCTTTATATAATGTGTTGATTCTCAAATTCCCACACACATTAACCCATAACCTATCTACCATTCTAACAATTATGATATGTATTTTGATTATATTTACACACACACACACACACACACACACACACACACATAGTATACCACACCGTTCCAGTGCACTGTATTCCGTGCATGCCATTCACCCTCCTGAATGTTCTGGTCCTAATCACTTGAAATCTTTTTTCACTCCATTTTTCCTTCTCCAGTCTGGTCTCCCCGTTCTCTTTCTTTCCTCCGCTTCGACACAGGTCATCTTTATCGACCTTTTCTCACTTGTTCTCTCGATATGTCCAAACCATTTCAGCACACGCTCTTCAGCTTCAAACAATTTTTTTTTTTTTTAACCACACTTCACTTCTCTTTTACCTTCTTATTACTTTCTTGATCAAAACACCTCACACCACATATTATCTCCAAGCACTTCATTGCCAACACATCGACCCTCCTTAACACAACCATATCTATAGCCCATGCCTCACACCCATATAAAAATGTTGGATATACTATACCTTCGAATGTATCCATTTTTAACCTCCCAGATAATGATCGATCTTTCCACACATTCTTCAGAGCTCTTAAGTTTCTTCACCCCCTCAGCCACCCCATGTTTCATGTCCGTGCCCATTGTTCAATTCACTGCCATGTCCACTCTTCGGATTCCAAAACACTTAAATCCTTCCATTTTTTTCTCAATTTGAATTTACACACTAGCTAACCTGTCCCTCATCTCTCTTAAGCCTAAGAACTTTGCTTTTACTCACATTCAGTCTCAACTTCCTCCTTTCAAACATTCTTCCAAAGTCAGTTAGCAACTTCTGCAGTCTCTCACTTAAATTTGCCGCTAGTGCTGTATCACTAGCAAACTACAAATGACACACTTCTCAGGCCTTTTCATCCTCAGCAGACTGCATACTCGCCCTTCTCTCCAAAGCCCTTGCACATACCTCCCTAGCAACCCCATCCATAAACAATTTAACAGCCATGGCGACATCACGCCCCGCCGCAAACCAGCCTTCACTTGGAACAACTCTCTTTCCTCTCTTCCTACTCGTACACATGCCTCACACTCATGATATAAACTTCTCACTGTATCTAACACCTTCCACAATGAATCTCTGTCAATCATATCATATGCGATCCCTAGATCCATAAATGCCACATATATATCCATCTGTTTCTCTAAGAATTTCTCTCACACATTCTTTAAGGCAAACATCTGATCCACACATCCTCTTCCACTTTTGAAACCACATTGCTCCTCCCTAGTCTGATGCTCTGTACATGTCTTCACCCAGTCAGTCACCACCCTCCTATACATCTTACTACGTACACTCAGCGAACTTATATCTCTGTGGATTGAACTCTTACCTTTATCCTCCTCTCCTTTATACAATGGCTCTATCAGTGTATTCCATTAAACCGCAGTCACCTCGACATGATCATACTTACATTGAAAATCCTAACTAAAAAATCAAAAACACAGTCACCTCTTTTCTTAATTAATGTACCTGCAATACCACCCACCTCCTTGCTACATTCCATGTTACGTAAGGTTTTCACCACCTCTTTTCTCTTCTCCATACTACTCTCCATGACTTTCTCATTTACGTACCGCCCCGACCAAAACACCATATATCTCCAACTATGTCACCAGACACTCAGCAGTCCTTCAAAATAATTACTCCATCTCCTCCTCACTTCATCACAACCTGTTTCCCTCTTCACCGATGTTCCCATTTGTTCTCTTGTTTTTCGCACATGATCAATATCCTTTCAAAACATTATATTCTCGCTGAGGTTTACTGATGCTTGCTCACCCTAACTCTCATTGCCCGCTTTTTCAACCCTTGCTCTTTCCTCTTGACCTCCTGCCGCTTTCTCTTATACATCTCCCAATAATTTTCATTCCTTCCCTGTAAATACCGCCCAAATCAATCTCTTTTCTTCTTTACAAGCAACTTCGTTTTTACATCCCACCACTCACTACCCTTTCTAATCTGCCCACCTCCAACCTTCCGCATGCTACATACATGTATTGCACATACCAGTACTGCTTCCCTAAGTCCTCCTATTCCTCACCCGCTCCCCAGGCCTTGCAGACCTTTCCATGGTTTATCCCGAGCGCTTCTCATGCCTTGGTTCAGTCCATAGGCGGGACGTCGACCCCAGTATACCACATCGTTCCAGTTTACTCTATTCCGTGCACGCCTTTCACTCTCTTGCATGTTCAGGCCCAGATCGCTCAAAATCTTTTTCACTCCATCCTTCCACCTCCAATTTAGTCTCCTTGTTCCCTCCACCTCAGACACATATATATTCCGTTATATGATAGAAAGTGATGAGCAAGCAGCGACCAGGGACGTAAGGCCGACAGGATGTTGGAAGTAGTAGCGACAGCATCTTAGTGGATTGTCATGTTTCCGTATCCCCCTACCCAGCTCGAGGTCTTTCCTTCTCTGCCATATATATGAACTTGGGTCGCTGGAGCTCAATCCACAAAGACAGACGTCCTTTCAATCCTTCGCCTTACACTTGACAACACTTAGCTCGACAATCACGAGTTTCTCTATCTTACGAGGTACTGGGGTAGGAAATCTTACTCACGTATCCCCCTCGTGCCGTAGGTGGGTACGGTGGTGGGTATGTCTGAGGGTTAAAATCTGGGGTTTGTATATGGTCAAGGGCAAAGAAGGGAGTTATGGAACTTCTGATGAAGGAAAAAATGGATGGATTTAAGTGTTTTGGATACCGAAGAGTGGACATGGCAGTAAACTGAACCATGGACAAGGACATGAAGGGTTATCGGAATGTGTCCAAAAATGTAAGGAAGTCAGTTCTCGATAGATGCGGGTGAGACTGTCAGTAGATCATGAGAGGCGGATGATTTATCAGTGACATCGCATCTGGTCGCAGGAGTGAAGACGAGAGGCGAGTCTTCTAGGAGGAGTCAAATGTTAAAAGTCACCTTTTGCAAGGCTGTATCAATGAACGTCTACCTCCAAAGGAGTCGGCATTTCCCTGTTATGGGGAGTAGCGCAGCCTTGAGGTGTAGGAGCCTTTAGAAAGGTCCTTTGCAGCACCAGGACTGTTTCATAGAAAATGATCCTGTGATTTAAGGCCACATTCGATCACACTCAGTCTCTAGCTGCCATGTATAATGCACCGAAACCACAGCTCCCTTTCCACATCCAGGCCCAACAGAACTTTCCATGGTTTACCCCAGACGCTTCACATGCCCTGGTTCAATCAATTGACAGCACGTCGACCCCGGTATCGGTATACCAAATCGTTCCAATTCACTCTATTCCTTACACACCTTTCACCCTTCTTTATGCTCAGGCCCCGATCGCCCAAAACCTTTTTCACTCCGTCCTTCCACCTCCCATTCGGTCTCCAACTTTTCCTCGTTCCCTCCACTTCTGACATACATATCCTCTTTGTCAATCTTTCCTCACTCATTCTCTCCTTGTGACCAAACCATTTCAGTACACCCTCTTCTGCTTTCTCTCTCAACCACACCTTTAATTACAATACATCTCTTTTACCCTTTCGTTACTTACTCGATCAAACCACCTCACACTACATATTGGCCTAAAACATTTCATGTCCAACACACCCACCATCCTCCGCACAACCCTATCTATAGCCCCCGCTTCGCAACCATATAACATTGTTGAAACCACTGGTCCTTCAAACATACCTATTTTTGCTCTCCGAGATAACGTTCTCGCCTTTCACACATTTTTCAACGCTCCCAGAAATTTCGCCCCCTCCCCCACCATGTGACTCACTTCCGCGTCCATGGTTCCATCCCATGCTAAAACCACTTCTAGATATCTAAAACACTTCACTTCCTCCAATTTGTCTTCATTCAAACTTACCTCCCAATTGACTTGTCCCTCAACCCTACCGTACCTAATAACCTTGCTCTTATTCACATTTACTCTCAGCTTTCTTCTTTCACACACTTTACCAAACTCAGTCACCAGCTTCTGCAGTTTCTTACCCGAATCAGCCACCAGCGCTGTATCATCAGCGAACAACAACTGACTTACTTCCCAAGCCCTCTCATCTACAACAGACTGCATACTTGCCCCTCTCTCCAAAACTTGCATTCACCTCCCTCACAACCCCATCCATAAACAAATTAAACAATCATGGAGACATCACGCACCCTTGCTGCAAACCGAAATTCACTGGGAAACAATCACTTTCCTCTCTTCCTACTCTTACACATGCCTTACATCCTCGATAAAAACTTTTCAGAGCTTCTAGCATAATATTTCCTTTGGAGGTGCATATAATAACAGGAATATCAACATGATCAGGTTATCTATTTCTTTTCTCTTTTAGGATCAGTGAAGAAAAGAAAGAAACGAGAAATTGCCTGAATATTGATCATACATCGACCTACACGAGTTAGTTGGTCGCAAGTGTACTAAACTGATCTTTAAAAGTTCATTTAGCTGTCCTTGCAGAGCCATGAAGATAGCAGTGGCAAACGAAACTTCGCGAGAGAATGCTTGAGACTTGAAAGAATCTAAAGCATTAGAAAACGGGAGTCTGTCTTTTACCTATCTGTTAAAATTGATAATTTCTTGTGCTGAATGTATATCATCAGTTTCCCTCGGGACAAAGCCATAGAGATTTTTTTCTTCGTCTCCAACGAACTGTGAGAAAATAGTATTGAAAAGCGAGAGAGGAGAGCACTCGAAGGCTGGGGATATAAAGTTGGATCAGTGTCCACACGTGAGGCACGAGAGAATAAACGAACTGCGGGAAAGTTTAGCGATTTGGGAGCAACGAGACCAGCGTGTGGCATGAGGAGGAGGACGGGGGAGGAGTAGATGAAAGGGGAGGAAAGTGGAGACGGTGAGGGAGATGATGATTGAGGACCAAGAGGAGGTGAGGGAGATGATGATGGAGAACCAAAAGGAATTGAGGGAGACGTTGAAGGAGGCCGACAGGAGGGGCAGAAGGCGGTGGAGCGTGATCAAGAGGAGGAGGAGACAAATGAGGAGGGAAAGTCGTTGGAGCAGAACCGGGAGTAAAGAATACGAGGTGGATGAAGAAAAGGCGCCAAGGAAAATGAGGAAAATGAAAATGTAAAGACAACATCGCAGATCATATAGTGATGCAGAATGATACGTAATTCAAATACTTTAAAATTTGGAACGTGTTACCTCAAAGAATTAGAGTCGAACCCTGACAAAGGAATGAGTTCAAATGTCGACGAAGACTGTGGGAGAGGAGGCATGGTGATGTCGAAAATGTGTTACATAGGAATAATGAAGAATGAGTCGGAAGAAATCATAAGAGATGATAAGGACGCATGTCTGTGAAACAGCGAACAAATATATTATAATCAAGCAGTGATGCAAACTGTGAAAATTAGTTTTTTTTTCTGAGTGTTTTAGCTGGAATTAACACTAAGGAAGGGAAAGCAGTAATTACTTTTTTTTTCCAGTATAAAACCCATAAAGCGAAACGTGAGCAAAAAGGGATTGATATAATTCTGCACGAACCAAAAGCTTGAATTACCTCACAAGAAAAAACTTTGAATAAGCTTTAGGTACCGTTGATAAGAAGCATCGTAGATTGAGACACCAGAAGCATTAGACTTTGAAGGAAATAAAATACTTTTGAGGAATAATACAAGAACGGTTATGAGTTGAGAGGACGTGAAGTCACCTAAAAGAGAATATGAATCCTTACAGAACAATGAATCTCTTCGATAAGTTAGGTTAAAATCTGAGATCAGAAGCGGAGGGTGAGTGAGTGAGGGGTGGGAGGAATTCCAAGTGTGGACTGCAAATGGGAGGTCAAGGGTATGTGGATGGGCTTGAGTGGAACGGAGGGGAAGCAATAGAAAAGAAAATGGGAATGGAAAAAGACGAGGATGAGGAGGAGACCATAACGGCAGCAAAAGTGTTCCAGGCTGAGAAAATATTTTCCAGTGTTGTTACTCGTTAGAGTTTTTGTCTTTTTTTTTCATTTTTCACTGGATGGTTAAGAAGGAGGAAAAAAGCAGGGGTTGGCCAGGGAAAGTTTGACAAATAAATAAAGAGAATCTAGTTTTTGAATATTATGATATATGATGACGGTTGGTTCAAGTGTGTGATGGATATTATTTTGTGTGCTTTTTTCATGTCCTCTCGGCGTAGTGTGTGTTTGTTTGTGTGTAATTATTTTCTGTGTTGGTTTTAAAAGTTGCGAGCATGATCACGCCACCAGCTGTCGTCATACAGAACCATTAAGAGACTGAAAGAACCTAAGTAATAACATACTAGTTTGTATCTGTTTGATTTATGAAGTGTCAGGCCTCAACAAATGGATAGGATGCTGTAGTACTCGCCTGCGTACTCAGTTCTTCTGACAATGTGTTTAGTGGTAACACTAAAGGCGTATATTAAGACAAGAAGACAAGTGTTGATAACAGAAGTTTAACGAAGATTAATCCAATGATAAATGTCACAAATCAAGAACCAGTATGCAGAAATTCTACACCAGTAAAGAGAAACGCCAAGAAGTTGGACAAGACAGTGTACCACTAACAGGTCCAGTTTCATAATACTCTTGAAAATTTTGTCGCAGATTCTTTATGTCTTGATCCTCCTCCATCATTTCCAAAATACACCTCCAAACAGCAACTGGATTCTCCTTTAGGGGAAATAAATCTCGCTTTCTTAAAATGAATCTGCCGAGGGCCATGGGACAGAAAATAATGGATATATTCGACTCTCTCCCAAATCATCTAGATTTACGTGAAAAGATTCTAAGAAGGACATACGAGGCATATACACAATATTTTCTAAAAGCTTTATCTTAAGGTCATATATTTTTGCTTTTATTTTCATGTTAACTGAGACGGCTCGAGCAACTGTATGCCCTAATCAAGGCTATTTCATTGAGCATATATGTGTGTGTGTATATATATATATATATATATATATATATATATATATATATATATATATATATATATATATATATATATATATACGTGGGAAGTATTCTTTCTCTCCTACTAAGAGAGACTGAGTGCAGAATGGAAAAAAAAGTGAGAGCAAAAGACTTAAGGGTAATAGGGAAGAAATGGGATGTATTTATGGAAGCAGTGATGGCTTGCGCAAAAGATGCTTGTGGCATGAGAAGCGTGGGAGGTGGGCAGATTAGAAAGGGCAGTGAGTGGTGGAATGAAGAAGTAAGATTGTTAGTGAAGGAGAAGAGAGAGGCATTTGGATGATTTTTGCAGGGAAATAGTGCAAATGACTGTGAGATGTTTAAAAGAAAGAGGCAGGAGGTCAAGAGAAAGGTGCAAGATGTGAAAAAGAGGGCAAATGAGAGTTGGGGTGAGACGGTATCAGTAAATTTTAGGGAAAATGAAAAGATGTTTTGGAAGGAGGTAAATAAAGTGCGTAAGACAAGAGAACAAGTGGGAACATCTGTGAAGTGGGCTAAAGGGGAGGTAATAACAAGTAGTGGTGATGTGAGTATGTGTTTTCAAGGTTTGCTGAATGTGTTAGATGATAGAGTGGCAGATATAGGGTGTTTTGGTTGAGGTGGTGTGCGAAGTTAGAGGGTCAGGGAGAATGATTTGGTAAACAGAGAAGAGGTAGTGAAAGCTTTGCGGAAGATGAAAGCTGGCAAGGCAGCGGGTTTGGATGGTATTGCAGTGGAATTCATTAAAAAAGGGGGTGACTGTGTTGTTGCCTGTTTGGTAAGGATATTCAATGTATGTATGGCTCATGGTGAAGTGCCTGAGGATTGGCGGAATGCATGCATAGTGCCATTGTGCAAAGGTAAAGGGGATAAAGTTGAGTGTTCAAATTACAGCTGTATAAGTTTCTTGAGTATTCCTGGGAAATTATATGGGAGGGTATTGATTGAGATGGTGAAGGCATGTACAGACCATCAGATTGGGGAAGAGCAGTGTGGTTTCAGAAGTGGTAGAGGATGTGTGGATCAGGTGTTTGCTTTGAGGAATGTATTTGAGAAATACTTAGTAAAACAATTGGATTTGTATGTAGCATTTATGGATCTGGAGAAGACATTAGATAGAGTGGATAGAGATGCTCTGTGGAAGGTATCAAGAGTATATGGTGTGGGAGGCAAGTTGCTAGAAACAGTGAAAAGTTTTTATCAAGGATGTAAGGTATGTGTACGAGTAGGAAGAGAGGAAAGTGATTGGTTCTCAGTGAATGTCGGTTTGCGGCAGGGGTGCGTGATGTCTCCATGGTTGTTTAATTTGTTTATGAATGGGATTGTTAGGGAGGTGAATGCAAGAGTTTTGGAGAGAGGGGCAAGTCTGTTGTGGATGAGAGGGCTTGGGAAATGAGTCAGTTGTTGTTCGCTGGTGATACATCGCTGATGGCTGATTCCGGTGAGAGACTGCAGAAGTTGGTGACTGAGTTTGGTAAAGTGTGTGAAAGAAGAGAGCAGGGAGTTAATGTGAATAAGAGTAAAGTTATTAGGTACAGTAGGGTTGATGGACAAGTCAATTGGGAGGTAAGTTTGAATGGAGAAAACTGGAGGAAGTGAAGTGTTTTAGATATCAGGGAGTGGATTTGGCAGCGGATGAAACCATGGAAGCGGAAGTGAATCATAGGGTGGGGGAGAGGGCGAAAGTTATGGGGGCGTTGAAAAATATGTGGAAGTCGAGAACGTTATCCTGGAAAGCCAAAATGGGTATGTTTGAAAGATTAGTGGTCCCGACAATGTTATATGGTTGCGAGGCGTGGGCTATGGATAGAGTTGTGCGGAGGAGGGTGAATGTGCTGGAAATGAGATGTTTGAGGACAATATGTGGTGTGAAGTGGTTTGATCGAGTAAGTAATGAAAGGGTAAGAGATATATGTGATGGTAAAAAGAGTGTGGTTGAGGGAGAAGAAGAGGGTGTTTTGAAATGGTTTGGTCACATGGAGAAAATGAGTGAGGAAAGATTGACAAGGAGGATATATGTGTCAGAGGTGGAGGTAACGAGGAGAAGTGGGAGACCAAATTGGAGGTGGAAAGATGGAGTGAAAAAAAGTTGAGTGATCCGGGACTGAACATGCAGGAGGGTGAAAGGCATGCAAGGAATAGAGTGAATTGGAACGATGTGGTATACCGGGGTCGACGTGCTGTCAATGGATTGAACCAGGGCATGTGAAGCGTCTAGGGTAAACCATGGAAAGTTTTGTGGGGCCTGAATGTGGAATGGGAGCTGTGGTTTCGGTGCATTATACATGACAACTAGAGACTGAGTGCCAACGAATGTTGAATGTGAACGAATGTGGCCTTTGTTGTCTTTTCCTAGCGTTACCTCGCGCACATTTCATGTATGGCGGGGTGGCGACGGGAATGAATAAAGGCAGACAGTATGAATTGTGTGCATGTGTATATATGTATATGTCTGTGTGTGTATATATATGTATACGTTGAGATGTATAGGTATGTATATGTGCGTGTGTGGACGTGTATGTATATACGTGTGTATGTTGGTGGGTTGGGCCATTCTTTCGTCTGTTTCCTTGCGCTACCTCGCTAACGCGGGAGACAGCAACAAAGTATAATAAGGAAATATATATATATATATATATATATATATATATATATATATATATATATATATATATATATATATTAATCATTATATATCATTATATAATATATAATCATTATATAATATATATATATATATATATATATATATATATATATATATATATATATATATATATATATATATATATATATATATTAATCATTATACTTAATTGCTTTTTCCCGCGTCAGCGATGGAGCGCCAGGAAACAGACGAAGAATGGCCCATCCGCTCATATACCTACATATACATACACATACATAGACAAACATATATATACTCATGTACATATTCATATTAGCTTGCCTTCATCCATACTCGTTGCTATCCCGCCCTACAGGTAACAGCATCGCTATATACCTTAGCGTAAGCCAGGTACCCCGTTTATAGACCAACCCCCTAGGGGAGGACGAACAGCTGGGGTGACTGTGGGCCGACTGCCCTAACCAGGATCCGAACGTGTGCGTTCGACCCCGGGCGTCACTATTTGTAACGCCAACAGCTGCTACACAGAATCTTTATACCCCTGGACTCTTACCATCATCAAAGCACAAAAATTAAAAACAAGCATACACGCGAGGAAAATACTTACGCATAAATCATGGCGTATATACACTGAAATACTTGGGGCACGGAGCGCATATACTCACCTGAAGCCCAAGCATAAAAAGATTAGTCAAGATTGGACCGTAATATTTGAACTCCCAATCCAAGAATAATAAAAAGCTCCTTTGAGTGAGGAGCCTGATGGAGCCTCGCCTTCTACAGATAAGAAATTCTAAGGTCACCATCGCCCGGAGTAGCCTTTGAATCTCTTACGGGAACTCTAATCATCGCTACACACACATGGTCGCTGCCAAACTTTTAATGAGAGAGAGAGAGAGAGAGAGAGAGAGAGAGAGAGAGAGAGAGAGAGAGAGAGAGAGAGAGAGCGAGAGAGAGAGAGAGAGAGAGAGAGAGAGAGAGAGAGTCTGAGAAACCCTTGCTCACGCCTTCTTTTTATGATACCTATCCTTTGTCTTGCTATCGCACATTTTCATTAATTTGATCTCTTCTTTAACTTTCTTGTTCTCTCTCTCTCTCTCTCTCTCTCTCTCTCTCTCTCTCTCTCTCTCTCTCTCTCTCTCTCTCTCTCTCGTGGACAAATTCTTGGTCTTTTTAAGAATGTACTGAATCAGCATACGGAGGGGAAGAAATATACATGAGCATTAATTAATTTTCCTTATTTTTTTGACTTAGAGAGCATATTGAAGTGTAGCAGAGTGTTGGATAGTGCACCAGTATTCTAAAATAAGATTTTTCATTCGTTCTCTCCTGTTAAATTCCATTCAGGCTTACTCACCAATGCAGAGTTTTTCCTTCTTTCTTTTTCCTGCCACCTTTTGTTGTCGGAGGGAGTACAGGGTGGGGAGAGAGAGAGAGAGAGAGCTGTCTGACTCTTCTCTCTTTGCTTCATCCATTTAGTATAGGTGTAAATAGATTTAAGTTCAAAACAGATAACCTACGGGCCCACCGTTGCCTGTTTCCCATACACTCGGTCTTTCTACACACACACACACACACACACACACACACACACACACACACACACATATATATATATATATATATATATATATATATATATATATATATATATATATATATATATAGATAGATAGATAGATAGATAGATAGATAGATAGATGGATAGATAGATAGATATAGATATAGATATTGGAAAGGATCGCAATTTTGCGCGTGATCAAGTATATTCCTATGAGTCCACGGGGAAAATGAAACACGATAAGTTCCCAAGTGCACTTTCGTGTAACAATCACATCTTCAGGGTATATACAAGAGAGAAATATAACAGTCAGTTGAGATACAACGAAGAGACGAAGCTAGGACGCCATTTGGTAAACACGCGATTGTCCATATACATGAAGGTGAAATCGCATTTCAGTAGTTCATACAATTTTAATTAACATGTGATTTTTCTATACATGTGGCACGACATGTTCTGTGGATATAATCCACCTCATCAGGTGCCAGTAATGAACAAAGTTATTTGAATCTCAACATCACACTTGGTTCTTGCCGTCCAGCACCAGTCTTTCATGGACAAGTGTGATCATATATATATATATATATATATATATATATATATATATATATATATATATATATATATATATATATATGTGTGTGTGTGTGTGTGTGTGTGTGTGTGTGTGTGTGTGTGTTTGTGTGTGTTTGTGTGTGTGTGTGTGTGTTTGTGTGTGTGTGTGTGTGTGTGTGTGTGTGTGTGTGTGTGTGTGTGTATGTATGTATATCAAAGAGAGAGGGAAAAAGATCTGTATCAAGACATACACGAGTTGTCCCACATGTAAATTCCACCCTGTGGGTCGTTGCACATTATCTCACCTTTGTATACCATATCAATTCAGTATTATGAACCACCTTCATTTCGTCCTATCATCTGTAGACTTCCCTCCAACCTTCTCTACGCCTAATCCTTTCCGTCCTATCCTATTGCCATTACTGCATCTTTCTCCATATCTACACCCTTCTATCCTCACTTCTTTTCTTTTCCTTACACCAACATCTGCCTCCTTCCGTCCACTCAGTCAACTCCATCCATCCTGAAATCTGTTCCATCCCTATTGTATACATCACGTCCTCCGCCATCTTCTTCCCCCTTCACAATCCCTCATTTGATGCGGCAATTAATACTCTATGCCCAGGCCACAGCGGCTGTTTCCTTTCGCCGTGACGAACTGCAGGGAATAATTCGCCCTGTATGGAAGCAAGCCTCGGGGCACATCATCCATCAGCTAGCAAGCAGATTATGGGAATAGTTTATCCGAAGCCCAGGCTGGGCAAGTTAAGATACCGTCCCGGGTATTATATACGCTGACCACAACCCATTATTTGGCGGCAGTATTACCTCTGTCGGTGATATTATGCTTCTGTTGTAGTGTAGCTCATATGTGGCAGTCTGTTCTGTCTCTTTCTGTATTTTATGCGTTATAGTAGCAATGAATATTCTCTTTATTGAGGACAGTGAGTAGGTCTAAGGACAGGAAAAATCGTTATTATAGCAAAGAACCTAAAATCTTTTGAGGCGTCCAGACATCTACGTCAATAAAGGCCAAGGAAGTGGACCGTGTGTGATTTACGATATGATATACGTCTCTCAACCTTCTGCTTCACTACTTTCTCAGATTTTGGTGTTAATTCTCCATCTTCATTGTTCCTGGTTTTACTTATCTTTCTTTTATTCTCAACAAACTTTTATAAAAAGCCGCACATAACAGGCCATATATGTCTCTGATGTGTCTCTAACAGTACATATTATTTTTGTTAAGGCTTCACCTAATAATTCCCTGAGCCTCCCCAAGTCTCCTTGTGTCAGGCGCGTGTGTTGTATTCCTCTTCATTAGTCCCAGAGTTAGCTAATGGTCCCATGCCGTTTATCTTCACTGTTCACTGGTCTCTGTATTCGGGACATAACTTTTAGTTGATCTATCATTAGGAAATCCTTCTCTGTATCATTCATGTATATGTGTGAGCATACTGAGGTGTGTGTATGTGTATGTGTATGTGTGTGTATGTGTGTGTGTGTGTGTGTGTGGTAATAGCCAACACCCAGTTCCTCGACTTCCTGCCAGTAACATCACGTCTTCAGCCTCTTTGGTGAGCATTACTGTAACTTGCGGTTCCGCGTCCTTCTGATGATGCTGGTTGTTCTGCAAATCAGTATTCGGCCAGATTGACGCACAACAATATCCCTCGTTGCGCATTGTTTCCACGGACAAATATTGCTACTGCTTCTGGAAGTAGTTGGTGTGTACGGCTGGCGCTCTCTCTCTCTCTCTCTCTCTCTCTCTCTCTCTCTCTCTCTCTCTCTCTCTCTCTCTCTCTCTCTCTCTCTCTCTCGTCCTCACAGTATGTCCGACTGTACGTGTGTTTCAGACTCTAGTTCTCATATCTTCATTATATACGCTGTGAAAACACCGAATTTCTTTTTCTTCTTCTTCTTGTGTAATATTTACGTAATGAACGTAAGCGAATGAGTTAGCGTAACAGTCTCTTCATCTGAACGCCCAAACCTTACCTAAGGTATGATTTTAACTTGTAGTTTGAACTGAAGTTTTTCGTGTGTAGAGAAATTTTATCTGCATAATCTCATTTTCTGTTGCTTATTTTGTCACGTACCACATGGGTAGTACAGTTGCCAAGCTACTGTAGGCCAGCTGAAACATGAACCTTCCTCACCTCTTCTATACATGGAGGGACTTGTTTGGTGTAATTCCCTCACTTTTCTTCGTTGAAGAGCAAAAGAAGAATGTTCTTAAGCTGCATTGTGGTACTTATCCGGGCAATTTGGTTGATTTGTTGGCAGAGAACACGATTTATTAGAAATATTTATATCACTATCAGTTTATACTTAGTCTTGATCTGGTGGAGGAATCATGACGTGATATTGGCATCTTGACCTCAAAAACACCGACCATTTCCTTTTTAAATTCTTTATCTTCAATGTTTCCTAAGAAACCAGTAGACTTTATATAACACACTGAAGACAAAACAGTAAATACAAAATTATGTTCTTGTGGTATAAGCTCAACGAATACCATTGGTAGTCAGAATTGTGAGAAGAAATCCCATTTCAAACAGATTTCATAAGCTTTCATAAGTATTAAAAGTTCTGTTCATGTATCTCATCTGGAGTTGATATTTTGATCTTTTGAGCTACTATGAGAACCATTTTAGTTTAGGTTTGAGAAGTCTGCCGGCAGTTGATTCCTAGAAGGTCAATGATCGTGGGTGTGTTTCACCTACATAACTCGCTCATTATTTTTAAAGAAATTTCCAAAAATCGTAAAGAGAAGAGAATTCAAAATGTTGATGCAGAATGTGTTTCATTGGAATTTCTTTATTATTTTTCGTTTAACCTACTACTTAAAACATTTCGTATCCCTTCCCATCATTAAAAATGATACAAATTGGTGTTTCTGAAAAAAAAGAAATCTGTTAAAGTGTCCATGCTTACCATCGCATCTGTAACATTTGGTACTGAATCATTGCAACTTACTAATTTGCTTAAAGAATTGTTTTCTCTCCATTCTGTTCTATTTCACTTGTATCTATAAAATCCGAGGAAAAGTTTCTTTTTCATCGGGAAACATGGATGCATTCCCCCATGTATGTGTATTTCTATAAACCCATCTCTCCATGTCTCTGGTTTTCGTGTTGTATAGCTCAGATACATTTTTAAAAAGTTTTGATATCCAACTGATAAATCCTCACCAAATCTGGTATGACTGCTCACCAGATGTAGGAGATTCACCTCGCTAAATCTAGCATGGCTGCTCACCAAATCTGGCAGTCTACTGCCGAAGACAATTTGGTTATGTTTGTTAAAGTTCGCAATGATGACGATTTTCAGACACTGGTATTGGCCTCAGGCATAAAAGAAACACACTCTCGGAAACTGAAATAAATACAAAGAGGTATTTCTTTTTCCCAACTTAGCCATGATCATCAAATTCTTTTGCCTCTTTATGTTCTTTGCTTCTTCAGGATCAGAAACCATCGTTTTGATGCTAAAGCTTTTATGTCCGAGGGTTGAAAAAAAAGAATTTCTTTTCTTTCAGTTCTTTCTTCTTTACCTTCGTTTTACCTCCGTCTTCTTTCTGATGATGTGCTAAGCATTATTTCTCCAGGACTGCACCGAGGATGAGAATGGAGCCTTTTCTAGCTCGGTTCTCTGCCAGCTGAGAAAGGCTAAAAGATTTTCTTTTGATATTATTGGTATAGAATTTGCAACAATGTTTTCCTGAAATATCATATATATATATATATATATATATATATATATATATATATATATATATTCATCTTCTCGGTTTTCAGCGTGAATGACTTCATTTGTTTATACTAAGTCTCTAGCTGTCACGTATAATGCAACGAAACCGGTCTTACATACAAACTGTACCCCACAGATCGTTCCGTGATTTCCCGTGACCACTTCATATGCCTAAGTTCAGCCCATTAACAGCACTGCACACCCTTGGTAGATCACATCGGTCCAGTTCACCGTATCCCATGCTCATGGACACCTCTTATCCTCCAGAATGGTCAGGCCTTGACAACTCGAAGCCTCTTTCATATCATGCTTCCATTTCATTCTCGGCCTTCGTCTCTCCCTTACTTCCTCCACATCTGGGATGTAGATCTTCTAAGCAAGTCTCTCTTCGCTTTTCATCTCTATATAACGAAACCGTTCAGCACACCTTTGTCCACTTTCTCAATCATTTTCCACTTACCGCAACACGGTTATCTTAACCTGTAATTCCTTACTTGATCAAACTTCCTCACTCCTCATACTTCCTTTAGGCATTTATTTCCAACATGTCCAGTGTCTTCTGTTGTACTTATTTAGGGTCCAAGGCTCGCATCCATACAGCACTGTGGGGACTGCAATACTATACCATCATCAATACCCATCTTTGTCTTCACAAACAGAGTAGCCACTCCGTCCACATAATCTTCGTTGCATCCAATACTTCAGCCCCCATACCTCCATCCGCTGCCATGTCCACCTTAACTTTATTACCTTACTTTTATTCGCATTAACTTTCAGCTTCTTCCTTTCACACTCTCTCCTAAACTCGGACACCAGCTTCTTCAACTTAGCTCTCGAATACGCCACCAGAGCTGTGTCATTTGTAAACAGAAACTGATTCATCTTCCCACTTCCTCATCCCAAACATATTCCCCATGACCCTAGTATTTACCTCCCTTACCACCCCATCCACTCGCCCTTGATACAGATTCACTTTCCTTCCTTCTTATTTGCACATAGGCCTCAGTTTTCCAGTAAAGACTCCTCACTCCATCTAGCAGTTTTCCTTTCATATCACATTATATTCGCAGCAGCTTCTAAAAAGCTTCTCTGTCAACACTACCATATGGTTTCTCCAGGTCCATAAATGCCACAGATAGATTCCTCTCTTTCTTTGGGCACTTCTCAAGCAACACCTTCAAAGCAAATCCAAACATCCTCTACCACTTCGAAAGTGACATTGTGGTGTATGCCACCACGATCTCAATATTACCATCCCATGCAACTTACCATATGATCTAAACATTCTGATAACGTTCATATTATTCATTTTTATATCACCTTGCCTTTGTAGAGCGATACTTTAGAAGCATTTTACAAATATTCAAGCACATCACTATTGGCCGTACACACTTTGAAAAATCTTGATTAACCAGTCAACATTCTCGCTCCCTTTCAATAGAAATTTAACTGTAGTCTTATCCGCCCTGGCAATTTTGCCACATTTCATCTTGCGCCAGGTTTTCATCACCTCTTCTCTTTTCACCAAACCGTTTGGCAGGAATCTATCGCTCCTTAAACCACCCTGACCTAAACACCCCACATTCATAACCTTATCATTACATACGTTCAACATTCTTCAAGAGTACTCACTCCATTTCTTCACTATTATTTTTAATCACTTCCTCTTGTGCTCCCCTTGCTTACGCTTCCATTCGTTTGCTTGTTCTCGCCACACAATTCGCCTCCTTTCTAAATACTTTCTTGTCCTCACTGAAGTTTGCCAATGATTATTCACCCCATCTTTCGTTTGCCTTCTTTTTTAGCTAATGCTTCTTCTTCATGACCTCTTACTGCTTTATCTTGTACACCTTCCAATCACTCGTGCTCCTTCCCTGCAGGTGACGCTTACCCACCTCTCATTTCTCTCAATAGCAGCTTAATATCCTTAATCCACCACTCACTGCCATATCTCATACATCCACCGTCCCCCTTCCGCATACCACAGCCTCCATTCGCACACGAAAGCTTTGCTTTCCTAAATTCCGTGTACTTTTTGCCCACTTCCTTTGTTTCATATTTCATCACCTTCAACGTTCTTCACTGCTCCCAAGTCCCTCTACCAAGCTCATTCATTTTCACTACATTCCTCTTCCCACCCATGTCATTTCATCTTTCCTTAAGGTCTGTACTTTGTTTGACACTCGTCTCCACCGAAAAAAAAATGATCAGACAACCACTAGCTTCTCCTTTCAGCACATTCACATCACACAGTCTCTTTTGCACGTCTCTCATTATAGTACGTAACCCAGTGGTGCCTGTTGTCCCCAATAGCACTCACCCATACATTCATATGTATGCACTTTTTCCTTTCCTCACCCGACCAGTCATTTTCAGCACTTAACTAGCTGTTTACCATTTTAGTTACATCGGGTAACCCCTTGCCCTATGAGTATTACCTTTTGGGTAATGTCACCCACTTTTGCATTTAGATCCTGCCACTGTCTCGAGCCTTTAGATCAAAATTGCTGGAACAGCGTCTCCCAAAATCTCGTCTCTATTTCTCTCGCTCTCAGGAGCGGAAGCCCTTGACAGCAGCCTCCCGTCTCTCATGAACCATGTAGTTGTATTCTTATCCACATCCGTCGAGAACTTACTTCCTTACAAACATTCATCGACGAATTCCCACATCTCTCTTCATCAGAATTGCCATCCCTTTCCTTGGCTCTCACCCTCGCACTAACCCTAGACTTTAACCCTTTGAACGTTCCCAAGCCATTCATTCCCCTTCCCTTTGAATTCTAGTTTTACTCAGATCTGCAACATCCGAGGTTCGTCCGTCTGACCACATCACCTGGATCCCTTTTACTCGTCTTGGTTACAACCACGCACATTCAGACACCCCTGCCTGAGCCTTGGCTCCTTCTTATATTCCCACTGTTAGGGTTGCTGGTCCTCGCTTCCACGCCTGTTAGCTGCCTCTTCCGCCACGCAAATGACAGGTGGGTAGTTTTCTTTTCATCCCTCGTGGATGAATGATGTGTGATTTGGGATAAAAGGGGGGAAAAAAACGTATTAAATGAAAATAGAATTTTTTATTATTTTTCTCATCAGTAATTCATCGATCCCACGGAGAAAAAAAAAATTTATAGAAACTTGTCAATATATTTTTTCACACAGATTAGAATAAATCCATAGACGATTAGTACAAAATATTTTTGACGTGCCATGCATATTGCCGGCTGATCAGTGTAAACATACACTATTTACATTGATAATTAGATTTTCCAGTCCACGAGTATCCACACGATTTAGAGATACATATTCTGGTTTTTTGTTGCCGTTGGAATATTCACGACTCCAAAAAAGAAAATTCCCTTATCAACGTTGACATGATAGCCACATTCAGAGATACGTTTTGTTCTAATCAAGCCGATTTCAGTATTCTTACTTAACAGTATTTTTTTTGTGATCAAACATTTTCTGACTATTCAAGACTATTATGTTCTGATTTTTGTAATATCTATCAACTTAATCTTAGTTTTTGTAAAATGTTTGATATTTCTTTATTTATGATTTAAAATTTCAATGAAAATTAGTTATCGCTCTGATAAACACGTTAGACTTTTATGTAAAATCTGGTTATTATGTGTTTATGGATGATGTTTGTGAGTTCTCATACTGTTATTATTTTATTTTCCTTCATATTTGCTCGCGATTTCCCGTATTAGCGAAGCAGCGCCTGGAACAAAAGAGGGAGGACCACATTCGCCCACGTCTATTCTCTAGCCGTCATATCTTCTGCACAGAAACCATGATTTCCCTTGGCCTCTGCACATGCCCTGGTTTAGTCCATTGATTACGCGTCGAATCCTTTAAACCACGTCGTTCCAAATCACTATAATCCGTGCACGCCTTGCACACTCCTGTATGTATAGGCCCCGATCACTCAAAAAGTTTTTCACGCCATCCTTCAGTAATAATGATAATAATATTAATAATAATAATGATAATAAAATGATAATTATAATAGTAATAATGATAATAATGATACTGATAATAATAATAATAATAATAATGATAATAATAATAATAATAATAATAATAATAATAATGATAATAATAATAATAATAATAATAATAATAATAATAATGATGATGATAATAATAATAATAATAGTAATAATAATAATGATAATAATAATGATAATTATAATAGTAATAATGATAATAATGATAGTGATAACAATAATAGTAATAAATTATATGGGAGGGTATTGATTGAGAGGGTGAAGGCATGTACAGAGCATCAGATTGGGGAAGAGCAGTGTGGTTTCAGAAGTAGTAGAGGATGTGTGGATCAGGTGTTTGCTTTGAAGAATGTATGTGAGAAATACTTAGAAAAGCAAATGGATTTGTATGTAGCATTTATGGATCTGGAGAAGGCATATGATAGAGTTGATAGAGATGCTCTGTGGAAGGTATTAAGAATATATGGTGTGGGAGGAAAGTTGTTAGAAGCAGTGAAAAGTTTTTATCGAGGATGTAAGGCATGTGTACGTGTAGGAAGAGAGGAAAGTGATTGGTTCTCAGTGAATGTAGGTTTGCGGCAGGGGTGTGTGATGTCTCCATGGTTGTTTAATTTGTTTATGGATGGGGTTGTTAGGGAGGTAAATGCAAGAGTTTTGGATAGAGGGGCAAGTATGAAGTCTGTTGGGGATGATAGAGCTTGGGAAGTGAGTCAGTTGTTGTTCGCTGATGATACAGCGCTGGTGGCTGATTCATGTGAGAAACTGCAGAAGCTGGTGACTGAGTTTGGTAAAGTGTGTGGAAGAAGAAAGTTAAGAGTAAATGTGAATAAGAGCAAAGTTATTAGGTACAGTAGGGTTGAGGGTCAAGTCAATTGGGAGGTGAGTTTAAATGGAGAAAAACTGGAGGAAGTGAAGTGTTTTAGATATCTAGGAGTGGATCTGGCAGCGGATGGAACCATGGAAGCGGAAGTGGATCATAGGGTGGGGGAGGGGGCGAAAATTCTGGGGGCCTTGAAGAATGTGTGGAAGTCGAGAACATTATCTCGGAAAGCAAAAATGGGTATGTTTGAAGGAATAGTGGTTCCAACAATGTTGTATGGTTGCGAGGCGTGGGCTATGGATAGAGTTGTGCGCAGGAGGATGGATGTGCTGGAAATGAGATGTTTGAGGACAATGTGTGGTGTGAGGTGGTTTGATCGAGTGAGTAACGTAAGGGTAAGAGAGATGTGTGGAAATAAAAAGAGCGTGGTTGAGAGAGCAGAAGAGGGTGTTTTGAAGTGGTTTGGGCACATGGAGAGAATGAGTGAGGAAAGATTGACCAAAAGGATATATGTGTCGGAGGTGGAGGGAACGAGGAGAAGAGGGAGACCAAATTGGAGGTGGAAAGATGGAGTGAAAAAGATTTTGTGTGATCGGGGCCTGAACATGCAGGAGGGTGAAAGGAGGGCAAGGAATAGAGTGAATTGGATCGATGTGGTATACCGGGGTTGACGTGCTGTCAGTGGATTGAATCAGGGCATGTGAAGCGTCTGGGGTAGACCATGGAAAGCTGTGTAGGTGTGTATATTTGCGTGTGTGGACGTATGTATATACATGTGTATGGGGGGGGGGGGGGCATTTCTTTCGTCTGTTTCCTTGCGCTACCTCGCAAACGCGGGAGACAGCGACAAAGTATAATAAAAAAAAAAAAATCATAATAATAATGATAATAGTAATAATAATAATGATAATAATAATAATAATAATAATAATAATAATAATAATAATAAAAATAATAATGATAATAATAATAAAAATAATAATAATAACAACAATAGTAATAATGATAATGATAATATTGATGATAATAGAATTTCAATAATGATACTGATAATGATAATAATGATAATGATAATAATGATGCTAATGATATTATTATTGTTATTATCATTATTATTATCATTGTTATTAGTAGTAGTACTAGTACTACTGATACTATGGTTAACAATTTAACCATCATTGTAGTAGATTATTCTATTTATGTAGAATCCAAATGGCTGAATAATTTGCAAAAAATAGTCTTTCGTTAACCCATTTCAGTTTATTTCATTATTTTTCTTTTGTGAAATACAGGAGACAAAATTGATCTTAGTAATCACTTTGTATATTTTCTAACTTTCACGAAGACTGAATGGTACTGGATTAGAAGTGCATAAATACAATAAGACTATTTTGCATTCGACTAGTTTAATCGTACGAGACATTTTAGCACTTTTGCATATCATATAATTGATCTATTAATCAACGTAGATATACCTAAGGTTAAGCCTTACCTTCTCTTGCTCTCTGCATTTCCCGATGCTCTCCAGCAAAATCTGGCCAAGCTCTTCACTTCCTAAAGTCTCGTCCCACTAATTGACAAGTAAGAAAACGTATCGCCAGCTACCCATAGCAGGGCCTGGAACACTTCTGTCAAAAAAGGAAGTTATATATATATATATATATATATATATATATATATATATATATATATATATATATATATATATTCATATTTATTTATTTTGCTTTGTCGCTGTCTCCCGCGTTTGCGAGGTAGCGCAAGGAAACAGACGAAAGAAATGGCCCAACCCACCCCCATACACAATGTATATACATACACGTCCACACACGCAAATATACATACCTATACATCTCAATGTACACATATATATACACATACAGACACATACATATATACCCATGCACACAATTCACACTGTCTGCCTTTATTCATTCCCATCGCCACCTCGCCACACATGGAATACCATCCCCCTCCCTCCTCATGTGGGCGAGGTAGCACTAGGAAAAGACAACAAAGGCCCCATTCGTTCACACTCCCACTTCTCGTTCCCTCCACGTCCGACACATATATCCTCTTGGTCAATCTTTCCTCACTCATTCACTCCATGTGCCCAAACAATTTCAAAACACCCTCTTCTGCTCTCTCAACCACGCTCTTCTTATTTCCACACATCTCTCTTACCCTTACATTACTTACTCGATCAAACCACCTCACACCACACATTGTCCTCAAACATCTCATTTCCAGCACATCCACCCTCCTGCGCACAACTCTATCCATAGCCCACGCCTCGCAACCATACAACATTGTTGGAACCACTATTCCTTCAAACATACCCATATTTGTTTTCCGAGATAATGTTCTCGACTTCCACACATTCTTCAAGGCTCCCAGAATTTTCGCCCCCTCCCCCACCCTATGATCCACTTCCGCTTCCATGGTTCCATCCGCTGCCAGATCCACTCCCAGATATCTAAAACACTTTACTTCCTCCAGTTTTTCTCCTTTCAAACTTACCTCCCAGTTGACTTGACCCTCAACCCTACTGTACCTAATAACCTTGCTCTTATTCACATTTACTCTTAACTTTCTTCTTTCACACACTTTACCAAACTCAGTCACCAGCTTCTGCAGTTTCTCACATGAATCAGCCACCAGCGCTGTATCATCAGCGAACAACAACTGACTCACTTCCCAAGCTCTATCATCCCCAACAGACTTCATACTTGCCCCCCTTTCCAAAACTCTTGCATTCACCTCCCTAACAACCCCATCCATAAACAAATTAAACAACCATGGAGACATCACACACCCCTGCCGCAAACCTACATTCACTGAGAACTAATCACTTTCCTCTCTTCCTACACGTACACATGCCTTACATCCTCGATAAAAACTTTTCACTGCTTCTAACAACTTGCCTCCCACACCATATATTCTTAATACCTTCCACAGAGCATCTCTATCAACTCTATCATATGCCTTCTCCAGATCCATAAATGCTACATACAAATCCATTTGCTTTTCTAAGTATTTCTCACATACTTTCTTCAAAGCAAACACCTGATCCACACATCCTCTACCACTTCTGAAACCACACTGCTCTTCCCCAATCTGATGCTCTGTACATGCCTTCACCCTCTCAATCAATACCCTCCCATATAATTTACCAGGAATACTCAACAAACTTATACCTCTGTAATTTGAGCACTCACTCTTATCCCCTTTGCCTTTGTACAATGGCACTATGCACGCATTCCGCCAATCCTCAGGCACCTCACCATGAGTCATACATACATTAAATAACCTTACCAACCAGTCAATAATACAGTCACCCACTTTTTTAATAAATTCCACTGCAATAAAGTAACTATTTATCTAAAATGAATGATCTTCTAAATGATAACACAACATATTCTTAGTAGAAATCCCTTAAAAGCAGTTAATTCTTACTTCAATATTGAAATGAAGTTGTTGAAACGTAACATTGTTGAAAGGTAACAATATAGTGAGTTTAGTAGGCGCCATCACATATAAATTGTCAAAATGGTTAGTTTCTTTATTAAGCCCTTTAGTGGGTAAGGTACCAAATTCTAATATCATGAACAATGTAGATTTAGTCAACAAGCTAAACAATATCAATGTTTATTTTGATTTCAAACTAGTTAGCTTTCATGTTTCCTCACTTTTCACTAAAGTTCCAGTTTAGAGTATCTATTTGATGTGTTGGATGATATTCATTTACCTGTTTCAAAGTCTAATTTCATTGAACTGATTAAATTGTGTATAAAAGACTGTGTATTTCAATTTACTGGAGATTATTATGCTCAAAAATTTGGTATGGCAATTGGTAACCCTCTTTCACCTGTACTAAGTAATCTTTATATGGAATTTTTTGAAACAAAATTAATAAAGAATATCTTACCTTCTAATGCAATTTAGCTTAGGTATGTAGATGATGTTCTTTGTGTTTGGCCGACAAATGAAAATTTACAAATATTTCTCCCCTTACTTAACAATTTAGTACCTTCCATCAAATTTACTGTAGAAAATGAAAATAATGGTATGTTCCCATTTTCAGATTGCATGATCCATAGACAAGGAAACAAGTTTAAGTTTAGCATATACAGAAAACCCACCAATGTATGCTCATATATCCATTATTATTCATCTCAACATGACAGAGTTAAATTATCATCATTTCAATCTATGTTCCTTTGGGCATTACGTATTTGCAGGCCAGAGTTTGTTGATGATGAGTTTGAGAAGATATATTCTATTGGATCTAAGTTAAAGTACCCTAGATCTTTCATTGATAAATCCCTTAAGTTAGCAAAGAAATCATTTTATAGAGTTGAGCCCAAACCTCCCATTGACACTAAGAATCTTTTAGTTCCCCCTTTTGATAATAATTTCACTTTGCTTCCCATGCTGCTTAAATCCGTTAATGTAAATGTTGCCTTTAGCAACAATAATACTATAAAGAATATCTTAATCAGGAATTCACCAGAAAATTCTCTTGGTTGCATCTATAAAGTCCCTTGTGGAAACTGTGATAAATTTTATGTTGGTCAGACTGGTAAGGGTCTTTCTGTTAGACTTCAGCAGCATAAATATAGTATAAGAACGGGACAAGAATCAAATGCCTTGTTTAATCATGTTAAAAACTATGATCATTGTATTGATTGGAGTAACGCCATCTCAGTTGTTAACTCTAACTCTATTACCAAGAGAAATATCATGGAATCTTCTATTATTAAATACACAAAGAATTATAATCTTAATATTAGTGAATGTCTATACAAATTAGATAACTTTATTGTTGATAAGACTTGTAAAATGAAAAGTTTATGAACGCTCGTTGTATGTTTTGGACAATCACATGTTTACCAAATGGCGTCCTAGCTTCGTCTCTTCGATGTATATCAACTGACTGTTATATTTCTCTCTTGTGTCTCCCCTGATGATGTGATTATTACACGAAAGTGCACTTGGGAACTTTTCGTGTTTCGTTTTCCCCGTGGACTCATAGGAATATATATATATATATATATATATATATATATATATATATATATATATATATATATATATATATATTATTAATTATTATTTTGCTTTGTCGCTGTCTCCCGCGTTAGCGAGGTAGCGCAAGGAAACAGACGAAAGAATGACCCAACCCACCCACATACACATGTATATACATACACGTCCACACACGCAAATATACATACGTATACATCTCAACGCATACAACTATATATATCCACACACAGACATATACATATATACAAATGTACATAATTCATACTGTCTGCCTTTATTTATTCCCATCGCCATCTCCCCACACATGAAATTACAACCCCAATCCCCCTCATTTGTGCGAGGTAGGGCAAGGAAAAGACAACAAAGGCCCCATTCGTTCACACTCAGTCTCTAGCTGTCATGTAATAATGCACCGGAACCACAGCTCCCTTTCCATATCCAGGCCACACAGACCTTTCGATGGTTTACCCCAGACGCTTCACATGCCCTGGTTCAATCCATTGACAGCACGTCGACCCCGGTATACCACATCGTTCCAGTTTACTCTATTCCTTGCTCGCCTTTCACCCTCCTGCATGTTCAGGCCCCTATCACTCAAAATCTTTTTCACTCCATCTTTCCACCTCCAATTTGGTCTCTCACGTCTCATCGTTCCCTCCACTTCTGACACATATATCCTCTATGTCAATCTTTCCTCACTCATTCGCTCCATGTGACCAAACCATTTCAAAAAAAACCCTCTTCTGCTCTCTCAACCACACTCTTTTTATTACCACACATTTTTCTTACCCTATTATTACTTACTCGATCAAACCACCTCACACCACATATTGTCCTCAATATGTGGAGGGAACGAGGAGAAGTGGGAGACCAAATTGGAGGTGGAAAGATGGAGTGAATAAGATTTTGTGTGATCGGGGCCTGAACATGCAGGAGGGTGAAAGGAGGGCAAGGAATAGAGTGAATTGGATCGATGTGGTATACCGGGTTTAGACGTGCTGTCAGTGGATTGAATCAGGGCTTGTGAAGCGTCTGGGGTAAACCATGGAAAGTTGTGTGGGGCCTGGATGTGGAAAGGTAGCTGTGGTTTCGGGCATTATTGCGTGACAGCTGGAGACTGAGTGTGAACGAATGGGGCCTTTGTTGTCTTTTCCTAGTGCTACCTCGCACACATGAGGGGGGAGGGGGATGGTATTCCATGTGTGGCGAGGTGACGATGGGAATGAATAGGGGCAGACAGTTTGAATTGTGTGCATGGGTATATATGTATGTGTCTGTGTGTATGTATATGTGTACATTGGGATGTATAGGTATGTATATTTGCTTGTGTGGGCGTATGTGTGTGTACATTGTGTATGGGGGTGGGTTGGGCCATTTTCTTTCGTCTGTTTCCTTGCGCTACCTCGCAAACGTGGGAGACAGCGACAAAGCAAAATAAATAAATGAATAAATATATATATATATATATATATATATATATATATATATATATATATATATATATATATATATATATATATATTATCCCTGGGGATAGGGGAGAAAGAATCCTTCCCACGTATTCCCTACGTGTCGTAGAAGGTGACTAAAAGGGAAGGGAGCGGGGGGGCTGGAAATCTTCCCCTCTCGGTTTTTGTTTTTTTTCATTTTCCAAAACAAGAAACATAGAAGGGGGCCAGGTGAGAATATTCCCTCAAAGGTCCAGTCCTCTGTTCTTAACGCTACCTCGCTAACGCGGGAAATGGCGAATAGTATGAAAGAAAATATATATATATATATATATATATATATATATATATATATATATATATATATATATATATATATATATATATATATACTTGCCATCTTAATATCTATTTTGCAAATATACACTTGGCGCTATTGATTTAAAAGCCTTTTTGAAGATATCATGTTACAGGACATCCTCTCTCAATATCTTTCCACTACAACCCAAGGCGCTTGAGGCAGATAACGTATACTTCATGCAGGTAATGTTTCTCAATGAAAACATAAAAATAAGATCATTCTGTATTTCGCCAGAACTTAATATTAGTGCAGTATGAAAGCAGAGAGTCTGGAGTTTACACCTGTTGAAAGGGGAAATTCATAAACAACATTCATCTCATTCCTGTGAAAAGAGAAGACCAGAAAGGAGGAAGGGAAGGTGTCACGTCGTGTGATTCATGACCGCTGGAGAGGAATACTTACGAGGCAAAACAGAGTTATACTTTTGAAGAATTTATGACCCTCGGGAATTAAGCCATACAGAGGTCTGCAACGAACCAACACCAACAGGTGACTTTGTCGCTGTGAAGGCCATGTTTACGTGCGAGCTCATCAACGATGTTATGTATTTTTTGTGTTCCCAAATTTCCATCAGTATTTGTAAAGTCTCCTAATAGATAGGATTACTATGTCTGATTCCGCCGAGTTATGCGGTTACAAGGTTACAAACACTGAGACTGTGATACCACAAGAGATATTCTCCCATCATCTGCTAACCATGCAGCAGATAACAGAGGCATTATGAAACGAGCCACCAACACTGGCGAAAAGAAATCTTATTGGCCCCTTGTCCTAAGGTTCTCTTGGCATTCATCACGTAAAAAAGAAGAAATATTCCATTAAGACGTAAGTCTCCGGAGGATCGCTATCCAGCCTTTCTGTACCATTCCTCCTCTCCTCTGATGTATTAGTGAGGGTGAGGTGAAGGACTCGAGAGGCATTGAGTCCTGTCCTTGATTAATATAGTATACAGAAGTCAGCTGAGTGGGAAGGACGGCTGCTGGCCTCCAGATTACAGTAGTCGTGTGTGTGTGTGTGTGTGTGTGTGTGTGTGTGTGTGTGTGTAGCTACGTGGTTTGGGCTGCTGCCTGAGCCATCTCACCGACAGAGGGGAAGGAGATGATTGCGTTACTAGTTCCTTTCCCAGCACACGCGAGGGAGAGGGAGAGACCTATTGTGTATATCAATTTGACCAGGTACTCGGCCCCCAGAGAGAGGGGGAAGGAACAACATTATGGAACAGCAGCAGCTGTTTAGATCATATGTGTTCTGCATAACCTCCCAGAAAATGAATCCAAGGAAATACATTATACATAGCGTGACCCTCCTTCATATTCGTAGGCTCGAGCAGTTTCCAAAGAAAACCTGAGATTGGATGACATGGTAGCACTTGGATAAAGTGATTGAAAAAGAAAATAAGCAAACTGACGACGAGAAATTTTTGTATATCTCTGTTTAACATTTTCAGTAGATAGGAAAAACTGAAGAAAAAATGGATGATGTCATTCACAACAATTTATCCTTGTTAGGTAGAAAGCCAAACACTTGTTATAACCAAGTGTTGTGAGGTTGTTGTTCTTGACACTGATCGTACCACCCAAGTTCTGTCTTTCCTAGTGATACCGGTGTGGGTCCTCTGCCCCCAAATATTGTTTGTGCCTGCCTAGTTCTGTATGTGTTTTTGTGTCTGTGTGTGCGAAGGAAACACCTACAGATGTGACTTACCATTAGATTTTGACAGCCACGATAGCTGCTGTTTCAGAAAGAGGACGAGAGTAATTGTGGGCCATCGAGCAACTCCTCCCCCAAGTCGTTTCGTCGATCGTGTTCGCGTTGAAGCTTCAGGTGAGGCGCCGTCCTCAGGAGAGCGGGAAGGTGCTCCTCCTGGCTCTCTCTTGGTGGGTCTTCCGTGCAGGTGCAGTGACGCTACTGTTCCGTGTGTCGTCTTGTGGTGTTGACGATTTATCGATGCTCTTGTTGCCGCTGATCAGCTGTTGTTGTAACGGTGCTGCGCTGGTGATATTTCCTTGTGTTGTTGGCTTTGTTTGCTGTTCTGAGGTCCCTTCCTTATTAATGGATCTGAGTTGTGTGAAATGCTTGATATCTGTAAGTGTTTGTGTGTATTTGCTCTTCTTAATGATGATCATCCGTTGATTATATTACCAAAGTCGTGTTACTGCCGTTGTTCCGCATGCTACTGCTATGTTATCGGCGCTGTTGTGGTAGGGTGATGCTGTGTTAACGAGCAAGCTACGCTGATAAAGTCTTATTGCCGGTTTTGACTTAGTGTTGCTGTAACTACGCTGCTGTTTTGCTAATGTTCCTCCATGATTAAATTCCCGACGACAACCTGTGGTTATTATAGTGCTATGTTGAATACATTGCTGTGTAATTGATTCTTCGTTGTTGCTGATGTTATAGTCTGGCCAGCATCTGTTGTTTCAGATGTTGCAAAGTCCTGTTGATGTCGATGTGTTGCTAGGGTTGCAGTCATGTCTGTAATTCAGCAGTGTTATGATGCCTTTACTCTGTTTGAGCTCCTTTGATACCTGTTTGGTCGAACTTTTCTTACTGACGTCTGTAGGTTCTTGACGCACCGCTACTGATACTGTTGTAATCTTCAGACTGCTGTACTCAGAAATGTGAATGTGCTGTGAAATATCCACCAACAGTGTGTATTGTTTTTAAGATGTTGTTTTTCCATATCTTTTTTCAGTGGCCTATACCTCAATTTTATTTATTCTTTTTATCTTTCCAATTGCCTACAACTCAAAAGCGAATCCTAACTGACCTGTTGGTTTTTATTTCAGAACTTCATACCTCGCAAATGACCGTGTATTTTCTCTTAATTACCAAGAATAACGCTAGGCACAGACAGCCACCTTTCTCAATATTGTTCGTCCCTTGATCTCTTGTCCATCATATCCAATAACTCCTTTCCCTCAAGCTGTTCCCTCCTCTCCCAAGGTGCCTTTAAGACAGGCGGCTCCTCGAGATGCCTTCGTCCCCTCCTCTCCCAAAAGGACGCTGTAGAGGGTCTGAGTGAAGTGGTTTAGACTCCCGTAGTGCTTTATAAACATACTTGAACAAGAGTTGTTCAAGGGGCCTCTTGGTTCAGCCTTCTGCGTTGGTGATAAACGTTTCAAAACTGTGTATGTAAAAAAGAACATATGTCTTGAAGGGTAATTCCTCAAGACTTGTTGGTCCAGACACATGAAATATGTCCTGAGCCTTTCATCTGCCCCTGCAGGGGAAAAGGATTTGAGTCCAAAGGAAGGTAAAGCAAGATATATTTTCTGGACCTCGTAAGATGACGTTTGTAGTCCATGACTCAGAATAGGGTCATGCAAGGCTCTAATGTGATGGGAGGCTGATATCTTTTCCAATTTAGATATTTTCCCAAGTGTGGTTTCAAAACCTTTAATACCACATACTTTCAAATTTGAGGCAGCAGATTGCGTATTGGCATCATATACATGCTTTATGTTTTATCTTTCTTTTATAAATATTGACCGACATGGCACGGGTAAGCACACACCACTTAATGCTATATAGGGTGAAATGAAAAAGAATAAATCCAATATAGAAAATGATCAGAGCTCTTCAGGCTTCTATACATCTGACTGTTAAAGGCAAATGGGTAACAAAGAGAGGGGAGACGAAAGGAGGAGTAAAATTCCACAACCTATCTGGTAGTGGGAAGTAGGTGGTATTCTCGCGGCCATTCCTCGAGTGGCCAGTCACACCACATAAACCGAGGAAGCAGCAGCCAGACTCGTAACTCGGGATCCCAGTTTTGGTCGTAGACACATATGCGGACTGCTCACGAGAGCAGGGCAACAACGTGGCCGCGTGAAGAAAGGGATAGTTGGAGAGAGGTGATGCTAAAAAGAAATAATGAGACGGAAAGAATCTGATTCCATGCTTTCCCGTGGGTATAAAAGGCATCCAATGGATCGCATCCCGTGATGTTGTACAGTCAAAGGAAAATACACGGCTGTTCTTAAATAACTGTCTGCAGCTGAGTATACACATGAATCAACTCTGTCATTCAAGAAATCTGTGTTCGCAGTTGCTGGTGATGGAGAACGAGATAAGAACAAGAACGTAAGTTGTGTCTAGGTTCACCGTGACCTTCAAGTAGAATTGGCAATTATCTGCAGCGTAAACCACACGTGACGTCATGGGGAAACCTACTTCCAGAGCTTTTGGATCTGTTGGTGGAATTCTCTCATTCTTTTCCCTCTTCGGCCCAGCGTCAGCGGCAGTATATTCTACCAGTGAGGTTAGTAAGCTCTGATCATCTTCAGAAACTCGCTACAGACTCCCTTGGTTATCGTCCTTGAAGGCCTGCCAACTCACTAGATCATCTTTAAGAGACTACTATGTCTCGTAGATCATCATCAGCGAGCTTCGCATCCCCTTGGAATTTATCATGACCGTGTTCTTGATAAGATGAATTTGTTCTAATATCACAGGAGGGAAAGTCTTTCAATAACATGGACTCTTAGTGAGCTTTGTTAGAAACTGTGCTCTGTTAACCCGTCTTGGTTCTCAAGGACTCCATTAGTCCTGTTTTCGTCTTTGCTCTGGAGCACATAAGGTCGTCTACCATGTCTGAAGGGTTTTCTGCTGTACAACCTGGCAACGTCCATGCGATAATAAGACTGTCTTGTATTACCACAATCGCTATGATTCGTTTTACTCGTATGTCATTTGGATATTTTTCATAACGCACTGGCATCCGTGTCATCATATTTGACGGAATACGATATCAATAGATTGTATTTTTCTTCCGTCAGTAACTGGTGTACTTCACAAGTTTGTATATGTAAATATCTGCAGATCACAGTAGTAAGTTGTATGTACAACACACACGTGGAGCGTAATATATGAAAAATATAATGTCACAGTTTGATATCACTTTTCGCTCTGTTCTCTCTCTCTCTCTCTCTCTCTCTCTCTCTCTCTCTCTCTCTCTCTCTCTCTCTCTCTCTCTCTCTCTCTCTCTCTCTCTCTTCTCTCTCTCATCTTCTGATGATATATAGTACATAATCTTCATGCCACGATGAATGCTTCCTTTATCCAGTGTGCTTGTCTTTGTTGCACATGGGAGTCAGCGTGTACATATACCATTGACGGTTTTAAAAAGCACACGAGGTAGCATTCATATCCGGATCCATGGGAAGACAATGGCTGTGACTACCTTATCATTAATCACAGAATTCGTTGGGGTATTAAGTGAAAAATGAAAAGAAACGTACCAATAAACTGATGAATTAATGTCCTAGTGTTTATAGATCATAAACACGAAACATGTGATTTTGTGTTTCAAAACATAACCTGAGCATTTTTTTTTTTTCACCTTTTCCTTTGTACCTCCGGCAGGACACCTGTAATTACCAAGGGTTAACAATGCAACTTCCAGTCTCATTCACAGTATGTCATCATTTTGCTTCATTGTTACACTGTTATGGTCAACAAATAGGCGTGGTTGGCCTTTCTTCTAATGTATATATATATATATATATATATATATATATATATATATATATATATATATATATATATATATATGTATATATATATATATGTATATATATATACATTATCTATATATATATATATATATATATATATATATATATATATATATATATATATATATATATTTATATATATATATATATATATATATATATATATAAATGGATTTGTATGTAGCATTTATGGATCTGGAGAAGGCATATGATAGAGTTGATAGAGATGCTCTGTGGAAGGTATTAAGAATATATGGTGTGGGAGGAAAGTTGTTAGAAGCAGTGAAAAGTTTTTATCGAGGATGTAAGGCATGTGTACGTGTAGGAAGAGAGGAAAGTGATTGGTTCTCAGTGAATGTAGGTTTTCGGCAGGGGTGTGTGATGTCTCCATGGTTGTTTAATTTGTTTATGGATGGGGTTGTTAGGGAGGTAAATGCAAGAGTTTTGGAAAGAGGGGCAAGTATGAAGTCTGTTGGGGATGAGAGAGCTTGGGAAGTGAGTCAGTTGTTGTTCGCTAATGATACAGCGCTGGTGGCTGATTCATGTGAGAAACTGCAGAAGCTGGTGACTGAGTTTGGTAAAGTGTGTGGAAGAAGAAAGTTAAGAGTAAATGTGAATAAGAGCAAGGTTATTAGGTACAGTAGGGTTGAGGGTCAAGTCAATTGGGTGGTGAGTTTGAATGGAGAAAAACTGGAGGAAGTGAAGTGTTTTAGATATCTGGGAGTGGATCTGGCAGCGGATGGAACCATGGAAGCGGAAGTGGATCATAGGGTGGGGGAGGGGGCGAAAATTCTGGGGGCCTTGAAGAATGTGTAGAAGTCGAGAACATTATCTCGGAAAGCAAAAATGGGTATGTTTGAAGGAATAGTGGTTCCAACAATGTTGTATGGTTGCGAGGCATGGGCTATGGATAGAGTTGTGCGCAGGAGGATGGATGTGCTGGAAATGAGATGTTTGAGGACAATGTGTGGTGTGAGGTGGTTTGATTGAGTGAGTAACGTAATGGTAAGAGAGATGTGTGGAAATAAAAAGAGCGTGGTTGAGAGAGCAGAAGAGGGTGTTTTGAAGTGGTTTGGGCACATGGAGAGAATGAGTGAGGAAAGATTGACCAAGAGGATATATGTGTCGGAGGTGGAGGGAACGAGGAGAAGAGGGAGACCAAATTGGAGGTGGAAAGATGGAGTGAAAAAGATTTTGTGTGATCGGGGCCTGAACATGCAGGAGGGTGAAAGGAGGGCAAGGAATAGAGTGAATTGGAGCGATATGGTATACCGGGGTTGACGTGCTGCCAGTGGATTGAATCAAGGCATGTGAAGCGTCTGGGGTAAACCATGGAAAGCTGTGTAGGTATGTATATTTGCGTATGTGGACGTATGTATATACATGTGTATGGGGGGGGGGGGGGGTTGGGCCATTTCTTTCGTCTGTTTCCTTGCGCTACCTCGCAAACGCGGGAGACAGCGACAAAGTATAATAATAATAATAATATATTATCTTTATTTATTACACTTTGTCGCTGTCTCCCACGTTAGCGATGTAACGCAAGGAAACAGACGAAAGAATGGCCCAACCCACCCACATACACATGTACATACATACGCGTCCACACACGCACATATACATACCTATACATTTCAACATATACATATATATATACATACACAGACATATACATATATACAAATGTACATAATTCATACTTGCTGTCCTTAGTCATTCTCGTCGCCACCCCACCACACATGAAATGACAACCCTCTTCTCCCGCACGCGCGCGAGGTAACGCTAGAAAAAGACAAGGCCACATTCGTTCACACTCAGTATCTAGCTGTCATGTATAATGCACCGAAACCACAGCTCTCTTTCCACACCCAGGTTCCACAAAACTTTCCATGGTTTACCCCATACGCTTCACATACCCTGGTTCAATCGATTGACGGCACGTCGACCCCGGTATACCACATCGTTCCAATTAACTTTATTCCTTACACGCCTTTCACCCTCCAGCATGTTCAGGCTCTGATCGCTCAAAATCTCCATCCTTCCACCTCCAATTTGGTCTCCCACTTCTCCTCGTTCCATCTACCTCTGACACACATATATTCTCTTTGTCAATCTTTCCTCACTCATTCTCTCTATGTGACCAAACAATTTCAGAACACGCTCTTCTGCTCTCCTAACCACACTCTTTTTATTACCACACATATACTGACTAAAATGGATGTAAGCGGGAAGCTGGAAATCCTCCCCTCCTGTATTACTATTCCAAATGAAGAAACACAGAAAAGGAAAGAGTGAGGAATCTCCCTCTAAGGCCCAATCATATGTTCTTTATGCTACTTCGGTAACGCGGGAAATGGTGAATTTCTATAAAAGATATTACATATATATATATATATATATATATATATATATATATATATATATATATATATATATATATATATATATATATACATGTACAAGGCATGTACAGAGCATCAGATTGGGGAAGAGCAGTGTGGTTTCAGAAGTGGTAGAGGATGTGTGGATCAGGTGTTTACTTTGAGGAATGTATGTGAGAAATACTTAGAAAAGTAAATGGATTTGTATGTAGCATTTATGGATCTGGAGAAGGCATATGATAGAGTTGATAGAGATGCTCTGTGGAAGGTACTAAGAATATATGGTGTGGGAGGCAAGTTGTTAGAAGCAGTGAAAAGTTTTTATCGAGGATGTAAGGCATGTGTACGTGTAGGAAGAGAGGAAAGTGATTGGTTCTGTGAATGTAGGTTTGCGACAGGGGTGTGTGATGTCTCCATGGTTGTTTAATTTGTTTATGGATGGGGTTGTTAGGGAGGTGAATGCAAGAGTTTTGGAAAGAGGGGCAAGTATGCAGTTTGTTGTGGACGAGAGAGCTTGGGAGGTGAGTCAGTTGTTGTTCGCTGATGATACAGCGCTGGTGGCTGATTCATGTGAGAAACTGCAGAAGCTGGTGACTGAGTTTGGTAAAGTGTGTGAAACAAGAAAGTTGAGAGTAAATGTGAATAAGAGCAAGGTTATTAGGTACAGTAGGGTTAAGGGTCAAGTAAATTGGGAGGTAAGTTTGAATGGAGAAAAACTGGAGGAAGTGAAGTGTTATAGATATCTGGGAGTGGATTTGGCAGCGGATGAAACCATAGAAGCGGAAGTGAATCATAGGGTGGGGGAGGGGGCGAAAATTCTGGGAGCATTTAAGGATGTGTGGAAGTCGAGAACATTATCTCGGAAACCAAAGATGGGTATATTTGAAGGAATAGTGGTTCCAGCAATGTTAGCGTGGGCTATGGATAGAGTTGTGCGCAGGAGGGTTGATGTGCTGGAAATGAGATGTTTGAGGACAATATATGGTGTGAGATGGTTTGATCGAGTAAGTAATAATAGGGTAAGAGAGATGTGTGGTAATAAAAAGAGTGTGGTTGAGAGAGCAGAAGAGAGTGTTTTGAAATGGTTTGGTAACATGAAGAGAATGAGTGAGGAAAGATTGACAAAGAGAATATATGTGTCAGAGGTGGAGGGAACGAGAAGTGGGAGACCAAATTGGAGGTGGAAAGATGGAGTGAAAAAGATTTTGAGTGATCGGGGCCTGAACATGCAGGAGGGTGAAAGGCGTGCAAGGAATAGAGTGAATTGGAACGATGTGGTATACCCGGGTCGACGTGCTATCAGTAGATTGAACCAGGGCATGTGAAGCGTCTGGGGTAAATCATCGAAAGTTCTGTGGGGCCTGGATGTGGAAAGGGGGCTGTGGTTTCGGTGCATTATTACATGACAGCTAGAGACTGAGTGTGAACGAATGTGGCTTTTGTTGTCTTTTCCTAGCGCTACCTCGCACACATGAGGGGGGGGGGGGGTTTGTTATTCCATGGGTGGCGAGGTGGCGATGGGAATGAATAAAGGCAGACTATGAATTATGTACATGTGTAAATATGTATATGTCTGTGTGTGTATATATATGTATACATTGAGATGTATAGGTATGTATATTTGCGTGTGTGGACGTGTATGTATATACATGTGTATATGGGTGGGTTGGGCCATTCTTTCGTCTGTTTCCTTGCGCTACCTCGCTAACGCGACGCGGGACACAGCGACAAAGCAAAATAGATAAATAAATATATATATATATATATATATATATATATATATATATATATATATATATATATATATATACATATATATATTTTCTGGGTGCTTTTTAGAAAACTGTTATGAAGTATGAACACAAGAAGATTAATTCCTTCTGGTCAAACCGCACAAATCTTAGATGTAGGGTACGTTTTACTTTTATTTATTGTAAAAAGTAAAGTTTCCCTTTCTTTGGTGACCTGTTCCCTCGCCTATCATTTATTTTCTTGCCCTGCTTTTTGCCCCTCCCAGCAACCCTCTCAAACGACGTAACTTTTTGGAAATGAGGCTTTTAACTTTTATGGCTTTAGAGGAGGCAAACCTGGCGTGGTCTTGGAGTTCCATGCATCATTAGCACTATGGCCTGCCGCTTCTCAGCCCTATCTCTCACCTGTGTAGTTCCCAGGTGAATTGTTTGTTTTAGCACGCATGTTGACCCATGGTGACTGAGGTGTTGATCCATGGTGACTGAGGTGTTGATCCATGGTGGCTGAGGTGTTGAACCATGGTGACTGAGGTGTTGATCCATGGTGGCTGAGGTGTTGACCCATGGTGACTGAGGTGTTGACCCATGGTGGTGAGGTGTTGATCCGTGGTGACTAAGGTGTTGACCCATGGTGACTGAGGTGTTGATCCATGGTGACTGAGATGTTGATCCATGGTGGCTGAGATGTTGATCCATGGTGGCTGAGGTGTTGATCCATGGTGACTGAGGTGTTGGTCCATGGTGGCTGAGATGTTGATCCATGGTGGCTGAGGTGTTGATCCATGGTGGCTGAGGTGTTGATCCATGGTGAATGAGGTGTTGAACCATGGTGACTGAGGTGTTGACCCATGGTGGTGAGGTGTTGATCCATGGTGACTGAGGTGTTGACCCATGGTGACTGAGGTGTTGACCCATGGTGGCTGAGGTGTTGACCCATGGTGACTGAGGTGTTGACCCATGGTGGCTGAGGTGTTGATCCATGGTGACTAAGGTGTTGACCCATGGTGGTGAGGTGTTGATCCATGGTGGCTGAGGTGTTGACCCATGGTGACTGAGGTGTTGATCAATGGTGGCTGAAGTGTTGATCCATGGTGACTAAGGTGCTGATCCATGGTGACTAAGGTGTTGATCCATGGTGACTGAGGTGTTGACCCATGGTGACTAAGGTGTTGACCATGGTGGCTGAGGTGTTGATCCATGGTGACTGAGGTGTTGATCCATGGTGACTGAGGTGTTGACCCATGGTGGCTGAGGTGTTGACCCATGGTGGCTGAGGTGTTGATCAATGGTGGCTGAAGTGTTGACCCATGGTGACTGAGGTGTTGATCATTGGTGACTAAGGTGTTGATCTATGGTGACTGAGGTGTTGATCCATGGTGACTGAGGTGTTGATACATAGTAGGTGAAGTGTTGAACCTTGATGGCTGAGGTGTCAACACACCGTGACTGAGATGTTGTCACACCTTAAGTGCAAAGCTGAGATTCGAATGTTTCTCTCGGTACTGCTTCATACGTTACAGTCCATAGTGAAGCAGGGGCTTGTAGTGCTTGCTTTGTGCAGATCCTTAAAGAGAAATGAAGACGGTATGGATGTGATGCTGATTTGAGAAATCATCAGCAGATAAGGAAAAGGATCCGGAGCTAAAGAACGAATGATTGGGTTAAGATAGTCGCAGGTGACCTGTTGAGTCGTTCAGTGACGTCAGGGCTGGTGACGGATGAGATGGGAACCGGTTGCTGGTCCTGGGATCGGTTGTTGTGAATCGAAGGGAGCGTTGGTGCTGGAGATGGGTTAGATACGACTAGGACGAGTAAAGTGGCATTGAACTTCGGTGGGATGAGGCTAAACAAGAATTAAATGCGGCTACAGACGGGTGTGGTAAACTCTGATTTGGATGAGGTCCTTTTAGACGAAGGTGAAATGGTGGTGTATGTAGGTTGAGATAGGCAAATAGACAGGAGTCATGGGGTTCGAGACAGCAAAAGAGGTGAATACTATGGGATTAGAAACGAATGGAATAGGAATAGAGACGGGTAAGGAGAGACAAGAAACGGATAGGATGAGAGACAGAAGAGTGATGTTTAACTTGAGACGGAAGCGACAGGACAAGCACAGGTTGGACAGGAACAGAGTGGAATAGAACCGTTCGTGGGTAACGTCAACCTGAAATGGGGTAAACTTAACCTAATTACGTCAAGAAATGGTGAAGTGTTAGGCCTAGAATGGGGCAGGAAACGGAGTGTAAATAAGGTGTTTTAGGATGGTAGGAAACTTAGACTGACGTCGAATAAATCTAGCAAGAGATGGATGAGTTAGTGAGGTGCGTCGAGTTAAGGGTAACGTAGGAACGGATATGGCTGAATGAATGAATCACGGGAAGTAATAGGATGAGAGAGGACAGACTGAATGGAGAGGTGAAGAGGGAAGGAGAGATGTACCGGATTATACCACGGGAAGAATAAAGAGAGATGGCGATCGAGAGCGGACCAGAGGTGTAAATAAAACGAGATGGCGAAAGTAAACACACGGGAACATCCCATCAACCAGGATAAACACATATCCCTTGTTGTCTTGTGTTGATGAGTTGTTCTGATAATTTGTGTAAACGAAGAATCGGAGGCGGACGAGAACAAGAGAAGCTTGGTCTTAGAGCTAATAGCCCGGCAGGAGGGAAAAGTGGTGTACACAAATCTTCTACAATGACGGAGCAAACAAACCTTTGGTTAAGTTCCCACACAACACTGTTTCTCGTCTCGTGTTTGCACCGAGAATATCTCTCTACTTATGACGACGATATTAGCACTGATACATCGAGAGAACGAAGGAAGAAAACGAAGTGTGAGTTGGGATATGGATAATATTTTCAGGTGGAAGTTATATCGTCAGCTAAAGAATTTCACGATCCACAAAATTCTAGAAACTTAACCGTTAACTGAGGTTAAGGATTCGAACTAAAGACAAGTTAGATCCTGAGGATTAATGGATTGTGATCCATCTCGACCAACTTAAAAGTCCTTCAACACAACTGAATCTATTTGCTTTGGTGATTGACTAAAGAAGTTCAAACTTACCAAGAACCTCCTGCAGGGTACCTTCCAGGAGGGCTATACTGCAGTCTTGCGTCAGGCACACCAGCATCGCAGATATAAACATTTGGAAATCATGCGATCATACTGTTTCTTTCCTTACGCCTCGAGGCGTTAGAACTCTTTACCTACTCACGTCTTTCCTCCAAAATTCGTAAAAACCTTTCCTTGTCTCTTCTTCTACCCTTTCATAATGCTCTTTATATCTTTGGTAAGGCCCGGTCTTGATGTAGACTTTTGTCCTTAAGTGGAACCTCCAACGTAAAAAAGAAAAATATTAGTAAGTTGTTGTTTAATGGCATAGGTTAACTTGCTGTATGATTTTCGTTTCTATGACACATCTTGAAATATATATATATACATATATATATATATATATATATATATATATATATATATATATATATATATATATATATATATATATATATATATATGTATATATATATATATATATATATATGTATGTCACATAATGGTTCAACCTCTGGCTATGGAAAAAAGTAAATGTATAATTTATTTACACAAACGTCAATAGCAGTTCTCATCAATTTAACCACTGTATTAATAAGCTTCAATGTCTAAGCTACATTTTTCTCCAATTTCACTATTTTCCTTCACATTTCAATTCATTTCAAGCTAGAAGTTTCAGTTTTCTAAATTGTTTCTTACATTTTTCATATGTATATATATGTATGTGTGTGTGTGTGTATATGTGCGTATGTATGTGTATGTGTGTGTATGTGTATATGTATATATGTATGTATATTATCCCTGGGAATAGGGGTGAAAGAATACTTCCCACGTATTCCTCGCGTGTCGTAGAAAGCGACTAGAGGGGACGGGAGCGGGGGGCCAGAAATCCTCCCCTCCTTGTATTAACTTTCTAAAATGGGAAACAGAAGAAGGAGTCACGCGGGGAGTGCTCATCCTCCTCGAAGGCTCAGAGTGGGGTGCCTAAATGTGTGTGGATGTAACCAAGATGTGAAAAAAGGAGAGATAGGTAGTATGTTTGAGGAAAGGAACCTGGATGTTTTGGCTCTGAGTGAAACGAAGCTCAAGGGTAAAGGGGAAGAGTGGTTTGGGAATGTCTGGGGAGTAAAGTCAGGGGTTAGTGAGAGGACAAGAGCAAGGGAAGGAGTAGCAATACTCCTGAAACAGGAGTTGTGGGAGTATGTGATAGAGTGTAAGAAAGTAAATTCTCGATTAATATGGGTAAAACTGAAAGTTGATGGAGAGAGGTGGGTGATTATTGGTGCATATGCACCTGGGCATGAGAAGAAAGATCAAGAGAGGCAAGTGTTTTGGGAGCAGCTGAATGAGTGTGTTAGTGGTTTTGATGCACGAGACCGGGTTATAGTGATGGGTGATTTGAATGCAAAGGTGAGTAATGTGGCAGTTGAGGGAATAACTGGTATACATGGGGTGTTCAGTGTTGTAAATGGAAATGGTGAAGAGCTTGTAGATTTATGTGCTGAAAAAGGACTGATGATTGGGAATACCTGGTTTAAAAAGCGAGATATACATAAGTATACTTATGTAAGTAGGAGATATGGCCAGAGAGCGTTATTGGATTACGTGTTAATTGACAGGCGTGCGAAAGAGAGACTTTTGGATGTTAATGTGCTGAGAGGTGCAACTGGAGGGATGTCTGATCATTATCTTGTGGAGGCTAAGGTGAAGATTTGTATGGGTTTTCAGAAGAGTGAATGTTGGGGTGAAGAGGGTGGTGAGAGTAAGTGAGCTTGAGAAGGAGACCTGTGTGAGGAAGTACCAGGAGAGACTGAGTACAGAATGGAAAAAGTTGAGAACAATGGAAGCAAGGGGAGTGGGGGAGGAATGGGATGTATTTAGGGAATCAGTGATGGATTGCGCAAAAGATGCTTGTGGCATGAGAAGAGTGGGAGGTGGGTTGATTAGAAAGGGTAGTGAGTGGTGGGATGAAGAAGTAAGAGTATTAGTGAAAGAGAAGAGAGAGGCATTTGGACGATTTTTGCAGGGAAAAAATGCAATTGAGTGGGAGATGTATAAAAGAAAGAGACAGGAGGTCAAGAGAAAGGTGCAAGAGGTGAAAAAAAGGGCAAATGAGAGTTGGGGTGAGAGAGTATCATTAAATTTTAGGGAGAATAAAAAGATGTTCTGGAAGGAGGTAAATAAAGTGCGTAAGACAAGGGAGCAAATGGGAACTTCAGTGAAGGGCGCAAATGGGGAGGTGATAACAAGTAGTGGTGATGTGAGAAGGAGATGGAGTGAGTATTTTGAAGGTTTGTTGAATGTGTTTGATGATAGAGTGGCAGATATAGGGTGTTTTGGTCGAGGTGGTGTGCAAAGTGAGAGGGTTAGGGAAAATGATTTGGTAAACAGAGAAGAGGTAGTGAAAGCTTTGCGGAAGATGAAAGCCGGCAAGGCAGCAGGTTTGGATGGTATTGCAGTGGAATTTATTAAAAAAGGGGGTGACTGTATTGTTGACTGGTTGGTAAGGTTATTTAATGTATGTATGACTCATGGTGAGGTGCCTGAGGATTGGCGGAATGCGTGCATAGTGCCATTGTACAAAGGCAAAGGGGATAAGAGTGAGTGCTCAAATTACAGAGGTATAAGTTTGTTGAGTATTCCTGGTAAATTATATGGGAGGGTATTGATTGAGAGGGTGAAGGCATGTACAGAGCATCAGATTGGGGAAGAGCAGTGTGGTTTCAGAAGTGGTAGAGGATGTGTGGATCAGGTGTTTGCTTTGAAGAATGTATGTGAGAAATACTTAGAAAAGCAAATGGATTTGTATGTAGCATTTATGGATCTGGAGAAGGCATATGATAGAGTTGATAGAGATGCTCTGTGGAAGGTATTAAGAATATATGGTGTGGGAGGAAAGTTGTTAGAAGCAGTGAAAAGTTTTTATCGAGGATGTAAGGCATGTGTACGTGTAGGAAGAGAGGAAAGTGATTGGTTCTCAGTGAATGTTGGTTTGCGGCAGGGGTGTGTGATGTCTCCATGGTTGTTTAATTTGTTTATGGATGGGGTTGTTAGGGAGGTAAATGCAAGAGTTTTGGAAAGAGTGGCAAGTATGAAGTCTGTTGGGGATGAGAGAGCTTGGGAAGTGAGTCAGTTGCTGTTCGCTGATGATACAGCGCTGGTGGCTGATTCATGTGAGAAACTGCAGAAGCTGGTGACTGAGTTTGGCAAAGTGTGTGGAAGAAGAAAGTTAAGAGTAAATGTGAATAAGAGCAAGGTTATTAGGTACAGTAGGGTTGAGGGTCAAGTCAATTGGGAGGTGAGTTTGAATGGAGAAAAACTGGAGGAAGTGAAGTGTTTTAGATATCTGGGAGTGGATCTGGCAGCGGATGGAACCATGGAAGCGGAAGTGGATCATAGGGTGGGGGAGGGGGCGAAAATTCTGGGGGCCTTGAAGAATGTGTGGAAGTCGAGAACATTATCTCGGAAAGCAAAAATGGGTATGTTTGAAGGAATAGTGGTTCCAACAATGTTGTATGGTTGCGAGGCGTGGGCTATGGATAGAGTTGTGCGCAGGAGGATGGATGTGCTGGAAATGAGATGTTTGAGGACAATGTGTGGTCTGAGGTGGTTTGATCGAGTGAGTAACGTAAGGGTAAGAGAGATGTGTGGAAATAAAAAGAGCGTGGTTGAGAGAGCAGAAGAGGGTGTTTTGAAGTGGTTTGGGCACATGGAGAGGATGAGTGAGGAAAGATTGACCAAGAGGATATATGTGTCGGAGGTGGAGGGAACAAGTAGAAGAGGGAGACCAAATTGGAGGTGGAAAGATGGAGTGAAAAAGATTTTGTGTGATCGGGGCCTGAACATGCAGGAGGGTGAAAGGAAGGCAAGGAATAGAGTGAATTGGAGCGATGTGGTATACCGGGGTTGACGTGCTGTCAGTGGATTGAATCAAGGCATGTGAAGCGTCTGGGGTAAACCATGGAAAGCTGTGTAGGTATGTATATTTGCGTGTGTGGACGTATGTATATACATGTGTATGGGGGTGGGTTGGGCCATTTCTTTCGTCTGTTTCCTTGCGCTACCTCGCAAACGCGGGAGACAGCGACAAAGTATAATAATATAATAATAATAATATATGTATATATATATATATATATATATATATATATATATATATATATATATATATATATATATATATATATATATATATATATATAACTTCTAGATAAGGTATATATTAATAACTGTTGCTATCTGGGTCTAATCTTCAGTTTGTAATTACTTCATGCAATAATCAAAGGTTACTTGATTACTTATCATGTAACATTATAATTAATCATTCATACTCCCAAGTGATATGGCAGTAAACGAACACCCAAAATTAGAATCACTGGATGTTGAAATGATGTTGAAAGAAGTAAATAGATATACTGAACCCCTTGATATAACCAGAGACAAATATTCTTAAAAGCAAATCATAAAAAGTTAGTTGCCATCGTGCCTCATTCGCACACTGAACTGTCTTCTATAATGGATAATGACTAATGAATTCCCCCCGTTATGCCTGATCCTCTGTATCTATGTCCCACTTACTTTATTCAACGGATACTCCATGGTCAGTTCCTGATGATCCCATTCCACCACTTATCTCTGTAGCTTCTGATACTGCTCGTCAAGCTCTCGTATACCTTCACAAAATTCATCATCGACCTATACATCACTGAGGCAAAGATACGACCATTTACTATTTGATTTTTTCATGTGGACATCATTTTATCTCTCCCCTTTATCCTTGATGTTGTATGTCAAGGATGGCAAAAGGCAGTTGCAATATACACTTCAACTCATTCTAGCTGTACCTTCATTTTCAAGTAAGGCTTCAAATGAAAAAGATCTCTACTTCGATAAATTTAAGGGTAAAGGTATTCTGAAGAAATGCTTTCCCCTTTATATTGATGAATCAGTAATAAGCGATCGACCTGTGTATGAATAAGACTGTTTTCAACTACTTTGCCGAATATTTGCTCAAAATCCCAATCATTATGTTGTGTGTGTGTGTGTGTGTGTGTGTGTGTGTGTGTGTGTGTGTGTGTGTATGTATGTAATAGTAATCACGGTTATTTGATAAAACTTTCTACCAAATATACAAAGAAAATACATTCATAAGACATTAGAGGCTCTTTCAAGAGAAGGAAGTATAATTGAAAGTGTAACCCAGTGACCAAACTATGCTGTCGAGCTCCCCTCCTTGAAGCCCGATAAGTATTGATCTCATATACGTGTCTTGTGTATTGTGATGATGAGCATAACCTTATACTGAACTGGAGCTGTAACCAGCAGCGAGAATACCACATACAGTGAACAATTAATGTAGAGATCGAGAGGAATAGTAGAGCTTGCAGCTTAAGGCGGGAGACGGTGCTAGTAATGACTTACCTTTACCGTTGATCAGACGTAATACAGCGTCTGCCTCTATAACCAAGTTTTATCGGACAGGATGCACTCAGAACTTGGGGAAGATTCTCCCTCATATCTTGACGGTGTCCGCCGTAGCAACTTTGAGTAAGAAATTTAGACAGCGTTCGTCCTTTAGCTGTTTCTTACGTCGTGGGGAATATACTTTTCTTTTCTTAAAGCGGTAATGCGCGTACGTGTCTGTGATTATTATTTGTATGTTATGGAGAGAAAGTTTTACATTGTGTGTGTGTGTGTGTGTGTGTGTGTGTGCGTGTGTGTGTGTGTGTGCGTGTGTGTGTGTGTCTGTGTGTGTGTGTGTGTGTGTGTGTGTGTGTGTGTGTGTGTGTGTGTGCTTCTCTTGAGTGATAACAAAATATCATATATATATATATATATATATATATATATATATATATATATATATATATATATATATATATATATATATATATATATCTTCTTTTCTTTCTTTTAAACTATTCGCCATTTCCCGCGTTAGCGAGGTAGCATTAAGAACAGAGGACTGGGCCTTTGAGGGAATACCCTCACCTGGCCCAATTCTCTGTTCCTTCTTTTGGAAAAAAAAAAAAAGAAAAAACGAGAGGGGAGGATTTCCAGCCCCCCGCTCCCTCCCCTTTTAGTCGCCTTCTACGACACGCAGGGAATACGTGGGAAGTATTCTTAATCCCCTATCCCCAGGGATAATATATATATATATATATATATATATATATATATATATATATATATATATATATATATATATATATATATATATATATATATATGCATGTGCGATTTTTGCAGAGAAATAATGCAAATGACTGGAAAATGTATATAAGAAAGAGGCAGGAGGTCAAGAGAAAGGTACAAGGGGTAAAAAAGAGGGCAAATGAGAGTTGTGGTTAAAGAGAGTATCATTAAATTTTAGGTAGAATAATATTTTTTTTTTTTTTTTAATTTTCCAAAAGAAGGAACAGAGAAGGGGGCCAGGTGAGGATATTCCCTCAAAGGCCCAGTTCTCTGTTCTTAACGCTACCTCGCTAACGCGGGAAATGGCGAATAGTTTGAAAGAAAAGAAGAAAAAAAAAGATGTTTTGGAAGGAGGTAAATAAAGTGCGTAAGACAAAGGAACAAATGGGAACATCAGTGAAGGGTGCTAATGGGGAGGTGATAACAAGTAGTGGTGATGTGAGATGGATATGGAGTGAGTATTTTGAAGGTTTGTTGAATGTGTTTGATGATAGAGTGGCAGATATAGGGTGTTTTGGTCGAGGTGGTGTGCAAAGTGAGAGGGTTAGGGAGAATGATTTCGTAAACAAAGAAGAGGTAGTAAAAGCTTTGCGGAAGATGAAAGCCGGCAAGGCAACGGGTTTGGATGGTATTGCAGTGGAATTTATCAAAGAAGGGGGTGACTGTATTGTTGACTGGTTGGTAAGGTTATTTAATGTATATATGACTGATGGTGAGGTGCCTGAGGTTTGGCGGAATGCTTGCATAGTGCCATTATACAAAGGCAAAGGGGATAAAAGTGAGTGTTCAAATTACAGACGTATATGTTTGTCGAGTATTCCTGGTAAATTATATGGGAGGGTATTGATTGAGAGTATCAGATTGGGGAAGAGCAGTGTGGTTTCAGAAGTGGTAGAGGATGTGTGGATCAGGTGTTTGTTTTGAAGAATGTATTTCAGAAATACTTAGAAAAGCAAATGGATTTGTATGTAGCATTTATGGATCTGAAGGAGGCATATGACAGAGTTCATAGAGATGCTCTGTGGAAGGTACTAAGAATATATGGTGTGGGAGGCAAGTTGTTAGAAGCAGTGAAAAGTTTTTATCAAGGATGTAAGGCATGTGTACGTGTAGGAAGAGAGGAAAGTGATTGGTTCTCAGTGAATGTTGGTTTGCGGCAGGGGTGCATGATATCTCCATGGTTGTTTAATTTGTTTATGGATGGGGTTGTTAGGGAGGTGAATGCAAGAGTTTTGGAAAGGGGCAAGTGTGCAGTCTGCTGTGGATGAGAGAGCTTGGGAAGTGAGTCAGTTGCTGTTCGCTGGTGATACAGCGCTGGTGGCTGATTCCTGTGAGAAACTGCAAAAGCTGGGGACTGAGTTTGGTAAAGTGTGTGAAAGAAGAAAACTGAGAGTGAATGTGAATAAGAGCAAGGTTATTAGGTACAGTAAGGTTGAGGGACAAGTCAATTGGGAGGTAGGTTTGAATGGAGAAAAACTGGAGGAAGTGTAGTGTTTTAGATATCTGGGAGTGGATTTGGAAGCGGATGGAACTATGGAAGCGGAAGTGAATCATAGGGTGGGGAAGGGGGCGAAAGTTCTGGGACCGTTGAAAAATGTGTGGAAGTCGATAACGTTATCTTGGAAAGCAAAAATGGGTATGTTTGAAGGAATAGTGGTTTCAACAATGTTATATGGTTGCGAGGCGTGGGCTATGGATAGAGTTGTGCGCAGGAGGGTGGATGTGCTGGAAATGAGATGTTTGAGGACAATATGTGGTGTCAGGTGGTTTGATCGATTAAGTAATGAAAGGGTAAAAGAGATGTGTGGTAATAAAAAGAGTGTGGTTGAGAGAGCAGAAGAGGGTGTTTTGAAATGGTTTGGTCACATGGAGAGAATGAGTTAGGGAAGATTGACCAAGAGGATATATGTGTCGGAGGTGGAGGGAACCAGGAGAAGTGGGAGACCAAATTGGAGGTGGAAAGATGGAGTGAAAAAGATTTTGTGTGGTCGGGGCCTGAACATGCAGGAGGGTGAAAGGAGGGCAAGAAATAGAGTGAATTGGATCGATGTGGTATACCGGGGTTGACGTGCTGTCAGTAGATTGAATCAGGGCATGTGAAGCGTCTAGGGTAAACCATGGAAAGTTGTGTTGGGCCTGGATGTGGAAAGGGAGCTGTGGTTTCGGGCATTATTGCATGACAGCTAGAGACTGAGTGTGAACGAATGGGGCCTTTGTTGTCTTTTCCTAGTGCTACCTCGCACACATGAGGGGGAGGGGGGTGTTATTCCATGTGTGGCGAGGTGGCGATGGGAATGAATAAAGGCAGAGTGTGAATTGTGTTCATGGGTATATATGTATGTGTCTGTGTGTGTATATATATGTGTACATTGAGATGTATGGGTATGTATATTTGCGTGTGTGGACGTGTATGTATATACATTGTGTATGGGGGTGGGTTGGGCCATTTCTTTCGTCTGTTTCCTTGCGCTACCTTGCAAACGCGGGAGACAGCGACGAAGCAAAATAACGAAATAAAATATATACATATATACTTTTCCTTTTTCTTTTTCTTTTATTATACTTTGTCGCTGTTTCCCGCGTGAAAGGCGTGCAGGGAAGAGAGTGAATTGGAACGATGTGGTATACCGGGGTCGACGTGCTGTCAATGGATTGAACCAGAGCATGTGAAGCGTCTGGAGTAAACCATGGACAGTTTTGTGGGGCCTGGATGTGGAAAGGTAGATGCGGTTTCGGTGCATTACACATGACAACTAGAGACTGAGTGTGAACGAAGTTGGCCTTTGATGTCTTTCCCTAGCGCTACCTCGTGCGCGCGCGCGGGGAGGGTTTGCCATTTCATGTGTGGCGGGGTGGCGACGAGAATGGATGAAGGAGGAAGTATGAATATATACATGTGTATTTATGTATGTCTGTGTATGTATATGTATGTATACGTTGAAATGTATAGATATGTATATGTGCGTGTGTGGGAGTTTATGTATATACATGTGTATGTGGGTGGTTTGGGCCATTCTTTTGTCTGTTTCCTTGCGCTACCCTGCTAATGCGGGAGACAGCGACTAAGTATGTTAATATGATTAATATATATATATATATATATATATATATATATATATATATATATATATATATATATATATATATTATATATAGAGAGAGAGAGAGAGAGAGAGAGAGAGAGAGAGAGAGAGAGGAGGAAAATATTCGGCTGCAAATCTGTCAAGTGTACTGATATATGTGTTGTTGGAGTAGCGTTGCTCATTAGAAAATCCATGAAAAGAATGACAGAAACTGTCAGAAAAAACAAAGAAATATTGCGTGTGGAAAAAATGATAAAGAAATCACAGAGGGGAAAGCAGAAATGTGGAAGACTGAAAATACGAGGAGACGCAGTTACTTGCCAGACTTTATTTGGAGTTTTTCATTATGAGATACATTATGACATTCGAGAAATGTTAGATTACAGAAGACATCTGAAGAGAAAGCATTTAATAGAAAATATTCAAAGCTTTTGATGCAGCAAAGAAGACACTGAATGAATGAAGTCTCATGGCAGAAAAAATTAGGAAGTGGTGTCTGGAAGTATCCGAAACATGTTTGCGTACAGGAGAAATATGCAAGTTAACGGAAAACACGAAAGTTTTGAAATTCTTAAACTAATTACAAATGATTGAGTTCCTCCGGTTCCTTGGGGAAGGGACGTGAGCTGTTGATGCAACTTTCATTCCCTCGTTGGATGGCTCTGCCGAGGCGCTGGTGTGGGAAACCGGCTGCTCTCTCGTCCCTTGTCGCTTGGATTAGCCAGGATCTGAGGTCGTTGAGGAAGTCAAGAGCCTTCTTCCCCAAGGTCCCGACGTCCCTGAAACAATTGGAACAAAGAAGTATTGTGGAGCCAGACAGACGTATTTTGTTCTCCTCCGTTGTTCCCTTAAGTCTACGGCATCACCTTGACTTTCTAAGGTTCTTTTCAAGCAGTTGTCAGCCAAGGTAAAGGCACAGGTGTCGTCTCAAGCATCTGACTGCTCTTCTTTCAAGCATATGATGTTACAACGTCGTCAGGCCACTTGTCTCTCCGGAGGGCCTTTCTCTGTGGTGAGACTGCAGTAGGTGACGTTGTTGACCTTATCGTGCCTGGCATACCTCCAGCTTATTTCTTGTAACTCAATGCGTATCACTCGTCTGTCGTAGATATTCCGATGCTCAGAGTATATGGAAGCGACAAGAAGACACACACGCAGAGCATGTGGTTCAAAACGAGTGCCAAGGAAGGAGGTTCAGAGAGCACGTAAGAAGTTCCCTCATTGGAGGGGCCTACAAAGTCGGTCGATGGACCTTCCATATACGTCTGGCCGGCGAGGTAGAAGCTTGATGGTGAGTATGAATGACGGACGCTTGGTCCAGCATGGCTGAGGCCAAGCTTTCAGGGACGAATTTACCTCAGCTTCTTTACTTATGGTCTTTGATAGAATATTCACTGAGATGTCCCACATCATTGTTGCAACGATGAAATCTGGATTGCATTCACCTGTGGAGCCCCGTGGAGCTTCTGGCTGTCTGTCGTGTTGGCTCTGTCTTCCAAGAGGTTTTCTGGGCTTCCGTTGATTTTCTACAAATTCTCTGGCTTTGATGGTAGTCAGTAGTTCCTGTGGCAGGGCGAACTCTGAGTGAATGTTTCATGCCTCCTGAGAGGGGACAGTAAATGCTCTTGTCACCAAGGATTTCCTAGAGCCAGAATATGCCCGAGAATCATTCACTCTTGCGAACCAAACCATCTTACTACTTGGTGTACTGAAAGATGTTACAAATAACACATTCGCTTTTCGCGTAAGATCTTCTGTCCTTGTCCCTGTAACCAAGTGCTTCCGATTCCCTCACTTCCTAGGAAAAAAAATTCAACACAGCAAACGAGCACTTCATACCTTCCTAGGGGGAAAAAAAAGGAGAGAATATTAAAGGCAGATTGCCAGCTCTCACGCTGACCTCATAACGTTATGAAGTTGTTTGAGATTAAACCTCCCTACACCTCAGGAGGTGCGGGCCCTATGCTCTAGAGCGGCCCGCCTGTGGTGAGGGACCTAAGCACTGGGCCTAGGGGGTGGGGCTTGTTATCCCACCCGGCCCCCACGAGAGCCAGGCTCCTTCTGAAAGTGCGTGTGAACATGTCTGAGGGACTGCACTACAGAAACCATTTACGATAATCAAGTTTTAGAACAGGAGTATAATACATGCCATACCTATAGCACCCTGCACGCCATAGGAAATCAGATTGTGTGACCGAGGCTGTTGGTGAAGTCGGCGGGCATAGGTGTACGGCACGGGTACAGGCGGGTGTATAATGGATGACTAGGTTTAAGGATCGTTCTGGTGCGTGTCTAAAGGCGCGCCAACCAGGGTCACGGACCAGCGAACACCTTGCTGACAACGCTGGCTGATGATCGAAATCGAAATCTGTGTTGTGATGAATAGACCAAATGAACGCTGGGACTTGCAGAAGCGTGTTATTGGAATTCATAGTACTCATGGTGGGCTGAGTGCACCCCCGTGTGTGTGGCAGCCCTGGAAACGAAAATTAGAGTTTGAATAATGGGTATCAAACCATCCTATGCACCTTCACCGGCGCCTTTAGACTTGCAAGCTAGTAAATACTGATATATCAGACCTTACTAACGCCTAATGTATATATATATATATATATATATATATATATATATATATATATATATATATATATATATATTTTATTTTATTCATTTATTTTGCTTTATCGCTGTCTCCCGCGTTTGCGAGGTAGCGCAAGGAAACAGACGAAAGAAATGGCCCAACCCAGGGGTGTGTGATGTCTCCATGGTTGTTTAATTTGTTTATGGATTGGGTTGTTTGGGAGGTGAATGCAAGAGTTTTGGAAAGAGGGGCAAGTATAAAGTCTGTTGTGGATGAGAGAGCTTGGGAAGTGAATCAGTTGTAGTTCGCTGATGATACAGCGCTGGTGGCTTATTCATGTGAGAAACTGCAGAAGCTGGTGACTGAGTTTGGTAAAGTGTGTGAAAGAAGAAAGTTGAGTAAATGTGAATAAGAGCAAGGTTATTAGGTACAGCAGGGTTGAGGGTCAAGTCGATTGGGAGGTTAGTGTGAATGGAGAAAACTGGAGGAAGTAAAGTGTTTTAGATATCTGGGAGTGGATCTGGCAGCGGATGGAACCATGGAAGCGGAAGTGAATCATAGGGTGGGGGAGGGGGCGAAAATCCTGGGAGCCTTGAAGAATGTGTGGAAATCGAGAACATTATCTCGGAAAGCAAAAATGGGTATGTTTGTAAGGAATAGTGGTTCCAACAATGTTGTATGGTTGCGAGGCGTGGGCTATGGATAGAGTTGTGCGCAGGAGGGTGGATGTGCTGGAAATGAGATGTTTGGGGACAATGTGTGGTGTGAGGTGGTTTGATCGAGTAAGTAATGTAAGGGTAAGAGAGATGTGTGGAAAGAATGAGTGAGGAAAGATTGACCAAGAGGATATATGTTTCGGAGGTGGAGGGAACGAGAAGTGGGATACCAAATTGGAGGTGGAAAGATGGAGTGAAAAAGATTTTGTGTGATAGGGGCCTGAACATGCAGGAGGGTGAAAGGAGGGCAAGGAATAGAGTGAATTGGATCGATGTGGTATACCGGGGTTGACGTGCTGTCAGTGGATTGAATCAGGGCATGTAAAGCGTCTGGGGTAAACCATGGAAAGTTGTGTGGGGCCTGGATGTGGAAAGGGAGCTGTGGTTTCGGGCATTATTGCGTGGCAGCTACAGACTGAGTGTGAACGAATGGGGCCTTTATTGTCTTTTCCTAGTGCTACCTCGCACACATGAGGGGGGAGGGGGATGGTATTCCATGTGTGGCGAGGTGGTGATGGGAGTGAATGGGGGCAGACAGTGTGAATTGTGTGCATGGATATATATGTATGTGTCTGTGTATGTATATATATGTGTACAATGAGATGTATAGTATGCATATTTGCGTGTGTGGACGTGTGTGTGTGTATACATTGTGTATGGGGGTGGGTTGGGCCATTTCTTTCGTCTGTTTCCTTGCGCTACTTCGCAGACGCGGGAGACAGCGACAAAGCAAAATAAAAAATAAATAATATATATATATATATATATATATATATATATATATATATATATATATATATATATATATATATATATACATATATTATCCCTGGGGATAGGGGATTAAGAATACTTCCCACGTATTCCCTGCGTGTCGTAGAATTCGACTAAAAGAGGAGGGAGCGGGGGGCTGGAAATCCTCCCCTCTCGTCTTTTTTTTTAATTTTCCAAAAGAAGGAACAGAGGGGGCCAGGTGAGGATATTCCAAAAAAGGCCCAGTCCTCTGTTCTTAACGCTACCTCGCTAACGCGGGAAATGGCGAATAGTTTAAAAGAAGAAAAGATATATATATATATATATATATATATATATATATATATATATATATATATATATATATATATATATATTCATTTATTTATTTATTTATTTATCTGCTTTGCTTTGTCGCTGTCTCCCGCGTTAGCGAGGTAGCGCAAGGAAACAGACGAAAGAATGGCCCAACCCGCCCACATACACATGTATATACATACACGTCCACATACGCAAATATACATACCTAGATATCTCAATGTACACATATATATACACACACATACATATACATATATACACATGTACATAATTCATACTGTCTGCCTTTATTTGTTCCCATCGCCACCTCGCCACACATGGAATAACAACCCCCTCCCCCCTCATGTGTGCGAGGTAGCGCTAGGAAAGACACCAAAGGCCCCACTCGCTCTCACTCAGTCTCTAGCTGCCATGTAATAATGCACCGAAGCCACAGCTCCCTTTCCACATCCAGGCCCCACAGAACTTTCCATGGTTTACCCCAGACGCTTCACATGCCCTGGTGCAATACATTGACAGCACGTCGACCCCAGTATACCACATCGTTCCAATTCACTCTATTCCTTGCACGCCTTTCACCCTCCTGCATGTTCAGGCCCCGATCACTCAAAATCTTTTTCACTCCATCTTTCCACCTCCAATTTGGTCTCCCACTTCTCCTGGTTCCCTCCACCTCCGACACATATATCCTCTTGGTCAATCTTTCCTCACTCATTCTCTCCATGTGACCAAACCATTTCAAAACACCCTCTTCTGCTCTCTCAACCACACTCTTTTTATTTCCGCACATCTCTCTTACCCTTACATTACTTACTCGATCAAACCACCTCACACCACACATTGTCCCCAAACATCTCATTTCCAGCACATCCACCCTCCTGCGCACAACTCTATCCATAGCCCACGCCTCGCAACCATACAACATTGTTGGAACCACTATTCCTTCAAACATACCCATTTTTGCTTTCCGAGATAATGTTCTCGACTTCCAAACATTGTTCAAGGCTTCCAGAATTTTCGCCCCCTCCCCCACCCTATGATTCATTTCCACTTCCATGGTTCCATCCGCTACCAGATCCACTCCCAGATATCTAAAACACTTTACTTCCTCCAGTTTTTCTCCATTCACACTTACCTCCCAATTGACTTGACCCTCAACCCTGCTGTACCTAATAACCTTGCTCTTTTTTACATTTACTCTTAACTTTCTTCTTTCACACACTTTACCAAACTCAGTCACCAGCTTCTGCAGTTTCTTACATGAATCAGCCACCAGCGCTGTATCATCAGCGAACAACAACTGACTCACTTCCCAAGCTCTCTCATCCAGAACAGACTGCATACTTGCCCCTCTTTCCAAAACTTTTGCATTCACCTCCCTTACAACCCCATCCATAAACAAATTAAACAACCATGGAGACATCACACACCCCCGCCGCAAACCCACATTCACTGAGAACCAATCACTTTCCTCTCTTCCTACACGTACACATGCCTTACATCCTCGATAAAAACTTTTCACTGCTTCTAACAACTTGCCTTTCCACACCATATATTCTTAATACTTTCCACAGAGCATCTCTATCAACTCTATCATATGCCTTCTCCAGATGCATAAATGCTACATACAAATCCCTTTGTTTTTCTAAGTATTTCTTACATACATTCTTCAAAGCAAACACTTGATCCACACATCCTCTACCACTTCTGAAACCACACTGCTCTTCCCCAATCTGATGCTCTGTACATGCCTTCACCCTCTCAGTCAATACCCTCCCAAATAATATACCAGGAATGCTCAACAAACTTATACCTCTGTAAATTGAGCACTCACTCTTATCCCCTTTGCCTTTGTACGATGGCACTATGCAAGCATTCCGCCAATCCTCAGGCACCTCACCCTGAATCATACATACATTAAATAACCTTACCAACCAGTCAACAATACAGTCACCCCATTTTTTAATAAATTCCACTGCAATACCATCCAAACCTGCTGCCTTGCCGGCTTTCATCTTCCGTAAAGCTTTTACTACCTCTTCTCTATTTACCAAATCATTTTCCCTAACCCTCTCACTTTGCACACCACCTCGACCAAAACACCCTATATCTGCCACTCTATCATCAAACACATTCAACAAACCTTCAAAATACTCACTCTATCTCCTTCTCACATCACCACTACTTGTTATCACCTCCCCATTAGCCCCCTTCACTGAAGTTCCCATTTGCTCCCTTGTCTTACGCACTTTATTTACCTCCGTCCAAAACATCTTTTTATTCTCCCTAAAATTTAATGATACTCTCTCACCCCAACTCACATTTGCCCTCTTTTTCACCTCTTGCACCTTTTTCTTGACCTCCTGCCTCTTTCTTTTATACCTCTTCCACTCATTTGCGTTTTTTCCCTGCAAAAATCGTCCATATGCCTCTCTCTTCTCTTTCACTAATAATCTTACTTCTTCATCCCACCACTCACTACCTTTTCTAATCAACACACCTCCCACGCTTCTCATGCCACAAGCATCTTTTGCGCAAGCCATCACTGCTTCCCTAAATACATTCCATTCCTCCCCCACTCCCCTTACCTCCTTTGTTCTCACCTTTTACCATTCTGTACTCAATCGCTCCTGGTACTTCCTTACACAAGTCTCCTTCCCAAGCTCACTTACTCTCATCATTCTCTTCACCCCAACATTCTCTCTTCTTTTCTGAAAACCCCCACAAATCTTCACCTTCGCCTCCACAAGATAATGATCAGACATCCCTCCAGTTGCACCTCTCAGCACATTAACATCCAAAAGTCTCTCTATCGTGCGTCTATCAATTAACACGTAATCCAATAACGCTCTCTGGCCATCTCTCCTACTTACATACGTATACTTATGTATATCTCGCTTTTTAAACCAGGTATTCCCAATCACCAGTCCTTTTTCAGCACATGAATCTACAAGCTCTTCACCATTTCCATTTACAACACTGAACACTCCATGTATACCAATTATTCCCTCAACTGCCACATTACTCACCTTTGCATTCAAATCACCCATCACTATAACACGGTCTCGTGCATCAAAACCACTAACACACTCATTCAGCTGCTCCCAAAACACTTGCCTCTCATGATCTTTCTTCTCATGCCCAGGTGCATATGCACCAATAATCACCCATCTCTCTCCATCAACTTTCAGTTTTACCCATGCCAATCTAGAATTTACTTTCTTACACTCTATCACATACTCCCACAACTCCTGATTCAGGAGTAGTGCTACTCCTTCCCTCGTTCTTGCCCTCTCACTAACCCCTGACTTTACTCCCAAGACATTCCCAAACCACTCTTCCCCTTTACCCTTGAGCTTCGTTTCACTCAGAGCCAAAACATCCAGGTTCCTTTCCTCAAACATACTTCCTATCTCTCCTTTTTTCCCATCTTGGTTACATCCAGACACATTTAGACACCCCAATCTGAGCCTTCGAGGAGGATGAGCACTCCTCGCGTGACTCCTTCTTCTGTTTCCCCTTTTAGAAAGTTAGAATACAAGGAGGGGAGGGTTTCTGGCCCCCAGCTCCCGTCCCCTTTAGTCGCCTTCTATGACACGTGAGGAATGCGTGGGAAGTATTCTTTCTCCCCTATCCCCAGGGGTAAGTATATATAATATATATATATATATATATATATATATATATATATATATATATATATATATATATATATATATATATATATATATATATATATATATATATATATATATATATATATATATATATATATATATATATATGTATATATATATATATATATATATATATATATATATATATATATATATATATATATGTATATATATATATATATATATATATATATATATATATATATATATATATATATATATGTGTGTGTGTGTGTGTGTGTGTACATTGAGATGTATGGGTATGTATATTTGCGTGATCGGGGCCTGAACATGCAGGAGGGTGAAAGGCGGGCAAGGAATAGAGTGAATTGGATCGATTTGGTATACCGGGGTAGACGTGCTGTCAATGGATTGAACCAGGGCATGTGAAGCGTCTGGGGTAAACCATGGAAGGTTCTATGGGGCCTGGATGTGGAAAGGGAGCTGTGGTTTCGGGCATTATTACATGACAGCTAGAGACTGAGTGTGAACGAATGGGGCCTTTGTTGTCTTTTCCTAGCGCTACCTCGCACACATGAGGGGGAAGGGGGATGATATTCCATGTGTGGCGAGGTGGCGATGGGAATGAATAAAGGCAGTGTGAATTGTGTGCATGTGTATATATGTATGTGTCTGTGTGTGTATATATATGTGTACATTGAGATGTATGGGTATGTATACTTGCGTGTGTTGACGTGTATGCATATACATGTGTATGGGGGTGGGTTGGGCCAATTCTTTCGTCTACCTCGCAAACGCGGGAGACAGCGACAAAGCAAATGAATAAATAAATATATATATATATATATATATATATATATATATATATATATATATATATATATATATATATATATATATATATATATATATTGATTGATTGATTTACTGATTGATTAGACAGGATTTTCAGTGTATGTCTCTATCATGGTTAGATGGCTGAGGATTGGTGGAATTCATTATTACTCTCATTGTGTATAGGCAAGGGAGATAAAGGTGCGTGTTCAAACTACACTGGTGTACGTTTGTTGAGTGTGTCTGGTAAATTGTATTGGAGACTAATGATTGAGAGTGTGAAGGCATGTACAGAGCTTTAGATCAGGGAGTAACACCGTGGTTTCAGACATGGTAGAATATGTGTAAATCACCTGTTTTCTTTAAGGAATATGTGAAGATTACTAGGAGAAACAGATGGATTTGTTTATGGCATTCATGGATGTGGGGAAGGCATGTGATAGGGTTCATAAAGATGCCTTGTGGAATGTATTAAAGATATACGGTGTGATAGGAAAGCCGCTAGAAGCAGTGAAAAGTTTTATTCAAGGGTGTAAGGCATGTGCACGAATAGGAAGAGAGGAGAGTGAATGGCTCCAAGCGGATGTTGGTCGATGGTGAGGGTGTGTGTTTTCACTATGGTCGTTTTGTTTGTTTATGGATAGAATGGTGAGGGAGGTAAATGCGACAGACTTAAAGGGGCGAGTATGTAGTTACTAGAGGGTGAGAGGGGCCTGGGAAGCGAGTCATTTCTTGTTTGCTGATGATACAGCACTGGCGGAAGATTCGAGTGAGAAAGAGCAGAAGTTAGTGATTGAGAGTGAAAGAGTGTGTGAAAGGAGAAAGTTGAGAGTAAATGTGGATCAGAGCAAAGTTATTAGGTATAGCATGGTTGAGGGACAGGTTAGACGGGGTGTGAGTTTGAATTGAGAGAAACTGAAGGAAGTGAAGTGTTTTTGATATCTGGAAGTGGACTTGGCAGCAAATGGAACCTCGGTAACGGAAGTGAATCAACGAGTAGATTTGGTAGCAAAGGTTCTAGGAGCACTGAAGAATGAGTGTAATGAGAGGGCGTTACCTGGGAGGGCAAAGATTTATATTATTGAAGATATAGCAGTCTCAGTAATATCATATGGGCTGTGAAATAAGTTACGCGGAGGAGGGTGGATGCCTTGGAAATGAAATGTTTGAGGACTGTATGTGCTGTGAGGTGGTTGGATCGAGTAAGTAATACAAGAATAAGAGAGATATGTGGTAATATAAAGAGTGTGGTTGAGAGAGCTGAAAAGAGTGTGCTGAAATGTCTCGGACATATGGAGAGAATGAGTGAGGATAGGTTAACAGAGATGATATATGTGTCACAGGTAGAGGGAACAAGGAAAAGTGGGAGACAGAATTGGAGATGGAAGGATGGAGTGAAAGAATATTTTGAGTGGTCGGGGCCTGAACATGCAGGAGGGTTAAAGGGGATAGAGTGAATTGGAACGATGTGTTGTACAGGGGTCGATGTGACGTTAATGGACTGAACCAGAGCTTGTGAAGTAGCCAGTATAAACCATGGAAAGGTCTGTTAAAACTGATTGAGGATAGGATGCTGTGGTTTCTAGTGCACTACACATAAAGACTAAAGAACGGATGTGAGCAAATGCGGTCTTTCTTCGTCTGCTCCTAGCTCTTCCTTGCTAATGCGCAAAGCGGCGATGGAGGTATGGAAAAGAAGTATATATATATATTATCCCTGGGGATAGGGGAGAAAGAATACTTCCCACGTATTCCCTGCGTGTCGTAGAAGGCGACTAAAAGGGGAGGGAGCGGGTGGCTGGAAATCCTCCCCTCTCGTTTTTTTTTGATTTTCCAAAAGAAGGAACAGAGAAGGGGGCCAGGTGAGGATTTTCCCTCTAAGGCCCAGTCCTCTGTTCTTAACGCTACCTCGCAAACGCGGGAAATGGCGAATAGTATGAAAAAAAAAAAAAAAAAATATATATATATATATATATATATATATATATATATATATATATATATATATATATATATATATATGTATATGACATATAACGTGCATTACCTCGTCAAGGTGAGGGTCAGCCTGGGAGGTCAAGTGAGAAATGTAATCACCAGAGGCAGGGGTCGGATCGCCAAAGTTTAAGGTCAAGGGTCGGGTGATGTTTGTTTTTAATTTTCTTTGTGGCAACCAACCAGCATATATATATATATATATATATATATATATATATATATATATATATATATATATATATATATATATATATATATATATATTTATATTTATTTATTTATTTTGCTTTGTCGCTGTCTCCCGCGTTAGCGAGGTAGCGCAAGGAAACAGACGAAAGAATGGCCCAACCCGCCCACATGCACATGTATATACATACATGTCCACAAACGCAAATATACATACCTATACATCTCAATGTACACATATATATACACACACAGACATATACATATATACACATGTACATAATTCATACTGTCTGCCTTTATTTGTTCCCATCGCCACCTCGCCACACATGGAATAACAACCCCCTCCCCCTCATGTGTGCGAGGTAGCGCTAGGAAAAGACACCAAAGGCCCCATTCGTTCACACTCAGTCTCTAGCTGTCATGTAATAATGCACCGAAACCACAGCTCCCTTTCCACATCCAGGCCCCACAGAACTTTCCATGGCTTACCCCAGACGCTTCACATGCCCTGGTTCAATCCACTGACAGCACGTCGACCCCGGTATACCACATCGTTCCAATTCACTCTATTCCTTGCATGCCTTTCACCCTCCTGCATGTTCAGGCCCCGATCACTCAAAATCTTTTTCACTCCATCTTTCCACCTCCAATTTGGTCTCCCACTTCTCGTTCCCTCCACCTCTGACACATATATCCTCTTGGTCAATCTTTCCTCACTCATTCTCTCCATGTGACCACACCATTTCAAAACACCCTCCTCTGCTGTCTCAACCACACTCTTTTTATTTCCACACATCTCTCTTACCCTTACATTATGTACTCGATCAAAACCCCCTCACACCACATATTGTCCTCAAACATCTCATTTCCAGCACATCCATCTTCCTGCGCACAACTCTATCCATAGCTATGGATATATATATATATATATATATATATATATATATATATATATATATATATATATATATATATATATATATATATATATATATGTATATATATATATAATGTGTGTGTGTGTGTGTGTGTGTGTGTGTGTGTGTGTGTGTGTGTGTGTGTGATAACAGCTGGGATTTTCATTCAAGCGTCTCTCCTTTTTTTCTCCCCAAAAAAACCTGCAGTGATTTGTTGCAGCATTATCCTTGTCAGTCTTGAAGGCCGAAGTTGAGGAAAATATCGTTTGCTGTCACTCTCCTGGAGTTGGTGGAGAGGCCGCGCTCCGCTTCATCATGCCTCCTACAGCGTTATGGACATATAAAGTGCGCCTCTGACAAAGTTTGTAGCCTACAAATGGTAGTTTCAGCTGAACTCCCACTAGTCTCCCAGCTCTCCGCCATGGAGGTGAGGAGAGCTTTTAGTAGGAAAATAGAAAAAAAAAGGAAAAGCATAAAACTATAAACTTTATTTCCAAGCCATTCCACTCGATGGTATTAAACTCATTTTGCGACTTACTTGCTCCAAATGACCGCTGGATAAAGAAAAAAATGGTTCCGTTCTGGAAAGAAAAAAAGAATGTAAGCTACCTCTTTCTTGCTAACTTTTCTGCACCATTAGGGAAGGGCTTCGTCGATCAACGTCAAACTCTGTATGATAGTTTTTGTCAAGCAAAGGTTCTACCTTCACGATCTTTGTAAATATTACACACACACACACACACACACACACACACACACACACACACACACACATGCACACACACACACACACATTAAATGCCGATTAAAGAGTAACTCTCAGGCGAAGGGACTCAAAATGGTAGCAATCAAGGACGTTGTATAGTTACCCGAGAAGCTAAATGACAAGTTCAAAAATGTTTGCATAGTAGAAGACACAGTAGTTCCACCACCAGCTAGGTGGAATGGGGCAGAGGTCTTGGAAAGCACTAGAAAGGCTAGAAAAACTCATGAGAAAACTGCTGTAGGGCACCGGCTCATGTGTGCTTCATAGGCCTAGTGAGCTTTATTCGTCCGTGCTCATATGCAGAGACGCATGACAAGCAGCTAGAAATGTTTTCCATGAGTCAAAGAAATGGAAGATATTCACATTCATTTATATAACTTATACAGCACCATCACTCACCGCCACCTTGCTATAGACCAGCTGTCCTCTCTAACTCTCTAAGTCCCACGCATTTTACCTCCTTCACCACGCTATCCATGAAGACACTGAACATCTATGGTGACATTACACTCCCTTAAGAGAGACCCACCTTCACTTGCAACCACTCACCCTCTTCCCGTCCGACTTGCATACGCATTACAGTGCATTACTTCTCCCCCTACATCACATATTGACAACACCTGCCACATACAGATCCCTTTCTCTCTTCAAGTATCCCTCACACATCTTCCCCCCCGCCTCCAACCCCAAAGGAAACAGCTGTTCCATACATCGTCTGCCACATTGCTCCTCTCCAGCCTGAAGCTCTGTGCATGCCACCATCCTCCCTGTCACAACTCTCCCTTACAACTAATCAGGTAGACTCAGCAGATATATACTTCCAAAAAACTAAACATTTGCTGTTGTTCCCCTTGCCGTTAAAGGCAATGATAATAATAATAATAACAATGATATTAATGATAATGATAATGATAATAATAATGATGATAATAATAACAATGATAATAATAATAATAATTATGATACTAACAATAACAATGATAATAGTAATAAAAATAATTTCAATAATAAATCCTTTGAGTTTCATATATACGTATATATTTCTCTTCTAACCGCAAATAATATAGTGTCGCATTTTGTGCCCATGATGTATTTTCATATTAACTTAATTAAGAGTATGGTCCATTAATTTTAATAATCTGTATATGGCATGATATTTACAAATGTATTCTGTTTGGTTGGTTTATAAATGACACTGATGATCAAAATTGCATTTGGATTCTGGTCCTACCTTTTAATATGAGAGTCAACACATATTACAATTATTATGAATTCCAATATTCTGTACCCAGTGATATAATATCTTCCAATGCCCTCATATTCCTCACTAACTAGTTTTGAATTGCTCCATTTGTCTAACTTGTATTTAGTAAAGATATAATCTATTTTGGGTTTCAGTTTCATGTACGACATCGAAAACCTTGATGATATCTATAGGTTCTGAATGATGGTTAGGAAGATCATAACAAAATGTATTAATTCAATATATTGTTACTGCCGTTCACATCGTACCTAAAGTGAGGGTTGTATCAATCTGGAAGGCACGTATTTGCTCTGAGGTAAACGTTGTTATTGTATATGTGGCTATGCACACACACAAGAAAAAGGCTTGGTGATGATAGTAGAGAGAAGAGTAAGGAGTGACCTGGTCACAGTTTTTGAGTATCTAACGAGCATGATGACATAGATAATGAATAGTTCTGCAAAACATGCAGAGATAGAACAGCAAGAATCATGATAGAAAGGTTGTGAATAGATATAATAAACTGGGTTGTGAGATAGTGAATGTCGACGGCATACAGAAGTTTAAAAAGTTATATGATAGTAAAACTCACGAGATGGGTCCCTCGAGTGAAGACCCTCCCTCCTCGTATGTGCAAAAAGGTAATTTTATACGAATATAACTTGTGATATGGTGAATCGTTGTGTGTAATGCTGGAGAGATGGATGGTGTCCAGAATGCAAATGAGAAAGGATAACTCATGCATGCCGGGGGAGTGCAATTTTAGTTGAGTGTTACGTTTGGTAGAGTGGTGTTCAAGACTGGGTTGGGAGGGCTGTTGTTCAGGGTTTGTGTGCATATGGTTTGTCAATGTCGTGTTTGCACAAGAGAGGAGAGAATTGTTCGTGTAGGATTTTCAAATGTTAAACGGGAATAAGCTTTTATTTTCTACTTGGAGGTTGGTTCATGTTTGTTTTTGGAATGGTTTCGATGGAAGTTGCAATAGCGAAGAACTGAGTGCTGGTTTCTAAAGTGAATTGAAGGTATTTTTCTTTCATTTGGTGGTCGCTGGACAGACCCTGACTTGTTTTGAGTGTTCAGTTTGTGTAGTTTCTGGCTCTGTTATGTTTCCTTTGACGGGGTGGATGACCAGGCAGGTGAAACGTGGTTTAGGGTTGAATTGTTTGTGCAAGATACTATGGTTCTTAGCGCGTCTAGGTTGTTTTTGGTCTTTGCGTTGATATTTGTGCTGTGGGGAGCGAGTGTCATGTGTGGGTGGTGTGTGTAATCCAGCATGGTTGGAGTCCTGGTATATTGGGAGAGGTTGATAATTCAGGATAGTGGGAAGGTTCAGGTTTTGGATTAATCTCCGTCAGTGATTAAGAAGTTGACGATAGATTTCTTTAGTGATGCAGACATTCTTTGTTGAGTGAACCAGTATTATGACTGTGTGATGCAGAGTTGCATGTTTTTTGTTGCTAAGGTGGTGTTAGGGAGCCGTGACGTAACTATAAGGTCATTATCATATGGGAATATGATAAGGTGACGGCAGGTTATGTGAGACGAGCTTGAAGAGCGTCAGAGAAAGAACTGCTCACTGGGGAATGCCATCCTAGAGCTTGACTGTGTCTGAGGTGAAGTCTTTGAGAGTAACTCTGCCTGAGAAGCTTCCGTGTAGTTGGCCACCTGTTTTTTGTCATGATGATGAAGGGTGGTGACAGGAATCTGTGAGGATGAGTTAGGGGACGGTGTCAAATGCTTTGCTGATATCTGTTGCCGCTAATACTGTGCGGGATGGGGGGACGTGGTTCAAGCCATTCCGAATATGTTTCATGAGATGTTTGTGCCGTATAGTAAGGAGTGGTTGGGTCTAAAGCCATGATGTGTAGGTAAGAGTGAGATGTTTTTGGTTGATTCTGGTAGGGATCACTCTTTCAACAAGAATGGATACTGAAGACAGCAGCGATACAGGACAGTAAGAGGAGCGGGAAGTTGGTGGTTTCGAGGATTTTAAGATGGGTACTAATGGTGGCAAGTTACCAGATTCTTGGGATGTTGTGTAACCAGGAGTGATTAAAGTCCATTTGCTTGTGGAGGGCAACTGTCTCAAAACGTTTCATGTAGGAGATTGATATGTTACCACGATCTGTTGCAAGGAGTTCTTTAATGTTTTGATTCCGATTCAAGTGTCACTGGAAGTGAAAGATTGGTGAGCAATTGTTTCGGGATGGAATCTCTATGGATGAATTTCGCATTTGGTGAGGCTGTGTCTTCGTCATTTACTGAAACAGAGTACTGTCTCATCAAAAAACTTCCTGCATCAAGGATTCCTACCTATTTCTCCGACTTGGTGGGCGTTTCCCGCGTTAGCGTTGCAGCGCCAGGAACTAACGAGGAAAGGCTGCATTCACTCGCATCCATTCTTTAACAGTCATATATAATGCGCCGAAACCACAGTTCCGTATCTACAACCAGATCCCACAGACCTTTCCATGGTTTACCTTGGAAGCTTCACATGCCTTGGTTGAATCCAGTGACAGCACATTTGAAACCAGTATACCACATCGTTCCAGTTCACTCTATCCCGCGCACGCCTTTTACCTTCCATCATGTCTGAGCCACATCACTCAAAAGAAATTTCACTCCATCCTTCCATTTCCAATTTCGTTTCCCCGTTCTCCTTGTTTCCTCTACTTCCTTTCTCTTTGTCAACCTTTCGTCACTCTTACTTTCAACATGCCCAAATCATTTTAGCACACCCACTTCAGTTCTCTCAAACACACTATTTTTATGACCTCTCTCTCTCTCTCTCTCTCTCTCTCTCTCTCTCTCTCTCTCTCTCTCTCTCTCTCTCTCTCTCTCTCTCAAGATTATATTTCTTTGTGTATTTAATAATAGAAGATTCAATGATATTTCTCGTGGTAATAGAGTTAGAGTTAATATCTGAGATGGCATTACTCCAGTCAATACAATGATCATAGTTTTTAACGTGATTAAACAAGGCATTTGATTCTTGTCCCGTTCTTATACTATATTTGTGTTGCTTAAGTCTGGCAGAAAGATCCTTACCAGTCTCCCCAACATAAAACTTATCACAATTTCTACATGGCATGATTATCAAATGGCGTCCTAGCTACGTCTCTTCGTTGTATATAAACTGACTGTTATATATCTCTCTTGTATCTCCACTGATGATGTGATTATTACACGAAAGTGTCTTGGGAACTTATCTTGTTTCACTTTCCCCGTTTCACTTTCCCTGTAGGAATATCTTGATCACGAGCCAGAATCGTGATCCTTTTTTTTTTTTCCAAAAAAAGCGACAGAGAAGGGGGCCAGGTGAGCATATTCCCTCAAAGGCCCAGTCCTCTGTTCTTAACGCTACCTCGCTAATGCGAGAAATGGCGAATAGTTTGAAAGAAAGAAAGAAAAAGATATATATATATATATATATATATATATATATATATATATATATATATATATATATATATATATATTATTAATTTTTTTATTCTACTTAGTCGTTGCCTGCCGCGTTAGCTAGGTAGCGCAAGGAAACACACGACAGAATGGCCAAACCCACCCACATATACATGTATATCCATAAACGCCCACACACGCACACATCATGCCTGTACGTTTCAATGTATAAATAGATATACATACACAGACCTACATGTATCTATATATATATACACATGTACATATTCATACTTGATGCCTTCATCCATTCTCGTCGCCACCCCGCCACACATGAAATGGCAACCCTCTCCCCACGCGAGCGCGCGAGGTAGTGCTAGGAAAAGACAACAGAGGCCACATTCGTTCACACTGAGTCCCTAGCTGTCATGTGTAATGCACCGAAACCACAGCTCCTTATCCACATCCAGGCCCCACAAAAGTTTCCATGTTTTACCCCACACGCTTCACATGCCCTGGTTCAATTCCATTGACAGCTCGATACCGGTATACCACCTGGTTCCAGTTCACTCTATTCATTGCACACCTTTCATCCTCCTGTATCTTCACGCCCCTATCGATCAAAATCTTTTTCACTCCATCCTTCCACCTCCAATTTCGTCTCCCACTTCTCATTCCTTCCACCTCCAGCACATATATCCCCTTTGTCAATAATTCCTCATTTATTCTCTCCATATGACCAAACCGTTTCAATACACACTCTTCTGCTCTCTCAACCACACTCTTTTTATTACCACACATCTCTCTTACTATTTAATTGCTTACTCGATCAAACCACCTCACACCACATATTGTCCTCAAGCATCTCATTTCCAACACATCCACCTGTCTCCGCACAATCCTATCTATAGCCCATTCCTCGGAACCATATAACATTGTTGGAACCACTATTATTTCAAACATACCCATTTTTGCTCTCGGAGATAACGTTCTCGCCATCCACGCATTCTTCAACGCTCCCAGAACTTTCGCCCCCATCCCGCACCCTGTGACTCACTTCCGCCTCTATGGTTCCATCCGCTGCCAAATCCACTCGCAGATATCAAAAACACTTCACTTCCTTCAGTTTTTCTCCATTCAAACTTACCTCCCAATTAACTAGTCCCTCCACTCTACTGAACCTAATATCCTTACTCTTATTCACATTTACTCTCAGCTTTCTTCTTTCACGCACTTTACCAAATTCAGTCACCAAGTACTGCAGTTTCTCACCCGAATCAGCCACCAGTGCTGTATCACCAGCGAACAACAACTGACTCACTTCCCAAGCCCTCTCATTCACAACAGACTGCATACTTGCCCCTCCCTCCAGAACTCTTGCATTTACCTCCCTAACAACCCCATTCATAAACAAATTAATCAACCATGGAGACATCACACACCCCTGCCGCAAACCGACATTCACTGGAAGCCAGTCATCCCCTCTTCCTACTCGTACACATGCCGTACATCCTCGATAAAAACTTTTCACTTCTTCCAGCAACTTACCTCCCACACCATATATTCTTAATACCTTCCACAGAGCATCTCTATCACTATCATATGCCTTCTCCAAATCCATAAATGCTACATAAAAATCTATCTGTTTTTCTAAGTATCTCTCACATACATTCTTTAAAGCAAACACCTGATTCACACATCCTCTACCACTTCTGAAACCATACTGCTCTTCTCCAGTCTGATGCTCTGTACATGCTTTTACCCTCTCAATCATTACCCTTTCATATAATTTCTCAGGAATACTCAACAAGCTCATACCTCTGTAATTTGAACACTCACCTTTAACCCCTTTGCCTTTGTACAATGGCACTATGTATGCATTTCACCAATCTCAGAGACGTCACTATGAACCTTACATACACTGAATATCCTTACCAACCAGTCACCAACACAATTACCCCCTTTTTAATAAATTCCACTGCAATACCATCCAAACCCGCCACCTTGCCGGCTTTCATCTTCGCAAAGCTTTCACTACCTCTCCTTTGTTTACCAAACCATTCTCCCTGACCCTCTCACTTCGCACACCACCTCGACCAAAACACCTTCTATCTGCCAATCAAACACATTCACCAAACATTCAAAATAATCACTTCATCTCCGTCACACTTCACCGTTACTTGTTATTACCACCCTAGTAGCCCTCTTCGCCGATGCTCGTATTTGCTCTCTTGTCTTACGCTCTTTACTTACCTTCCTCCAAAACATCTTTTTATTCTCCCTGAAATTGAATGATTCTCATTCCTTTGCTCATTTGCCCTCTTTTTCACCTCTTGCACCTTTCTCCTGACCACCTGCCTCTTTCTTTTATGCATCTTTCTTATATATATATATATATATATATATATATATATATATATATATATATATATATATATATATATATATATATATATATATATAATTCTCCCCTATCCCTGGGGATAGGGGAGAAAGAATACTTCCCACGCATTCCTCACGTGTCGTAGAAGGCGACTAAAGGGTACGGGAGCGGGGAGCCAGAAACCCTCCCCTCCTTGTATTTTAACTTTCTAAAAGGGTAAACAGAAGAAGGAGTCACGCGAGGAGTCCTCATGCTCCTCGAAGGCTCAGACTGGGGTGTCTAAATGTGTGTGGATGTAACCAAGATGAGAAAAAAGGAGAGATAGGTAGTATGTTTGAGGAAAGGAACATGGATGTTTTGGCTCTGAGTGAAACGAAGCTCAAGGGTAAAGGGGAAGAGTGGTTTGGGAATGTCTTGGGAGTAAAGTCAGGGGTTAGTGAGAGGACAAGAGCAAGGGAAGGAGTAGCACTACTCCTTAATCAGGAGTTGTGGGAGTATGTGATAGAGTTTAAGAAAGTAAATTCTAGATTCATATGGGTAAAACTGAAAGTTGATGGAGAGAGATGGGTGACTATTAGTGCATATGCACCTGGGCATGAGAAGAAAGATCATGAGAGGCAAGTGTTTTGGGAGCAGCTGAATGAGTGTGAAGTGGTTTTGATGCACAAGACCGGGTTATAGTGATGGGTGATTTGAATGCAAAGGTGAGTAATGTGGCAGTTGAGGGAATAATTGGTATACATAGAGTGTTCAGTGTTGTAAATGGAAATGGTGAAGAGCTTGTAGATTTATGTGCTGAAAAAGGACTGGTGATTGGGAATACCTGGTTTAAAAAGCGAGATATACATTAGTATACGTATGTAAGTAGGAGAGATGGCCAGAGAGCGTTATTGGATTACGTGTTAATTGATAGACGCACGAAAGAGAGACTTTTGGATGTTAATGTGCTGAGAGGTGCAACTGGAGGAATGTCTGATCATTATCTTGTGGAGGCGAAGGTGAAGATTTGTGGGGCTTTGCAGAAGAGAAGAGAGAATGTTGGGGTGAAGAAAGTGGTGAGAGTAAGTGAGCTTGGGAAGGAGACTTGTGTGAGGAAGTACCAGGAGAGACTGAGCACAGAATGGAAAAAGGTGAGAACAAAGGAGGTAAGGGGAGTGGGGGAGGAATGGGATGTATTTTTGGAAGCAGTGATGGCTTGCGCAAAAGATGCTTGTGGCATGAGAAGCGTGGGAGGTGGGTCGATTAGAAAAGATAGTAAGTGGTGGGATGGAGAGGTAAGGTTATTAGTGAAAGAGAAGAGAGAGGCATTTGGACGATTTTTGCAGGGAAAAAATGCAAATGAGTGGGAGATGTATAAAAGAAAGAGGCAGGAGGTCAAGAGAAAGGTGCAAGAGGTGAAAAAGAGGGCAAAAGAGAGGTGGGGTGAGAGTGTATCATTAAATTTCAGGGAGAATAAAAAGATGTTTTGGAAGGTGGTAAATAATGTGTGTAAGACAAGGGAGCAAATGGGAACTTCAGTGAAAGGGGCTAATGGGGAGGTGATAACAAGTAGTGGTGATGTGAGAAGGAGATAGAGTGAGTATTTTGAAGGTTTGTTGAATGTGTTTGATGATAGAGTGGCAGATATAGGGTGTTTTGGTCGAGGTGGTGTGCAAAGTGAGAGGGTTAGGGAAAATGATTTGGTTAATAGAGAAGAGGTAGTAAAAGCTTTGCGGAAGATGAAAGCCGGCAAGGCAGCAGGTTTGGATGGTATTGCAGTGGAATTTATTAAAAAAGGAGGTGACTGTATTGTTGACTGGTTGGTAAGGTTATTTAATGTATGTATGACTCATGGTGAGGTGCCTGAGGATTGGCGGAATGCGTGCATAGTGCCATTGTACAAAGGCAAAGGGGATAAGAGTGAGTGCTCAAATTACAGAGATATAAGTTTGTTGAGTATTTCTGGTAAATTATATGGGAGGGTATTGATTGAGAGGGTGAAGGCATGTACAGAGCATCAGATTGGGGAAGAGCAGTGTTGTTTCAGAAGTGGTAGAGGATGTGTGGATCAGGTGTTTGCTCTGAAAAATGTATGTAGGAAATACTTAGAAAACCAAATGGATTTGTATGTAGCATTTATGGATCTGGAGAAGGCATATGAAAGAGTTGATAGAGATGCTCTGTGGAAGGTTTTAAGAATATATGGTGTGGGAGGCAAGTTGTTAGAAGCAGTGAAAAGTTTTTATCGAGGATGTAAGGCATGTGTACGTGGCTCCCAGAATTTTCGCCCCCTCCCCCGCCCTATGATTCACTTCCGCTTCCATGGTTCCATCCGCTGCCAGATCCACTCCAAGATATCTAAAGCACTTTACTTCCTCCAGTTTTTCTCCATTCAAACTTACGTCCCAATTGACTTGACCCTCAACCCTATTGTACCTAATAACCTTGCTCTTATTCACATTTACTCTTAACTTTCTTCTTTCACACACTTTACCAAACTCAGTCACCAGCTTCTGCAGTTTCTCACATGAATCAGCCACCAGCGCTGTATCATCAGCGAACAACAACTGACTCACTTTCCAAGCTCTCTCATCCACAACAGACTTCATACTTGCCCCTCTTTCCAAAACTCTTGCATTCACCTCCCTAACAACCCCATCCTAAAACAAAGTAAACAACCATGGAGACATCACACACCCCTGCCGCAAACCTACATTCACTGAGAACCAATCACTTTCCTCTCTTCCTACGCGTACACATGCCTTACATCCTAGATAAAAACTTTTCACTGCCTCTAACAACTTGCCTGCCATACCATATATTCTTAATACCCTCCACAGAGCATCTCTATCAACTCTCTCATATGCCTTCTCCAGATTCAGAAATGCTACATACAAATCCATTTGCTTTTCTAAGTATTTCTCACATACATTCTTCAAAGCAAACACCTGATCCACACATCCTCTACCACTTCTGAAACCACACTGCTCTTCCCCAATCTGATGCTCTGTACATGCTTTCACCCTCTCAATCAATACCCTCCCATATAATTTACCAGGAATACTCAACAAACTTGTACCTCTGTAATTTGAGCACTCACTCTTATCCCCTTTGCCTTTGTACAATGGCACTATGCACGCATTCCGCCAATCCTCAGACACTTCACCATGAGTCATACATATATTAAATACCTTACCAACCAGTCAACAATACAGTCACCCCCTTTTTTAATAAATTCCATTGCAATACCATCCAAACCTCCTGCCTTGCCGGCTTCCATCTTCCGCAAAGCTTTTACTACCTCTTCTCTATTTACCAAATCATTTTCTCTAACCCTCTCACTTTGCACACCACCTCGACCAAGACACCCTATATCTGCCACTCTATCATCAAACACATTCAACAAACCTTCAAAATACTCACTCCATCTCCTTCTCACATCACCACTACTTGTTATCACCTCCCCATTAGCGCCCTTCACTGAAGTTCCCATTTGCTCCCTTGTCTTACGCACTTTATTTACCTCCTTCCAGAACATCTTTTTATTCTCCCTAAAATTTAATGATACTCTCTCACCCCAACTCTCATTTGCCCTTTTTTTCACCTCTTGCACCTTTCTCTTGACCTCCTGTCTCTTTCTTTTATACATCTCCCACTCAATTGCATTTTTTCCCTGCAAAAATCGTCCAAATGCCTCTCTCTTCTCTTTCACTAATAATCTTACTACTTCATCCCACCACTCACTACCCTTTCTAATTAACCCACCTCCCACTCTTCTCATGCCACAAGCATCTTTTGCGCAATCCATCACTGATTCCCTAAATACATCCCATTCCTCCCCCACTCCCCTTACTTCCATTGTTCTCACCTTTTTCAATTCTGTACTCAGTCTCTCCTGGTACTTCCTCACACAAGTCTCCTTCCCAAACCCACTTACTCTCACCACCCTCTTCACCCCAACATTCACTCTTCTTTTCTGAAAACCCCTACAAATCTTCACCTTCGCCTCAGACATCCCTCCAGTTGCACCTCTCAGCACATTTACATCCAAAAGTCTCTCTTTCGCGCGCCTGTCAATTAACACGTAATCCAATAACGCTCTCTGGCCATCTCTCCTACTTACATACGTATACTTATGTATATCTCGCTTTTTAAACCAGGTATTCCCAATCACCAGTCCTTTTTCAGCACATAAATCTACAAGCTCTTCACCATTTCCATTTACGACAATGAACACCCCATGTATACCAATTATTCCCTCAACTGCCACATTACTCACCTTTGCATTCAAATCACCCATCACTATAACCCGGTCTTGTGCATCAAAACCACTAACACACTCATTCAGCTGCTCCCAAAACACTTGCCTCTCATGATCTTTCTTCTCATGCCCAGGTGCATATGCACCAATAATCACCCATCTTTCTCCATCAACTTTCAGTTTTACCCATATTAATCGAGAATTTACTTTCTTACATTCTATCACATACTCCCACAACTCCTGTTTCAGGAGTACTGCTACCCCTTCCCTTGCTCTTGTCCTCTCACTAACCCCTGACTTTACTCCCAAGACATTCCCAAACCACTGTTCCCCTTTACCGTTGAGCTTCGTTTCACTCAGAGCCAAAACATCCAGGTTCCTTTCCTCAAACATACTGCCGATATATATATATATATATATATATATATATATATATATATATATATATATATATATATATATATATATATATATATATATATATATGAATATGCACACAAGAAAATGACAACCTCAGCGTAGCACAGAAAATAAACAGTATATCATTTATATCGACATTTGCTTGACGTTATACCTCTGAGTATATCATGAAATAATTTGCTTGGCCTTTCGAATATACTAATGTACCATAGATGCTTTGTGTACACTGAGATTTATCGAAAGAGAACAAGCAATAGTGTTCTACATGAGAAACATGAAAATGGAAAATGCAAGATGAAGACTAAAGAAGTGATAAGTATGAAACATTCTCCCCAGAGGTTACGGTGCACAGGTCGTGGGAGTGAATAAGCTCGTAGGAAAGATGCCGTAGAAACCATTCCCTTCTATCTCAGCCGAAGACATTCCATATATGTGCAATAAACCGTCTCCTGTGTTTACAGATGGCTTCGGCAAACACGAGGAGTTCCATCATTCCTTCTGGGGAGTTCCACTGGACATCAATAAGCGGAAACACCAGTTACAAATTATGATCAAGAAATAAAATAATTCAGCTTTCATACCCGGAGATGCAGTCTAATGATCTGTATATGGATATTGAAAGACATTAGATCTAGTGCTTTTTAATTTAGTTTTATATATTCGTTCTAATATCAATCCCGGTGGCATATATGAACTATTTCATTACAGAAAACTATTATATGTGTGTGTGTGTATATATATATATATATATATATATATATATATATATATATATATATATATATATATATATATATATATATTTGCGGAAGGGGTGTGTGATGTCTCCATGGTTGTTTAATTTGTTTATGGATGGGGTTGTTAGGGAGGTGAATGCAAGAGTTTTGGAAAGAGGGGCAAGTATGAAGTCTGTTGGGGATGAGAGAGCTTGGGAAGTGAGTCAGTTGTTGTTCGCTGATGATACAGCGCTGGTGGCTGATTCATGTGAGAAACTGCAGAAGCTGGTGACTGAGTTTGGTAAAGTGTGTGAAAGAAGAAAGTTAAGAGTAAATGTGAATAAGAGCAAGGTTATTAGGTACAGTAGGGATGAGGGTCAAGTCAATTGGGAGGTGAGTTTGAATGGAGAAAAACTGGAGGAAGTGAAGTGTTTTAGATATCTGGGAGTGGATCTGGCAGCGGATGGAACCATGGAAGCGGAAGTGGATCATAGGGTGGGGGAGGGGGCGAAAATTCTGGGAGCCTTGAAGAATGTGTGGAAGTCGAGAACATTATCTCGGAAAGCAAAAATGGGTACGTTTGAAGGAATAGTGGTTCCAACAATATATATATATATATATATATATATATATATATATATATATATATATATATATATATATATATATATATATATATAATAGCTGTGGTTTCGTTGCATTATTACATGACAGCTTGAGACTGAGTGTGAACGAATGGGGTCTTTGGTGTCTTTCCTAGCGCTACCTCGCACACATGAGGGGGGAGGGGGTTGTTATTCCATGTGTGGCGAGGTGGCGATGGGAACAAATAAATGCAGACAGTATGAATTATGTACATGTGTATATATGTATATGTCCGTGTGTGTATATATATGTGTACATTGAGATGTATAGGTATGTATATTTGCGTGTGTGGACGTGTTTGTTTATACATGTGTATGTGGGCGGGTTGGGCCATTCTTTCGTCTGTTTCCTTGCGCTACCTTGCTAACGCGGGAGACAGCGACAAAGCTAAATAAATAGATAAATATATAATAATTTGTTTTGAATACTTTTTTATATACAGTGAGAAGACGAAAGGGCGATTCCTGCTTTGATATGTATCAGCGAATCGAGTATGTATGTGTACAGACCCCTTCATTAAACATGTACCCGGACTTGCAATGATTGATTCCTATGTTGGATCTGATCGTTTGCGACCCACCGGGGGGCTATTAAATCAGGCATTCATTTTTTATTGTAGGATCATTCAAATCCAAATGTGCACTACAGAGCTGAACAACATGGAAGTGGAAAAGAAACAAAAACTATTTGCCCGGTATCAAAGTGGAGTGTAAAGTGATTGAAAGAATTAGCATGAGAAAGTTTATGGTCATATGAATAAATTATTCGCATTATCATAATTAGTTTGTTCTCTCTGAGGAAAGAAGTTGATTTATCTATCATTTTCCTAGTAGTGTCAGACAATGAATTATATTTCCCTTGAAAAAAAAATATATGTGAATTCTATCTCACTCTTTTACAATTTTATATTGCTTATATTTTCGTTGATAAAAAGAGAATCGTCCCATTTTAGGAGGGTCTTATTGGTCTAAGGCTGGATGTGGCTGGTACTGAGCTGTGGCTGTACGTAGATGGTTGGTGGTGATATAGGATCGTTGGTGGTGATCTATGCTTGTAGATGTTGGTGTTGATCTACGGATGTAGATAGCTGGTATTGGTCTAAGGCTGTACATGGTGTTAATCTAAGTAGATGACTGGTATTGATCTTAGGCTGTATATGGTTAGTAATGGTCTAAGGCTGTAGATGGTTGATATTGATCTAAGGCTGTAGACGGTAGATGCTGAGCTGAGGCTGTAGATGGTTATTATTGATCTAAAGATGTAGATAGTTGGTATTAATCTAAGGCTGTAGCTGTCTGGTACTGCTGGAATGGTTCAGTCCTGCGACCATCTATGTGGGTGACATGTTGGAAGACTATATTTGCGGTCTTGAGGAGAGTAGAGAGTGGTGAGGACTGCATCATGTTACAAGGACACTAAGACAAGCTGAAAATGAAAAGTTAGTCTAATGATAAACAGTCGAAGGAAATTCAACACAAGGAAGTGCAAAGTAATTAGGCTGGGACACAATGAACGAAGGCATCGTTGCTGATAGTAACGAAGCAGGATATAAATGTGCAGCAATCTGCGAGTGAGAAGAACTCGGGAGTCAAAACAGTGCATAGCCTCACTCTAGAGCCGTACCATATTAGAGTTGCCTTCAGTTACACGAAGAAAGAAATATTCGACCAACTGATCAAATACTATACTAAGCCAAAGCTTGGATACGATTCTCAAGCTAGGTTACCACACTTCTATAAACATAAGAACTTATAGAGAAGGTCTAAAGAAGGACAAACAAATTTGGTTCTAGAATTAAGAGAGCAGCGTTACTGTGTGCAGTTTAAGGCCATAGATGTGTTCATAATGAAGAAGAAGAAGGTTGTAATCCAGAATGATGACGTCAACAGCAGACACTGTTATCCGAAAATGCATCCAGAAGTCAGAACATAAAATTAAGCAAGAAACTTGTTAGAAAAGCTGTGAAGAAATACTTTTACAGCATGAGTAGTGGATAGGTGGAGTAAACTGAATGAGGAAACTGCGAATGCGGATAATAACAGAAGTTTATGCTGTATTGTAGCAGAGAATGTACAGGATGTGGGGCCTCGCGAGTGTAGAAGAACCTCTCCGTGCCGTATGAACAGGTAACTACAAACTGTCACCGTTGCCAACTCAAGGATGAGTCGTTTTGATGAATGTTTCTTTCCTTACAACTCGAAGCTTTGAAACTCTCTACCCTCTCATGTCTTTCCCCATAACTATGACCTGGCACATTTTAAAAGAGATTTTTTCACTTTCTCGAAAAATCGTAAATACTTTCGCTAGTTTCTTTCTTTTCCCTTTTATAGTCTTCTCTGTATTCCAATTAAGACCCGGCCTTAATGTGGACTTTTGTCCGTGACTGGAGCCTCCAACGTAAGAAAAGAAATAAAGCTAATTGCCCAATTGCTCACCGATTGCCATTATTATTCTCCTCATCCCCTTAAGGACTCTTCCTTCATGCTTTTCCATCCCTCGTCTAGGGCTTCGTACCATTAAAAAACTCAAGTCTTATATCCTCCACAAGTCTGTATTCCCATCTTTCCGCCATGATCACCTTCCTTGGTGAAATTTCACTCGGAAGAGAAGTTGCGCCTGTTACCTGTCTCGTCAGAAAGACGAAGCAATGACTCCTTTTGAGGACAGGTAGCCCTCGCACCTCTTGTCGTTCAAGTCTCGACATATAAGTCTAGTGAAACCATAAGAGCTCTTACCCATGAGTAATGCGCTTCATAAGTTATCAGACTGGCAATCCGATTAACTTCGGCCTCTGAAATTGAAACTAAGTTACCCATCTTTGTTCCACGTACCCAATCCCCTTTATAATTCATTTAATGCCATGCCTCCCGTTTCTTGCCGGGCCTGCGTATGCTACTCTCCGCTGTAAGTACCGGCAGGCGTAGCGCAGTCTGTTCATCCCTACTCACCTAAACCTTTGTCTCACTCTACTACACCACCTTATGCACTTTCCTCCTCTCTACCCTATTCAACTCTCCTTTCACCTCGCTGCTTTGTGTGCTAGGGGCCTCCCTTTTCAAGCCACGGGACCCATTGTTTCAAGGATTTCGCCAGGCAGTGATATATATATGTTGTGCTGTATACATCCTCTAAACCTCTTGTAGTTTTCCACAAGAATTCTCATTACGACCGCCTCCACGTTGATTCAACTTCAGAACGTGTCATTGGTTTTAAATGACCCCAGAAGTATTTTTTCCCTCTATGTCTCCTATTGTCCCTGCCCTATTTATTACCCCTCATTCTCGGCGTAAAAACTTCACTCAGTATTTTTTAGGTCTCATTTTCCAGTTCATTGGCAGTTTCTCACTTCTTTTCACTTTGAAACTGCTATATACTTGCCGGCACTTCTAAGTGACAGTAAATAGAAGGAAAACACTACCCTTCTATTCTCTTCCTGGCATTAGAAACATAGTGCGATGCCATTTACTTAAGCCAGATTTCTAATTAGAATATTCTTTAGGTTTTGATTTTGACGTAAGTCGTCCAGTCGTCCATACCTCCTTGCTTTTTTGGTAATATAAGATTCGTCTTTGCCATTACGAGACACTGCAGGAACCTCTCCTCTCAGAAGTATCGCCTTGACAACTCTCAGCCTCCTCCTTACCAGAGGGCCTACGGAGGCTTTCCTTAATGTTGTTTTCAGCCATAAACGTGGCCACCGTCCGTCTTCCATTTTTTTCTTAATAGGGTAGTTAGAGGAGAGGAAGGAGTTGGTGGTACAGGGGATGGAGGGATAGCTTGAGAGGGAAAAGGAGACTGGGACATGTACAGGTTTATGACGTGTTTGTCTTTTCTTTTGTTTTTTTTTCATGCGTGTGGTTGATTTTCAAGAAGCAAGATAATTACACGTTTTTATAAGCAGATGATGACTACTGAAAAATGTACCATTACGTAAATGGAATGATATCCTTGCGTTTGATGAACGTCAGTCTACGATGATTCTTCCAAAAGTTTACATACAAAACTACTGAGAGATTGGCATCACTGGGTACATTTTCTTGATCCTATCCTTGTAGAAAGCCAGCATGAATGTAGAATACCAAACATTAGCTAAGACTATATAGACGTAGACGAACGGTAATGCAGTGTAGTTATTCATCTGGGCCCATCTAAGGCATGTCTTTTAGAAATGCCGAATACTTCGAGTCGAGTTCGACACAACGACAGTAGTTCGGTAACTACCTTCATCAACTAAATTACATTGTCTTTCTTAATAGAAATCCTTCACTTATCGATAGGATTACTCATGGAATACTTGAGGGTTGCATACCAGTTCCTTTCCCGTTATTTTGTTATTCATGTAATAAACGACTCCGACTCATTCCCTATGCTGGTGACATGAGTCTCCAATCCTAATCTAAAGCTGGAGCGCCTCATTACGCATGTTAAGTCAGAAACAGCTCTGTTCCACTCCTTGTCTGTCGCAGTTGCAGTGCATTTAATTTCGTTTTGAAAAGTTCCATCCATGGTGATATGACTTGTCTGACGTCTACTTTAGAGTTTTTCTCTTTGACAAGTGGCTCATCTCCATTTTAGTTTTCAAATTAATGTATTTCAGAAACAGATGTTTAGAAAAATATAAGTAAAAGATGGCAGATTGCAAGTCATGGTGACAGCAAAGATAACTGAAGTTGGGATTGCCTCGGCCAAATGTTTTCTTTCTTCAGCCAGATCGTAACCTCTCTGTTAAAGAGTCATTGTGATGAAACGTTTTTCTTCTATAATAATTTCGGCCACAATGACAGAAATGATACTTTTTATTGATTTGTAAGGAAGACACTTTTCATAGCGTACATTGTAAGATATGTGTAAAGTATTTAGTGTTCCATCCATTCAGTGAAGTCTATTTTTCCCCTAGATGCTTGAGAAGTACCGTGAATTGTATTGCTACAGATGATATAACGAAGCTTGATCTATGATTCAGTAAACTGTAGCCAAGTTCGTCGACCTGGACCATATGTGGACTCCATATCCACTTTTGCGCCACCAGTCGCTGCAGGAAGCAAGAGTAAGGTCGTTACCTTTGCGGGGAAAAAATGAAATAAGAATGACTTTGATGTTGGACCGACCACGAGATTATAGCGTATGAACCGCAGCAAATGATAAGAAGCTGAAAATACACAAACACTTCCCTGAGCTCGAAAACTTTTTGAAGGATTTCATGTTTTCAGGATTTCTTGACTGTTCTCTGATTGGAAAAAGTTTCAGTTTATTCCAGAAAAATGTTCAGCACTTTTCCGAGAGCAGGATTAGTGAAGAATTTCCAAAAACTTGAAATCTTGCGAAAAGGTTCTTCACTCATGGGAGAGTTGGGGAATTTTCCCTCTGCCCATAAGAACCCGTACCCACCATTACCAAATGGCCCTAGAGGAAGGTAAGAGAACTTCATACAATGAGATACTTAGTAGGGAGGAAGAAGGGCCAACCCTTGGCCTTACCTGGTACTGTACCATCAGACGCTGATGGTATAATCAACCTTCCTCACGAACCCATCCATAAACAGCCATGGTGACATCGCAGATAATTGTCGCAGTCACACTCACTCGAAACACCTCACCCTCCTCTCCTTCCTGCTCGCACACACGTCTCAATCTCGTGACAGAAACTCTTTACTTGTGCTTGTAGCTTTCCTCCCACATAATATATGCGTAGTATTTTCCCCAGAGCATCTTTATAAACCTATCTTACTCTTTCTTCATTTCCAAATACGTGACATTCATGGATCTGAAGAAGTTTAGCTCTTCTTAAAGTATTTCTCAAACATTTTTCTTCAGAACAACATCTAATCCGCTTATCCTCTACTACTCCTGAAGCCACATTCTTCCTCCCCAATCTGATACTTTGTGTATGCTACAACCTTCATAATCGGCTCTCTTCATATCAGGCACACTCAATAAACATACATAAGTAATTCAAGCATTCACCTTTGTCCTTCTTGCCTTTATTAGATTGTTTATATACAGACATTTCTCCAATCCTCAGGCACCTCGCCTTGAGCCATAAATACATAAGTATTACTAACTAACCAACTAACACCACTGCTGTCCCCTTTCTTAAGAAATTCAACTTCAGTCTTGTCTACCCCAGCCGCTTTTCAACACTTCTTCCTACGCAAGACATTCACCACCTTTTCTCTTTTCAGTAGATCATTTCCTTTGACTCTCTCTCATTGCATACCTTCACGTCAGAAAGACCCCACATTTGCTGCCATATCATCAAACACAATCAGTAGTCCTTCAAAGTTATCACTCCATCTCCTCATCTCCTATTCTTTGCCTTTCACCATTTCCCATTTGCTCCTGTTGTCCGAACCCTATCAATTCAAAAAAATTCCTTTTCTCCTTGAAGTTTACACATAATATCTCATTCCAACTCTAATTTGCTCTCTTTTTCAGTCTCTGCACTTTCCTCTTGACCTCCTACCGCTTTCTGTTGTAACATCTTCCAGTCACTTGCACTCCTTTTCTATATCTCTCTTTTCTCCTTCACTAGCTACTTAATTTCGTGACCTTACGACTCACTAACATCTCTCACGAGCCCGCCTTCCACTTTTCACATACCTTACACTTTTCTCGCACATGCTAGCAATGGTTCTCTAACAAATGCCTGCCATTCCGCACCCAGTACTTTAGCTTATTTTACTCTTGACTTTAAACATTCTACACTCAATCTATCCAGGAATCTCTTCACGCAAGCATATATATATATATATATATCGACGTGCTGTCAATGGCTTGAACAAATGTGGCCTTTGTTGTCTTTTCTTAGCGCTACCTAGCGCGCGCGCGGGAGAAGGGGGTGCCATTTCACGAGTGGCAGGGTGGCAACGAGAATGGATGAAGGCATCAAGTATAAATATGTACATGTGTATGTCTGTGTATGTATATGTATGTATACGTTGAAATGTATAGGTATGTATATGTGCGTGTGTGAGCGTGTATGTATATACATGTGTATGTGGGTGGGTTGGGCCATTCGTTTGTCTGTTCCCTTGCGCTACTTCGCTAACACGGGAGACAGCGACAAAATATGATATATATATATATATATATATGAGTTTGGTAAAGTGTGTGAAAGAAGAAAGTTAAGAGTAAATGTGAATAAGAGCAAGGCTATTAGGTACAGTAGGGTTGAGGGTCAAGTCAATTGGGAGGTAAGTTTGAATGGAGAAAAACTGGAGGAAGTAAAGTGTTTTAGATATCTGGGAGTGGATCTGGCAGCGGATGGAACCATGGAAGCGGAAGTGAATCATAGGGTGGGGGAGGGGGCGAAAATCCTGGGAGCCTTGAAGAATGTGTAGAAGTCGAGAACATTATCTCGGTAAGCAAAAATAGGTATGTTTGAAGGAATAGTGGTTCCAACAATGTTGTACGGTTGCGAGGCGTGGGCTATGGATAGAGTTGTGCGCAGGAGGGTGGATGTGATGGAAATGAGATGTTTGAGGACAATGTGTGGTATGAGGTGGTTTGATCGATTAAGTAATGTAAGGGTAAGAAAGATGTGTGGAAATAAAAAGAGCGTGGTTGAGAGAGCAGAAGAGGGTGTTTTGAAATGGTTTGGGCACATGGAGAGAATGAGTGAGGAAATATTGACCAAGAGGATATATGTGTCGGAGGTGGAGGGAACGAGGAGAAGTGGAAGACCAAATTGGAGGTGGAAAGATGGAGTGAAAAAGATTTTGAGTGATCGGGGCCTGAACATGCAGGAGGGTGAAAGGCGGGCAAGGAATAGAGTGAATTGGATCGATGTGGTATACCGGGGTTGACGTGCTGTCAGTGGATTGAATCAGGGCATGTGAAGCGTCTGGGGTAAACCATGGAAAGTTGTGTGGGGCCTGGATGTGGAAAGGGAGCTGTGGTTTCGGGCATTATTGCATGACAGCTAGAGACTGAGTGTGAACGAATGGGGCCTTTGTTGTCTTTTCCTAGCGCTACCTCGCACACATGAGGGGGGAGGGGGACGGTATTCCATATGTGGCGAGGTGGCGATGGGATTGAATAAATGCAGACAGTGTGAATTGTGTGCATGGGTATATATGTATGTGTCTGTGTGTGTATATATATGTGTACATTGAGATGTATAGGTATGTATATTTGCGTGTGTGGACGTGCATGTATATACATGTGTATGGGGGGTGGGTTGGGCCATTTCTTTCGTCTGCTTCCTTGCGCTTCCTCGCAAACGCGGGAGACAGCGACAAAGCAAAAAAAGAAAGAAAAAAAAAGAAAATATATATATATATATATATATATATATATATATATATATATATATATATATATATATATATATATATATATATATATCCTACACGTACACATGCCTTACATCCTCGATAAAAACTTTTTACTGCCTCTAAAAACTTGCCGCCCACACCATATATTCCTAATACCTTCCACAGAGCATCTCTGTCAACTCTGTCATATGCCTTCTGCAGATACATAAATGCTACATACAGATCCATTTGCTTTTCTAAGTATTTCTCACATACATTCTTCAAAGCAAACACCTGATCCACACATCCTCTACCACTTCTGAAACCACACTGCTCTTCCCCAATCTGATGCTCTGTACATGCCTTCACCCTCTCAATCAATACCCTTCCATATAATTTCCTTGCAATACTCAACAAACTTATACCTTTGTAATTTGAGCACTTACTTTTATCCCCTTTGCCTTTGTACAATGGCACTCTGCAAGCATTCCACCAGTCCTCAGGTACCTCACCATGAGTCATACATACGTTAAATAATCTTACCAACCAGTCAACAATACAGTCACCCCTTTTTTAATAAATTCCACTGCAACACCATCCAAATCCGCTGCCTTGCCGGCTTTCATCTTCCGCAAAGCTTTTACTACCTCTTTTCTGTTTACCAAATCATTCTCCCTAACCCTCTCACTTTGCACAGCACCTCGACAAAAACACACTATAACTGCCACTCTATCATCAAACACATTCAACAAACCTTCAAAATACTCACTTCAACTCCTCACATCACCACTACTTGTCATCACCTCCCCATTAGCCACCCTTCACTGATGCTCCCATTTTTTTCCTTGTCTTGCGCACTTTATTTACCTCATTCCAAAGCATCTTTTTATTCTCCCTAAAATTTAAAGATACTCTCTCACCCCAACTCTCATTTCCCCTCTTTTTCACCTCTTGCACGTCTCTTGACCTCTTGCCTCTTTCTTTTATACATCTCCCACTCATTTGCATTATTTCCCTGCAAAAATCGCTAAAATGCCTCTCTCTTCTCTTTCACTAATAATCTTACTCTTCATCCCACCTCTCACAACCCTTTCTAATCTGCCCACTTCCGAAGCTTCTCATGCCACATGCATCTTTTGCACAAGCCATCACTGCTTCCCTAAATATATCCCACTCCTCCCCCACTCCCCTCATCTCCTTTGTTCTCACCTTTTTCCATTCTGTACTCAGTCTCTCCTGGTACTTCCTCACGCAAGTCTCCTTCCCAAGCCCCCTTACTCTCGCCACTCTTTTCACCCCAATATTCTCTCTTCTTTTCTGGTTCTCAGTTTGCGGCAGGGGTGCGTGATGTCTCCATGGTTGTTTAATTTCTTTATCGATAGTGTTGTTAGGGAGATATATACAAGAGTTTTGGAAAGAGGGGCAAGTATGCAGTCTGTTGTGGATGAGAGAGCTTGGGAAGTGAGTCAGCTGTTGTTCGCTAATGATACAGCGCTGGTTGCTGATTCGGGTGAGAAACTGCAGAAGCTGGTGAGTGAGTTTAGTAAAGTGTGTAAAGGAAGAAAGCTGGGAGTAAATGTGAATAAGAGCAAGGTTATTAGGTACAGTAGGGTTGAGGGACAAGTCAATTGGGAGGTAAGTTTGAATGGAGAAAAACTGGAGGAAGTGAAGCGTTTTAGATATCTGGGGGGGGATTTGTCAGCGGATGGAACCATGGAAGAGGAAGTGAATCATATGGTGAGGGGAGGGGGCGAAAGTTCTGGGAGCGTTGAAGAATGTGTGGAAGTCGAGGACGTTATCTTGGAAAGCAAAAATGGGTATGTTTGAAAGAATAGTGGTTCCAACAATGATATATGGTTGCGAGGCGTGGGCTATAGATAGAATTGCGTGTAGGAGGGTGGATGTGTGCTGGATATGAGATGTTTGAGGATATTATGTGGTGTGAGCTGGTTTGATTGAGTAAGTAATGAAAGGGTAAGAGGTAATAGTAGTAATAGTGCTAATAAAAAGAGTGTGGTTGAGAGAGCAGAAGAAGGTCTTTTGAAATGGTTTGGCCACATGGAGAGAATGAGTGAGGGAAGATTGACAGATAGGATATATGTGTCAGGGGTGGAGGGAACGAGTAGAAGTGGGAGACCAAATTGGAGGTGGAAAGATGGAGTGAAAAAGATTTTGAGTGATCGGGGCCTGAACATTCAGGAGGGTGAAAGGCGTGCAAGGAATAAAGTGAATTAGAACCATGTGGTATAACGGAGTCGACGTGCTGTCAATGGATTTAACCAGGGCATGTGAAGCGTCTGGGGTAAACCATGGAAAGTTCTGTGGAGTCTGGATGTGGAAAGGGAGCTGTGGTTTCGGTGCATTATACATGACAGCTAGAGACTGAGTGTGAACGAATGTGGCCTTTGTTGTCTTTTCCTAGCGCTACTTTGCGCACATGCGGGGGGAGGATCATAGGGTGGGGGAGGGGGCGAAAATTCTGGGAGCTTAGAAGAATGTGTGGAAGTCGAGAACATTATCTCGGAAAGCAAAAATGGGTATGTTTGAAGGAATAGTGGTTCCAACAATGTTGTATGGTTGCGAGGCGTGGGCTATGGATAGAGTTGTGCGCAGGAGGATGGATGTGCTGGAAATGAGATGTTTGAGGACAGTGTGTGGTGTGAGGTGGTTTGATCGAGTAAGTAACGTAAGGGTAAGAGAGATGTGTGGAAATAAAAAGAGCGTGGTTGAGAGAGCAGAAGAGTGTGTTTTGAAATGGTTTGGGCACATGGAGAGAATGAGTGAGGAAAGATTGACCAAGAGGATATATGTATCGGAGGTGGAGGGAACGAGGAGAAGAGGGAGACCAAATTGGAGGTGGAAAGATGGAGTGAAAAAGATTTTGTGTGATCGGGGCCTGAACATGCAGGAGGGTGAAAGGAGGGCAAGGAATAGAGTGAATTGGAGCGATGTGGTATACCGGGGTTGACGTGCTGTCAGTGGATTGAATCGGGGCATATGAAGCGTCTGGGGTAAACCATGGAAAGCTGTGTAGGTATGTATATTTTGCGTGTGTGGACGTATGTATATACATGTGTATGGGGGTGGGTTGGGCCATTTCATTTCGTCTGTTTCCTTGCGCTACCTCGCAAACGCGGGAGACAGCGACAAAGCAAAAAAAAAAGAAAAAAAAAAATATATATATATATATATATATATATAAAAATATATATATATATATATATATATATATATATATATATATATATATATATATTTATATATATATATATATATATATATATATATATATATATATATATATATATATATATATATATATACGTCCACACACGCAAATATGCATTCCTACACAGCTTTCCATGGTTCACCCCAGACGCTTCACATGCCCTGATTCAATCCACTGACAGCACGTCAACCCCGGTATACCACATCGATCCAATTCACTCTATTCCTTGCCCTCCTTTCACCCTCCTGCTTGTTCAGGCCCCGATCACACAAAATCTTTTTCACTCCATCTTTCCACCTCCATTTTGGTCTCCCACTTCTCCTTGTTCCCTCCACCTCCGACACATATATCCTCTTGGTCAATCTTTCCTCACTCATTCTCTCCATGTGCCCAAACCATTTCAAAACACCCTCTTCTGCTCTCTCAACCACGCTCTTTTTATTTCCACACATCTCTCTTACCCTTACGTTACTTACTCGATCAAACCACCTCACACCACACATTGTTCTCAAACATCTCATTTCCAGCACATCCATCCTCCTGTGCACAACTCTATCCATAGGCCACGCCTCGCAACCATACAACATTGTTGGAACCATTATTCCTTCAAACATACCCATTTTTGCTTCCCGAGATAATGTTCTCGACTTCCACACATTCTTCAAGGCTCCCAGGATTTTCGCCCCCTCCCCCACCCTATGATCTACTTCCGCTTCCATGGTTCCATCCGCTGCCAGATCCACTCCCAGATATCTAAAACACTTTACTTCCTCCAGTTTTTCTCCATTCAAACTCACCTCCCAATTGACTTGACCCTCAACCCTACTGTACCTAATAACCTTGCTCTTATTCACATTTACTCTTAACTTTCTTCTTTCACACACTTTACCAAACTCAGTCACCAGATTCTAAAATGGGAAACAGATATATATATATATATATATTTTCCCTGGGGATAGGGGAGAAAGAATACTTCCCACGTATTCCCTGCGTGTCGTAGAAGGCGACTAAAAGGGGAGGGAGCGGGGGGCTGGAAATCCTCCCCTCTCAATTTTTTTTAATTTTCCAAAAGAAGGAACAGAGAAGGGGGCCAGGTGAGGATATTCCCTCAATGGCCCAGTCCTCTGTTCTTAACGCTACCTCGCTAACGCGGGAAATGGCGAATAGTTTGAAAAAAAAAAATATATATATATATATATATATATATATATATATATATATATATATATATATATATATATATATATATATATATATATATACATATATATATATATATGCATTGTCGGACTCGCTTGCATGTGGCTTCTCCTCAAGTGCAGGTTTATCCTGGACGAGGTTGTATCACCGTCAGTCTACGAAAAACAATCAACAATGCCGTCGAGGTGCTTCTCACACCAAAGGAGTCCATCCTTTCCCTGGTACTGACAGTAGAACAGCCTTGAGACTACAGCATTTGCCCTGTGATAGTGATCATGGATATATACAAATATTGAAAAATAATCTTCCTTTCTGTACCCACCATTACAGTGCAACCAGTGGAGACATGGGCAACTCGCCATATAAACGTGCCTCCATCACGCAACCATTTATTCGGTCCACAGAAGCACACACTCACTGCCCACACTCTTGCATTGTAGAGGTGGTGGGGCCCTGGGGTAATATCTACATCTTGCGGAACTATTATAATTGGTCGTAAAGGTTTGCCAGCTAGGTAGAAAGCATGTGATTAAGATGTGATCTAGTACCGATTCAACTCGTTTCATCGTTAATCAAAAGCATTAACGAACAGTGCTGTCGGTATGCTGAGGCTTTCGCGAACTGTAGCCTGTACTTCGCTACGTCAGCTAGATGGATGATTAAAGGAAATGTGGCTTAAGACGGATGGCTAGCAGTTCGTAAGCTATTGTGGTGATGTAGGCTTTGTTCTAATCAGTTACATCCTGAGAAGAAGAACTGAAAAGGGATGAATTAAGAATGATGAATTTTGAGAGAGAGAGAGAGAGAGAGAGAGAGAGAGAGAGAGAGAGAGAGAGAGAGAGAGAGAGAGAGAGAGAGATTCTTGAGATTGTAGATATGCCTACGCATTTGCGTGATCTTTGGTTGGATATGTGTGTCTGTTTGAGCAGGCACGCGTACCCTCAGGCCAGTATGTATCTGTGAGTGTACTGGTGAGTGTGTGTTTGCTTTTGTGTATTGCATGTGTGTATGTGTCCCTTTGAACATATGTCTCTGTGTATTTGCATGCATCTCTATAGTGTTATTGGATCTCAAATGATGTGCAATACTTTGCCAAATATTCTGAGGAGCCTAACAAGTATACAACAAAATACTCGAATACATTCCCTCAATGAGGCTCAGAATCACGGACAAGAGGCAGCCTGGCGCGACGCTAACACTATTAACCTCCACGAACCAGACGCTACAAGATGCCTGTCCTCTCCCTGTTGACAACAGCTCCCAGCGTAATTCCTCTTCATTATCGGCATCCCACAAGCTCATTATACCATTTTTGTTTGTCCACTGCGTCAGCAATGGGTAAAGTTATGATAGGCACTAAAGCCGAAACTTTGAAGCACCGCGGAAATTTTCAAACAAACGGGAGCATCCCTCTTGAAACTTGGCGCGAGGAGGATGTGCACCCACTCCAGCGGGCACGGAGCTGGTTGTGGCAGGCTCCCGGGTATTTAGTGTCGCCGGAGACAATCGTACAGCTTCTGACTGGAGGACGATCTCTTCCCTACCAGGGACATGACTGAGGGCGGGCGAACGCAATTTTAGATAAAGGAAACCTGGGCGAACGGAATAGCAACAGCCTTACCGACAGAGGGAGAGTGTGGTGTGTGTGTCATGAAACTAATGGCTACGGAGAGAGGTGAGTGAAGCGATGCGAGGGCAGAGAGGCAGGCTGGTCTCTAGGCGGAGATGCTTTTTTGTTGGGTTTATCCCGTTCGACCCACCGAGAGCCTAAGAGCCATGATCTCAGCCAAAACTTCAATATGGAACTTGAATAAATCAATGGGAAATTATGAAGTTTGTATAAATTGTGCACAAATGGTAGTTTATATTGTAGAATGGTGTCAAGAGAGGGTGGGGAACGTTGCCTCTGGAGTGGTAGAAATTGTGGGGACCAGGTGTTTTGCTATGGAGAATTATGTTTGAGAAAGGCTTAGGGACAGAGGATCTGTACGTGGCTTTTATTGATCTATCACACTTTCGCACAATTCACTAGACGCACTTGAGAAACTTGCTCCTCTGTAATTTAAACATTCTCGTCTACCTTCCTTGCGCTTCCACACTGGCACTGTACAGGCATCCCGCTAATCCTCAAATATGATCTATGTATAGAGTAAATCTCCTATCAACAAGACAGTCACCACCTTTCCTAGGAAATTCAGCTGTATTATGTATTATGTAACCCTATGGCCCCTTTCTGCCAGGCCTCTACAGCCTTGTGGCTGCAATTCACTTAGGAGCAGGGGAGATAGGATGGAATGCACTGGAGCGAGAAAGTCTTTGATAAGACTCCACTCCTTTCCATCCACCGACGATGATACATTCTTGCCAAAGCTGACTTTTTGCTTGCAGTATGATCATTCACCGAAAAAGTCCAATAACACACACACACACACACAAAAAAAAAAAAAAAAAAAAAAGAAATATCATTTTGCTTGGATTTGTGTCAAAAATCATGTTGATAGGAAGTGACACAGACCACACATAGTAATGAATACATTGCTTCCCTTCCTGGTAACAAATGATGGCATCCACACTTCAACAATCTGTCTCGAAATATGTAAAACTCTTTGTTTGTTAAAAGGCCGTTTTGCCAGCACGCAATATATTGCCGATCTCATTATGGCCGGACATTAGTGTCAGCAGCTGCAAAGCCGAAGGACGCACGTTGAGTTCGCCAGAGACCACTTCTTGGTCTTCCGAGTTGTTGACCACGTATTAAATTGGGAACGTTGAAAAAAAAAAAAAAGTGGCCACGCGCGACGATGGCCTCAAACCTAATTGTCCAGACGCCATCACGAGCATCTCCTGGACCTCCAGTGACCGAGGTTTAGTGGGGTAAAGCCACAGCGTTCCTGAAACCAATGGGTGAATGTCACTGGCCACACCGTACTGTGGCGAAGACTCAAGACTCCACCACAATGCCGAGTTGAGAATTATAGGTCGAAGGAAATGCAGCAAAGTTAAGTCAACAAGTTTAGACCTGAGCTTCCTTTTGCCTCCTCAGGGCATGGGAAATGCAGGCGGGAGGTGAGGGTTTTAGTGGAAGGTATGAAGCAAGGAAATGTGGACAGATATGAGGAATGAGGAAGGAAATAATGAAAGGGGAGACACAGAGACCAAGATGTGAAAATGGCAAAAGGGACGAGAATAGAATTTGGAGAGAGAGAGAGAGAGAGAGAGAGAGAGAGAGAGAGAGAGAGAGAGAGAGAGAGAGAGAGAGAGAGAGAGAGGTGGAGATTTAAAGGAGCTAGGAGATGATGGAGTGCACGAGGACGTAGACAGATGAAGAAGCTTGGGGATGGGAGAGAGAGAGAGAGAGAGAGAGAGAGAGAGAGAGAGAGAGAGAGAGAGAGAGAGAGGAGAGATAGATAGATAGATAGAGAGAGAGAGAGAGAGAGGGGGGGGATATAAAGGAGCTAGGAGATGATGGAGTGCAAGAGGACGTAGACGGATGAAGAAGCTTGGGGATGGGAGAGAGAGAGAGAGAGAGAGAGAGAGAGAGAGAGAGAGAGAGAGAGAGAGAGAGAGAGAGAGAGAACGTTGCCAGGGTGATGGCATTGAGGGGAAAATTCTCCCTAATTTTGTTGACGGACGGGTGAACAGCGCGGTGATTGCTTGTGAAGTGGACCCAACGACTCAGTCACCGCTTCTGTCACCGGTGGGAGAGAGCGGGGCAGCACCGCACGCTATATCGTCATCCACATTAATCTTTCCTCTTTCTCACAGCGGTGCGCCCACCTTTACGAACTGCTTCAGCTTCTAGGCGCTCAGCCCTCAGGTAGAATTGTTCATTTGGCTCCTTCTTTTCCTGCTTACCATAGAGTGTTAACATAGGAGGAAGTTAGGATTTCCAGCCCCGCCAGTGTTTCTGACTCTTTCGGTCGTCGTCTTGTGCAACACACAGGAGTACGTGGGAAGTCTTGTCTCCGTCACTTACCCCCAGGAATACTTTTTCGCACTAATACCCTTCCTAAAATGAGAAATCTACCCTTTTCCTCTCGCTTTTCGGTCTCTTTACACAAATATTTTAAGGAAATGTAGCAAATAATGCTAAACTAGTGGATGAAAACGAGGTTTAACCCAAGATTCGCAATTTCGTTATGTGTTTGTTACCAGAAAATCAAGAGAATGTACGCAAAAGTAGTTCTAGCCAAACATCAAAGAAAGATTCCCATATCATTAGAGCAAATGGACGAAATACCTGAAATTTGATGGTCTTGTACATCTAGAAAACATTATGTCATAATGAGGACTTCCTAAACACACGATGACCGCACTGTCAGCGGTTACCATTTCTTTCATGCTAATGTATTATACAAGGTATATCAACATATCATCATTGCAGCTCGAATGTATTCAAACCACTTTCAAAGACCTACAAAACTATCAAAATGGATAACGAAATAATGACGATATGAATGAACTTTATTTTTAACGTGATACTAACTCGCAAATATATAAAACCTATGAGACAGAGGCAGAAAGTTTGTGTGTGAGAGCTGGCCAACATTACCCTCACATGTTATAACCTTCGCACAAAAGCAAGGCCAATATTGACCACGCAGAGAACAACGCCGTTGACATTTGGACTTTTCGAGATCCTTTCTCAAAAATCGGCCAAGTATTACCACTCTCATGGCGAGACTTTCTAACTCTGGCTGAAAAGTATTTAAACTCGAGTGATAATGAGAGGTTTAGGAAGCAAAGTTGGTGAAAGGAAAAAAGAAAAGAACGATTCCTGTGAAATAGAGACATCATGTGTAAAACAGAAAATTAGCCCCTGAAATTGCATTCAATTATACCGTGTTGTCTTTTGCTTATATATATATATATATATATATATATATATATATATATATATATATATATATATATATATATATCCTACGGCACTGTCTCGAGGGGCTCTTGAAGCGCTTGGCTACACCATGCTCAGTAGCCTGGACCAGATGGACTCCTTTGAGGCGAGAAGTTCATTGACGAAACTTTACTTTGTTTCCTCAGCTAAAGATAAGTTCTCTTCCACGGTCTAACCTCAAGCAGGTGGAGTCCAGTAAGACTAGTCACTTGCCCTGCATTCTGTCTGCACGTACACACACACACACACACACACACACACACACACACACACACACACACACACACACACACATACCTCACAACACTAGGATGCGTGGTCCCAACCGGAGGACTTGGCTGACTTCCTGAGTGATATATATCTATCTATATATTTATCATTATCAATATTATTATTATAATACTTAGTCGCTGTTTTTCGCGTCAACGAGGTAGCGCCAGGAAACCGACGAAGAATGGCCCATCCACTCATATATGTACATAAACGCCCATACACGCATATATATACGTATCAACATATACATACATATATATACACATAACATATATATATACGCATGTGCATATACTTGCTTGCCTTCATCTATTCCTGTCGCTTCCCCGCCATACAGGAAAATAGCATATATATATATATATATATATATATATATATATATATATATATATATATATATATATATATATATATATATATATATATATATATAAATATATATATATATATATATATATATATATATATATATATATATATATATATATATATATATATATATATTTTAAACTATTTGCCATTTCCCACGTTAGCGAGGTAGCGTTAAGAACAGAGGACTGGGCCTTTGTGGAATATCCTCACCTGGCCCCACTCTGTTCCTTCTTTTGGAAAAAAAAAAAAAAATAAACGAGAGGGGAGGATTTCCAGCCCCCCGCTCCCTCCTCTTTTAGTCGCCTTGTACGACACGCAGGGAATACATGGGAAGTATTCTTAATCCCCTATCCCCAGGGATAATATATATATATATATATATATATATATATATATATATATATATATATATATATATATATATTACAGTGAGAGATTGGTTGATCTATCTTATTTTAACTTGTGTCTCTCTTGATCCATATTGTAACCTGAAGATAATCATCTAGTTCGAACATAGTGTCATAAGTATGGATCATCACTCATTCCCCTTCAACACCACTGCTTCTTCCCTGAACGTTACTTCCAAAAGGAAAATCAGTTTCTCTCACACCTAATTTTCTATTTATAACTTTCAATTCCATCCCAAATGTGTTAAGAGGTGAGTCAGGTTCTAAAACGGCACAAAACTTTTATGAGAATTAATATTCCAATAGGTGAGATCCCTCACCACCAACCCCGCAGGTTTTTGAAAAGAACAATGGACGTCCAGTTCTCCCCATAGGAAGTCTGCCTACCTAACCCTGCAAAACCCTCAGGAAATCATCATTGAATTCACCCCTGCAAAGTTTCTCTTTTTTCTTCCACCGTTAATAATTTCATGAGACACTGAGCTTTCCCCCGGCCTGTTGTAGAGCTGGAGCAACAGTTCTGAACATGAAAAAAAAAAGTTGAATTTGTCACGGGTATGAGCGATGATCAGAGTGAATCATTCAACTTGGCATTCAGAAGCGAACGCTTTGTATCGAGAGGACATCATTTGGACTTATGTTAACCCAATCAAGCACTCGCTCACAGCCACAGCAAGCAATCAGACAGATTACCTCGATTTCAGAGAGCACTTTAATCGATGACGTGGTGAAATACCATCAACTAAATATTCAACGTGAGACCTGCTCATCCCGTCCAGTGAAAGTCAGTATTGAGTTCGTCTAGGATAACACAATCATCTGAGTTTATCAGTCTGAATGCTAGATAGATATGAATGGTTCGAAACACTCGTTCAGGCGGAGTGATAGGAGTTCCACTGACCGACGGGTGCTCACAGTAGGGAATAAGAATACTCAGTGGGAACTCCCCACTGCATGAGAAGGTCGCTCTGGTCTAGAATATAAGTGTGGTGGTTGATGATTGATATCATGGACAACGAGTATGGAAAACAGGAGAGCAACCCCGCTCCCACCATCATCCAGACATACGTACACTGTACTCGCTGGATAGGTTGTCTGCTGTCCACTTGTCCGTCATGAGACTGGATCTGCCGTGCGTCTCTGAAGAGCAATGTTGAACCCCATTCACTGTAACGTACGATGAAAAGGAGGAGGCTGGGGAGAGAAACATTGGATGGGGAAAGATAGCTTCAGTGTCCCCTCTAATGAGACCGAAGGAGTAATACCAGAGAGGAGGATTTCCAGCTTCCTATCCGTCTTAGTCGCCTTCTACAACACGCAGGGGAGACGAAGGTATACTGTACTTCCTTCTCTATCTCCAGGAATTAAGGACTGGAACACAACACAAGTACTTATACAAAGAGGTTGACGACGTATTGCAGCTTATGAAGATGAGAAGTTTAGATATATTTTGGACCAGTAGAAAACTGTGACATTAAGGAGCAAAGAAACTGGTAAATATTTAGATCAGGGGTTCTGAACCTTCCATGTGTGTGGACCACATTCAGCATATATCCAGCAATATATTGGATGTCAATCACGACCACAAACAAATTATACCACCCAAACCCTTACTAGAGATAGTGCTGATGGTAAAATATATATTCATTTCTATCCTGTGAACCAACTCTATTCCTCTATGGACTATAGGATAAAAACAACCATAGATTTAAATGATTATGTTCTATTATCTTGCGTTTTGTCGAAAAATAAATGCAAAGTACGGTATAGTATAGATAGTGGGAGCAAAGATCTCTAAAAACATAAGAGCTTTGAAACTGATGATAACTAAAAGGATCATGAGGATTACTCTCCAGCGACAGAGAAGAAAAAAATATCATCCAAGTCTGCGTACCTCAACGTGGTCTTACAACACAGGATAAAACGAACATGTCTCTGAGAAATTGTACAATGAAGTTGAAATACCCCCTGATAATGGGGAGAACAATTACAAAGGTGGACTTGATTGGTAGAGGTGAGAATGATACACGACGTGTTGAAAACATACTCGAACCCTCTAAGAAACCAACAAAAAATTTAAGAGGATCAAAGATTGATAGTTTGTCGTGCCAAGAACAACACGTCCATAATGAACAGCTTTTATGATCAAGATCATCGTAGATTTATAGGTTACTGAGGGAGTGGGACGGCTTGGTTAGCTTAACCATAAAACATTTTCCTCTTTTCAGGCAAGAGAGATTTTGTATTTCCTTTTAAAGATCATACCAGGAATTTCTATGGACGCTGACCAGACGAGATTACTAGATTCAGTACACAGTCTATAACAAAGAATTTCCATGAGATAAAGAAAGGAATATAATGATAGCTGAAAACCTCAAAACAAATTCTTTTAAAGAAAACTCATGCGAAAATGTAGTTCAGGTGAGTTTGCAGAGACTGAGAGAGCTTGCAAGAAGATTGTAGGATACTGAAAAAAGAATAAACAAGATTGCAGAGGAGAAACTGGATGCGAAGATCGTAAGATGTGGCAGAGAGAGACTTTCACCATGGTGGACAGAGGAGATGAAGATGGCAGATAGAGAAAGAGAAGCGATCGCCACATAAAGTGGAATAGAAACAAAACACCAGAAACTAGGTTAGAGTTCATCTACGAAAGGAAAGAAAAAAAAATGTAGAGCGTCTGGAACGAAAGCTCAGAGAAAAATAAAGGAAAGAATTGAAATAAAGAATAATCATACATTTTGCAAGATCCGCTTTTTGAAAGCTCGGCCATTATCCATGTACTACAGAAACGCACTCCATGTGAGTGGGGTCATAATTCATGGCAGATTTACACACACACACACAGACACACACACACACACACACACATATATATATATATATATATATATATATATATATATATATATATATATATATATATATATATATATATATATATATATATGTATATATATATATATATATATATATATATATATATATATATATATATATATATATATATATATATATATATA